>NC_135351.1:19450115-19766436 GCF_023851605.1 Tamandua tetradactyla | reverse complement strand
GGATGACCTTGAAAAGGACAATACTGCTTCCCTGCCTTACTGTGTTACACGTGACAGGCATTTTCATTGACCTTGTTTTTTTCTTTTTTTGAATTTTTAAATTGTATTGTATAACATATATACAAAGCAAAGAGATAAAAAAGCAATAGTTTTCAAAGCACTCTTCAACAAGTAGTTACAGGATAGATCCCAGAGTTTGTCATGGACCACCATACGATCCTCTCAAATTTTTTTCCTTCTACCTGCTCCAGAATATAGGAGGCTAGAAGGCTTAAATATTTTTTTATTATCACAATTGACTTTTTTCCTTCTTTTTTTTTTTTGTGAAAAATAACATATCTACAAAAAAGCAATAAATTTCAAAGCACTATGCCACAATTAGTTGTAGAACATATTTCAGAGTTTGACATGGGTTACAATTCCACAATGTTAGGTTTTTACTTCTAGCTGCTCCAAGATACTGGAGACCAAAAGAAATATCAATTTAATGATTCAGCATTCATATTCATGTGTTAAGTCCTATCTTCTCTGTTTAACTCCACCAACACCTTTGATCTTTCTATCCCTCTCTTTGGGGTTGTTTGGGCTATGGCCATTCTCAATTTTTCATATTGGAAGAGTCTGTCACAAATATGGGGCAGGGAGATGGAACTATCTTATGTTCTGGAGAGGTTGGGCCCTCTAGGCTTCAGGACTTATCTGGACCAGGGACCCATCTGGAGGTTGTAGGTTTCTGGAAGGTTACTCTAGTGCATGGAACCTTTGTAGAGTCTTATATAGTGCCCTAGTGTTCTTTAGGATTGGCTGGAATGGTTTTGGTTGGAGTTTGGCAAGTTATTATGAGTAGCAGTGTCTAACAGTAGTTTACATAAAAGTGACCTCCAGAGTAGCCTCTCGACTGTATTTGAACTCTCTCTGCCACTGATACTTTATTAGTTACACTTCTTTTCCCCCTTATGTTCAGGATGGAATTGTTGATCCCACGGTGCCAGCTTTGGATTCAACCCTGGGAGTCATCTCCCACGTCGCCAGGGAGACTTTCACCCCTGGATGTCAGGTCCCACATAGAGGGGAGGGCAATGATTTCACTTGCAGAGTTGGACTTAGAGAAAGAGAGAGGCCACATCTGAGCAACAAAAGAGGTCCTCCACAAGTAACTCTTAGGCATGCCTATAGGTAGTCTAAGCTTCTCTGCTACAGACATTAGCTTCACAAGAGTAAACCTCAGAATCAAGGGCATGGCCTGTTGATTTGGGTGTCCCTAAAGTTTGACACAGTATCAGGGGATTTCCTGATGGTAAAGTTTAATAGTTCCGTATTCTTTCTCCCTTCCCTCAAGGGGCTTGACCTTGTTTCTTAAATGTACTTTCAGAAGAATAAATAGGGGATGTGGACTGATGGTGCCTTGAGCTTTGTTTATAGAAGGATGTTATCATTGCCCCATCCTCATGACCTTTTAAGAATCCAAAGATTGGACTTCACGGTATCCAGTCTATGTAGCTTTTGGGTGAGACTTCTTTTTCTGCATGATGAATCTGTCTGATGTTGGGATAACTTTGTTACACTTCTTTCCCCTCTTTTGGTCAAGATGGAATTGTTGCTCTCACGGTGCCAGGGCTGGACTCATCCCTGAGAGTCACCTCCCACGCCGCCAGGGAGCACAGTTGCTTTTCAATTTATATTTTAGCAGATAGATTAATAAATGGCGGTAGGTTTTGGTGTTCATCTTATGATTCTTAAGTTCCACTTCTTCAGTTTCCACTGGTCAGGGCCACAATCCTAACAGTCAAAACCAAAGAGAAGGTTTCCACCAGTGTGGGCAAAGAACCCATTCCTGAATTGGCGTGATAGATATTACCCTTCTAAAAAAGTGAGATTGAGATTCATCTGAACCAGCAAGTTTCTTTCAGACCCAGTGCCATTCTAAATTTGTATTGAGACAGAAAGTGTGCAAATGATTTTTTTTCAATGTCTGCATTTCATGTGTCTGTGTCACGGAAGGACTAGCAGAGACTTAATTTGTTGTAATAATTAAAGAGACCACGGTCATTGTATTTTACATAGTTCAACAGCTTTCATTTTTAATTTTTTTTTTTAGTCTTCATCTTGCCATTTCCTGCTTAAGCACTTAATATTGTTTGAATCCTTAGTGGCTCTCTATTGCTAACTGAAAATTGTGATTTTCCTTTCTTATTGAAAAAAAATTCAAGCCAAAATTACTGTGATTTTGATTTTATTCTGTATCTTGTCCTTCTCTTACTACTGGATGGTTTTAGGGAAAACTCTTCACATGTGGAAAAGGGTCCTTCAGTCTGTGGGCATGTATATATAACATTTGCAAATGCAGCTAGAAATTCTCTAATAATTTAATCAGCCAAATTATGTAGACTGAAATTAAAGAACCCGATAGGTTATTCTCCAAACAGCAAAAGGCTCCCTTTCCATCTTCTTTGACTTTGGAGTATGAAGTATAGTGTACTTGGTGAATCTAAGATAGAAGAATTATAGAGGCATATGGCAGGCTAAGAAGTTTGATGAAGATGCAGATGGGCTGTGACTGGTGTAAATTATGTGATATTAGCCCTTTCTTCAGTGGAAAGTCAAACATCAGGTGTATATATCTGAAGTGGGGGCAGGGTTTTCTGCAGGGGGTGGTGGTATGCCACCATTAAGACCATGAGCTTGACTCACAAGGCCTGAGTTTGTTCCCACCTCCATCACGTGGAAAGATGTGTGACATTGGGAGAGTGATTGAACTTCTTTGTGACTCAGTTTCTTCAACTGTAAAATGTCATGTGAAATTCCTAGAACGGTGTCTTGCACATCCTCATGGTATTAGTTGTCTATTTTTATGTGACAAGTTACCCCAAAACTCCGTGGCTTAAAGCAACACGTATTTATTATCTCATAGTTTCTGTGATCAACAGTCAGGGCACACATCCTAGATGTGTAATCTCTGGTTCAAGGCCTCTCATGGTGTGCTGTCAAGTGTTGGCTGGGCTGCGTTCTCATCTGAAGGCTCAGCGAAGGTGGGGGTGGGTACTGTGGAATGTGCCTCCATGCTCATTCTCCATGCCATATGGGCCTCTTTATAAGCAGCTGCCTCGAACGTGTCAGATTGCTTACCCAGAATGAGTAATCCAGGACAGAAATGCAATAGAGATCCCAACTTGGAAACCACAGTCTTTTTGTAACTCAAGATTGGATGTTGCCTTTGCTGCATTCTGTTGGCGGGAAGTAGAGTCACTAAATCCAGTCCATACTCACCGGGAGAGGACCACACGAGGGTGTGAATACTAAGGGGTAGGGATCAGGGGATCGCCTTGGAGGCTGCCTGCCACAGTTCAGTATGCTTTAGCTTCTTTATCTTCTAGCCAAACCTGTTCCTGAATTCCAAACTCGTATATCCATTTGTCTGCTTGATATCTCTCTGGGATGTTTACTAGACATCTCAAACTTAACGTGGAAAATGGAGCTCCCCTGAACGTGTCCCTCCCTCAGGCTTGTCCAGCTTGCTGAATGACAGCTCCATTCCTGCAGTTGATCAGGTCAAAAGCTTGGGTTTTCTGATTTCACTCTTGTTCCCCTGTAATCTACGCTTCAAACAACAGAAGGAATGAGCCTTTAAAACATAAGGCGGATCCCGAGCCTTCAGTGTCCTCCATTTTACTTAAAGTAAAATCCATGATCTTCACAAGGGCTTCCAAAACCTTTCATGATTATAAAATTATTTCTCTGTATTTTGTTTTACAAAATAGTGTATGTATGTCTAATACACACTGTCTATAAGTATGTTTGTGTATAAACACAATTCATATATTTAGTTATTCGAATTAGGTAGAATTCATTTTCTATATGATATAAGATAGGGATCTGATTGTTTCTAAAAGAATAGTCAGTTTCCCAGCATCATTGATGGATTTTCCACCATGACCTGTTTATTTCTTCCAGGGTAATCTGTATCTGAATTTTGAATGTTAGCGTAAAGATGTATCTACTTAGTCAAATATATGATGGAAGATATATTTTTATTTACAGATATTTTATTTTCTATGGTGCATATGAAAATGCATATTTTAAATACTTGAATTAAAGTTGCAAATTAATTATGGGCAATATTTCTTTCATTCCCTTTGTTATTCTTCTTAGAAGGTTATGATTTAAGTTAAAATAAACTGTTAGCTGCAAAACTAAGATTAAGAAACATCTATAACTCCTAAACCACTCTTAGAAAACTATCGCAGAAATGCTTATCATTTTTTCAAGCCATCTAAGGCTATCTATTATTTGGAGTAAAATGCTTGTTTTTATAGCCACCTTGCACATACTCAGGCATATCCGTGAATGCTCTAGGCCCCTGGCTTTCCCCCTCCTTTCTGGACTTTTGATCTTATTTCTGTTTAGTTCAACTTCAGCCCAGAGAGATTTTGCTTCAAGACGGGTGACGAGAATATAACCCAGAAATAAATTTCTTTCTTTAGGGCAGAACCAAACAGGCACAGAGAGAAAGAGTATTATGAGAAAGCATTATGCTGCTGTTTTCAAACCCAAACCACATTACAAGAATGGTAAAGAAGGAAGATTAAACTCAAACCAGTTAGTTGGTAGAGCACTGTTGAAAAGCTTATCAGTGGAAGGCAGTCTGTTGAAATTCTTGGTTCAAATGGGGTGCGGAGAAATTGTAGTGGCTTCCTTTTTATAAAAATAGTCTCATGCCTGTTGTGTTACGTGTAATTGAGGATCTGCTGTAAGTCATTAAATGAAATCACTTCCCAATCCTTCACATCTGTAGAGAGAAATAAGAATGGAAAATACCATCACTTAGATGAGACCTCATTTATTTCTTCTCCACAAGTAACATAACCTCTGCGTCTCTCCGTGCTTGGCTTGGGCAGCCTGCGAGGACCTTGGGCCAGCTAATGAAGCTATTCTGTCTTTCCCAGAGAGATTTTGCTCTGAGACAGGCGACAAGAATATAATCCAGAAATGAATTTCTTTCTTTAGGGCAGAACCAAAACAGACAAGAAGAGAAAGGGTATTATGAGAAAGTGTTATGCTGCTGATGCTTTCCAACCCAAACCACATTGCATTACACTGCATTACATTACATTACATTAAATGACTTTTAATGTCCCTAAAGAGTCAATGAGTGTGGAGTTAATAAACCTAGTGTCTAGTCAAGACACATATTCAGCTGGGTGGCTTTAGAGGTTCATTGCCCTCCCTGGGCCAGCAGATTCATTTGCAAAAGTGTAAACTAGATGGCAGAGCCCTCTTGCAGTTCCCAAATAGCAAGATATAAAGTTGGTAACAAAGACGAGAAATGTAGCAATTTATTTTTAGTAAAAGAAGATTGATACCAGCCAAAAACTTGCAGTGGGCTTGCTTAAATCCTCTTTCTCTCTCCAAATTCTGTTTTTACCAAGACTGTAAGCTAAAGACAGTTTGTCATGCTTTGAACTTCCTGGCTTATGTTGATTTGTATCAATATGTTACTGTTACACATTTGAGTGGGAGCTGAGTTACATTTCATAAAAAAACTACTCAGAAAAACTAATAAAATCATTACAACCCCACTTTTCGTGGGTATTGATAGCATCAAAGAAAAAAAAGCCTTTGCCATTTGCAGGCAGTTGCTCTTCCAGCTAGTACTGGCGATATAATGGCATTTAACTCAACTCACTTGTTTAAACATTAACTAGGAGTTTTCCCTCCTCCCCAAGAGTTTTAAGTGTCTACGTGAATTTAACTAACTATAGACACAACCGCCACCTCCCAAAGTCCCTGTAAAAAAACCTGACTATTCCTTAAAGCTTCAGATGGCTTTCAAATTGGTATTCACACAGCAACTTAAGAAGACAGAAAAATATAAGCTCTCCCACTTCTGGGTCACCTGATGATGAGATCTTTGGTCATTGCTCTAGGAGATTTTTTTGAGAATTAGCGTTTAATGTGTGATGTAGCCTGCCATACTAGAAGAATTGGGGGACAGCAACCTTCCAATGAACTTTCAAAAAAGATGTGGAGGAGATGCAAGGGTGGCTCAGTGGTAGAATTTTCACCTGCCATGCGGGAGACCTGGGTTCGATTCCCGGTTCATGCACTTCCCAAAAAGCAAACAGGCAAGCAAAATAACGAACAAAAATCAACCAAACAAAACATTCAACAAATGGTGCTGCAATAATGGGATATGCACATGGAAAAAAAGGAAATGTGACTCTGCCATACAGCATACCAAAAAAAAAAGAAATATATATATGTATATATATACATAGGATGTGGAAGAGTTCCTAAAGAAATGGCTGAAAAGGATGCAGACATCCTTTGAAGACCATTTCCTAGCTCTGAAATGGCCATTGTTAAAAAGCAAACAGTGGGATGGATTTGACAAGGCATCGGAAGAAATTGGACCAACACCCTGTGCCAAGCAAGTGTTAAAAGCTCACAAAGAGGGACCTTGTCACAGGCAGTTTTAATGTGTAGGCTCCATCAGCTGCTTCGAGTGGGGTGAAGAGGCATGCATATTTTAACCATTCATTTGAGATTCAGTGTGTAAAGATACTGCTTCTTTTTAACCTGGGTGTGGAAGGTATTTATCAAGATATTTCAAGAGTGGGACAACTGAAACCCATCAGTTATCTGTTGGCAAAATGGAAGATTTCCCCTCTCTTAACATTTACCTCTTTTATTTTCTCTTAATAGCTCCTTATTTAAAACGTATTAATAGTAGCTCCATCAGGTTGAACCTTTGACGGACAGAAACAGATAAATTTCGGTTTGCAACAAAACTTTCTCCAGTTTCTGCCCTTGATAACTGCACTTCAGAGGCTTGGAACATTTAAACTTAGCGAGTCCTTATTTATTTACTTGTTTCAGAGAGTAAACTTGAAATTTTACGAGCAAGTTCCCACTGGTGCCTAACCCAGTTGTCAAGAGGCAGTACCTGCACCCCCCCCACCACCCAGTGTGGTGCTTTTCTTTCTTTCTTCCTCGCTGTCCCCCCACCCACCTCCAGGATTTTAGCACACCATGGGTAGATCAGTTGTGTGATAGTTTCACTCTGGCAATTAATATGCTCGTTTGAGGTTATGAAATAGACATTTGAGAAAGCCCAGGGATTTCCCCTGAACTATCCACTAACTGCTTGAAGTGGCATTTTCATTCTGACTTGGTGGGGTGTTTTTGTTTTGTTTTGCTGCAGCATACTGGAGCATAATGAACGAGTGTCTCTTGAGGCCTCAAAAGTAGTGCTACTACAGACTGGGAGCAAGCGAGAGAGAAGAGTGGACTGCACTTCCGAAGGTCTTGAAATGCCAATGATTTCTGGTAAGTCATCCGGAGGGCTTGGCATTCATTAGCTTTCAATTTCATTGGTCATCATTTATTTGCTGTTCCAGGACGTCTTATTTAAGCACGTAGCTTATTTCTCTACAACCCAAGCGTCAGGATGTTTGAGAAAATGTTATTTTAGTGTTAGAGAGCCAAAAGAGCAACCAAACTGACTTTGTGTGTTTGTTTCTGAAATTTGCGGAGTAACAGGATCTGAGTAGAATGCATTGGTAGACCTAAAATGATCAGAAAGAAAAACAGATCAACAGGTAAACATACAAATCAGCAATCTTCCAGATACTCTCTTTTGGCAGAGAGTGTGAAGGATTACCGGCACATGAGATAGTAGATTTCAATCTGATGGCAAGTTTGTTGTGCTGAGATAAGAATCGAGATGCTAAAGCGAAGGACACTGAATTTCCAAGTCTTGCTCAATGAAATATTTATTGAGTACCGTTTAATTAACCCCAGCCCCCTCAATGGCAATCTTGGTTTGGAGGTTGGAATTTATAATCTCCAAACTGTTAAAATAAATGTTAAGTATGTTCCAAACTATACACCAAAATAAGGCGAACTTCCAAGGAGGTTTTAACAACCTAGTTCATTGTATTTCCTGGAAACTGAGTCCTCACCTGGAAGCCAAGTTCTCCCCCATCTATTATTTTGACTTTGGACAACTTGTGCATTCTCTTGGAATGAGTTGTCTGGGAAAATGGGAGTATATTCTTAGATGATCTTCAAGGTTTCTTGCAAATTTAAAAATTCTGTAATTCATTCTAATGAAAGTAATTACACTAATTTGCCCTTTAATTCTCGCCCAACCAAATTTATTGTGTGCCCTTGGCAAGCACACGGTTTTGCAGAGGAGGTGATTGTACCAGCCAGTGGAGGAAAGGGAAGGATACCTGGGGGTCCTCTTCTCCTGCTGCCACTGATCTTGTTCAGAGAAGAATTTCAGTGTCTGCAGTTAATCATGTATTCCCTTTTAACAGTAAAAACAATGTGGTTCAGTGCAATACGGATATTATATTCAAATAAGTGAGATGGGCTTCTTTAGAATTATTGTCATTTCTTCACTAGGGGACCTGAATTTTTCCTTCTCTCAGTTTACTGTGTTATCTGCCAGATCTTTCATTCTGTGGAGCCCCAAACTTTGTTTTACGTCCAATGGGATTTGTAATTTTTCCCTCTTTCTGAACGTCCCCTTTCTGAAGCTGGGCTGTGAGCGACCCTGTGAAAGACACTGAAATCTCACTCCTGTTTGCTGCTGGTTTTCTGTCTCAGAGTGGTGCATTTTCTGAGTTTCATAGCAGCATTTTTTTTTTCTCTTTCAAATGTTAAATTATGAAGTGCAGGAAACCACATGAATGTGATATTAGAATGAAAATGCAAGCAGAAGCTTTATGATTCCCCTGTGACAGAATCTTCCCTGTAATCAACATATGGAACATCTTTGCTTGTTTGGTGAGGGTCTGTGTGCCGAAATTCATTTCCATTTCTGTTGTGTATGAATGGCCACCTTCTCATGCTGAATGGAGAGCTTTGGATTGCTCAGGGGAGTCCCTCTCTATCCAATTCTGCCGTCCACTTAAGCACACCTCACATTCCCTGTCTTCCCTGAACACGCAGAATTTTCTGTCTTGCCTGTCTTTTTGAACTCCTATAATATTTAGAGTCTGCATCATACAAGTTAGCTGTTTTTTTAAAAAATCTATTGCTATGCGTATGGGTGTTTGCCATCACCCCATCTGGATTGCATACGCCTTGAGGGATCATAGACCAGTGTTTCCTAAGGTGATGTGATTGAAGGACCTCCTATATCAGAATCACCCAGACATATTCATTAAAATTGTGCATTCAGCAACTTCAGATTTGATAAAGCAGAATTTCTGGGCATGGAGAGCCCAAGAAACTCATTTCATTTGTCTGTTGCACACTGCAATTTGAGAACAACTGTCTGAGGCTTCTTCTGTGTCCCCCTCTCTGCCTCCTCACCTGCAATAAAGGGCCCAGGACTGAGTGCCTCATAGCATGTGCCCAGGAAATGCTTGTTTGTTGTGGTTTCAAACCATCACACCCTGATGGTTTCACTGGCTCTTTAATGGCCTAATATTTTCAGGATACAGAGTCAACTTTTTCTCCAAACCCCTGGAGATTCAGTTCTTTCTCAATGTAGGACATGTCCCCAATGGGCCTGGGTTGGAGGCTCTTAGGGGAATCTTCTGTATGTCTCTTTCTCCTCAATCCCTAACTCAGACTGTCCCTGTCATGGTAGTAACCCCTGACTAAGTCTGGGATAGCAGGAACATTGGCTGTGGGGAGCTGGAGAGCAGGTGGGGAGAAAGATCTGAGAATGGAGATGGTGATCTGAGTACTGTGGGAAACCCACCAGCTTTATCCTTGGCTCCCAAAGCCACACCTGCTGCTGTTGGTAGTTTATTTTGTATGGTATTTCATTCGGCCGTTAGGGCTTGCAGGTTGTCAGTTCTGGTGGCAGGAGATCAGTCCCATCCCTGAAAGGGATAAAGCTAAGCTGCAGTGAATGCACATCAAAGTACCCACAGTGGAGGTGGCATATTCAGTGTTTGAATCTGCTGCTAACAGGCTGTCACCCGTGAGGCTTGTCCCCCTCTTCCCCCTTCTCCTCTTGCTCCTGCAAGGTCAAGCCTGACCTTGGATTATCTAGAAGAGATTTGCAGGGTGGTGAGGCTTCTGGTGCAACTCCCCAGTTCCCTTGCTGGTGGTTCTGACCCCCGTAGATGGATGTGACAAATTAATTCACATCTGAAACCACACAGTAGAATTCACAGAAGCCTAGCCAGCCTATAAAAGAAGAAGTGGTGTAGTCAGGAAATTTATTAGCTGTTGCGATAACCACTACCAAGGGCACTTAGGAAAAAAAAATGGCAGCTTCCCCCCCCCCCCCCCCAGTGTTCATATTTTTACTTAAAAAATTAATGCCAGTCCTGAATTAATGTTGTGTTGAAAGTCACATTCAAGTACAGTGACAGAAAAGCATCATCCACTGAGTTTCCATCTAATTTTGACGGCAGGAGCTTTAGGAAACAAAGGTAAAATCGGGTGGATTAGAAGTGTTTTTTTTTTTTTAACTCATATTCTCAGCTAAATGAACAAAAACGTGGGTTCCCAAAGCAGTATCAAGAACAAATGAAGCTTTTAAATATGTGCACCATGGAGACTGGGCCCTATTTTCCTCTGCATAGATTCTTTCCGTTGGATGAGTGGGGATAGCAACTGCCTTTGGTAGAGGGGGCAAGTGCACTGGCTGTCAGCTGCAGAACAGAATTGCACATTTGCCTGTGTTCGTGTCTTTTAGCCCTGTTGAAGGTTTTGAGGTGAGCAGAATGAAAGAAATGATAAAGTATGTGATTCTGGTGAAATACCAGATGATGGCATTGTGTCTTGGAGATCTTGAGTGGTGCCTGAAACATTTGCTTACAAACAGCCATCCGCAGTGGGAAAACAGAAAAACTGGTCCCAGAAGAGCATTTGTCTGGTGAGAAACTACGATGCTTGTATGGTTTGACATGAGGCACACATGAGAACTGCAGGATTTCCAGGTGGCAACCTAAGTCAAAGGTATGACTCTAGGAAGGCAAGAGGTAGATAGGTAAAGAGCCAGTCCTGTACCCGCACTGAGAAAACGCTATCATTAGAAAGATTTTGAAATGCTTTCCAGCTTACAGAAGTTTTGTTTCCTTCACCTAAGCCATTACAAAGAATGCCTCCTGGTTAAACATGTTATAACTTGCTATTCTTACTGATGCTATCGCAGCTTAATAATTGCATCAGTCCTTCAGAGAAGCTATGTGGTTTGGTGTGGTTGTGAATTAACCACACCAGTTCAGGAAGCAGAATGAATTTTCTTACAGTAGGCATCCTCAAAACAGATGTTAATTTATTGGGGTAGGTTCCTTTCCTTGGTGACAGTTTGAGAGCTTTGAAGCGAGGTGTTTATTGTGCACCAAAAGACATTAGAATTAAATGGCCATATTTGCACATTATTGGAGTGAAAGCTGAAAGCAATTTACCAGAGTTCATAACTACCCATGCTGTCCCGGGAGGCACCATTATCACCTCTACACGAATGACTAACATTTCTTTCTCCTCCTCTTCTGAGTTTTAAGAGCAACATTACTTTCCGCTTTCTCCCAGTTGGCTCTAATTGGATGTCCTGTGGGTACCTCCAACTAGTAACTAAACCTGAACTTCTCGTTTTCCTGTTTCTCTTTAGGGATTCCTTGGTTTTCCTTACCAGGAGTACCAACCAGCCATTCTTTGATGCTGGACACCTTTTCGTCTTCCTATGTTTCATCTTTGGCCATGTGATGTTAGTTTTGTCTCTTAACTATTTCACTGTCTACCCATCCTTCTTCATCCCTGGGCTCTATCCTGTTTTGGGTTTTTAGCATCAATTGCCTGACCTACTTCAATAGCTTCCAAAGAATATCTTTAATATACATATATGGGCATACATATATATATATATGTGTATATATATATATGCAGTGTTTATTTGCTTAAAAATATTTGCGAACATCTGACAACCAGGATTTTTCATGCACACGCATAGTCTAGGTTTGTGGCTTCTCCTACAGACTCGAAGATCTGCAGTACTGGGTAGCCATTGGCTGGAGTTCAAAGGGACTGGCCTTCGTGGAGCTTGGGCACACCAGTTGCCACCACCCCTGTCTCGCATTGTCCGTTACTCAGTTCATTCACTGATGCCATCGACCTGACCAGGAACTGGGCTTGGGACCTCTGACCCTGTGTTTTTTGTATGTGTGTAGTATGGCATTCAAATATTATATATGTGCCATTTCCAATTTAGTGGCATTGATTACTTTTACAGTGTTGTGCTACTATTGCCATCTCCCACTACTAAAACTTTTTTATCAGCATAAACAGAAACTCTATATCCATTAGGCCCTTCTCCTAACTCCCCCTCTCCTTCTTCTCCCAGATCCTAGTACTCTGTAATCTACTTTCTGTCTTTGTGAATTTTCTTATTCTGGATATTCCATATAAGTGAAGCGTACAGTATTTGTCCTTTTCTGTCTGACTTATTTCATTGAGCATAGTGTTTTCACGATTCATCTGTGTTGTTGCATTTATCAGAACTTCATTCCTTTTAATGACTGAATACTATTCCAGTGTGTGGATATACCACCTTTTGTTTATCCATTCATCTCTTCGTGGATGTTTATGCTTGTTTCCACCTTTTGGCTATTGTGATGAATGCTGCTATGACATTGGTGTAGGAGTATCTGTTTGAGTTCCTGTTTTCTGTTCTTTGGGGCATATACCTAGAAGTGGAATCTCTGGGTCAGATGGTAAGTCTCTGTTTAACTCTTTTAGCACCAAAAGAATATTCTTGCCTTGGTCTTTTCCATTCATCCTCCTATTTTGAGAATTATCTTTTTAAAGAAAAGGTCTGATTGAATTACTCCCGTACTTGAAAACCCTTGAAAGCATATGAAAATACAGGAAAGTATTTCTAATATTAGAGATAAAATTCTTGTCCCCAAATTGTGTATGGGGTTTAATTACAAAGTACAATAACAATGTGTGCCTGTCAATAAAGACTAGAAATAAATAAAGCAAATGTAGGGATGTTTTTAGAATTAGGTTGATTGGCACTTTTGTCTTTAAAAATAATACTCGATTAGTATTTTCCATAGTAATGAATGAATTTGATGAAATGAAAGGAAAAATAAAAAGGGTTTTGTTAGCTTTCTGTTCCTTACAAGATAAAATCTGAATTTTGTTGCATAAATTCAAGGACCCTGGTAATCTGTTGTCAACTTACCATTTAAATCTCACACTTACTCATCTTTTCTGCCTTTCCACACTGCTTTTCTTTCCTTTCTAAACATACTATGCATTTTAACAACTATTCTTTTCTTTGTGTTGATTCTTCTGTATGAAATTCTTTTTCTCTTCCTGATGAACTCCTACTCATCCATCGAGGCCTCATTGTAATGTCCCTTTTCCTGTGTTATCACTATGCATTGCAATTCTTTGTTTATGCAACTTTCTCTGTGGGTGCGTCATAAGGGTACAGACTGCCTTATTTTAAATCTTCTAGTCCAAGTATCAAGCCCATTCCTGCACATGACAGAGTTTAATGAATACGTGTGGAAGGTAAGAAGACAGGAAGGAACTCATCTAAAAATAAATTATCTTTCTGGTAAGTTATTAAAAATGTCTCAGATACGCTCAGTGCTAAATGTTTCATAAAAATTACAGAGAGCAGATGTTTTTGCTTAAAACAATTTCTGTGAAAGTGGTTGGATTCAGCATTAGATTAACTAAACTTCTAGAATGAATCTTTGACACCTGAAATTTCTAATATCAGAATCACTTCAGTGTCTTGGTACCCATGTTTGTGAAGTTACTGGAAACTGCTTTTTTGGTTGTTTTATGTCATGTATAATCCTATTGGCCAAATTGGAAATCCAAATAAATGATAAAGTCAGTGTTGGCAACATTATGTGAATTTGAGGTATTTTTTTCTTAAGGGAATTTAAAAAGCCAAGAATGAAAAACATTAAAGGATTGATGTAACATTTCAGTTCCAGGCTTTTCTGCTCTAGGAATATACCTACTACTATTTTTTTTTTTTCATTTCTAAGAATTCTATTTGGTTAAAAATAGCAAAAGGAGAAAAATATCTAAGCTTCAATAAAATGAAAAGTCGTCTCCAAAATTAATTTGACATCCTCAAAAGCTCCTTTTCAAGAGGAGGAATGGGGTGTTTTTTAATATCTTATGTTAATAATGCCACTAAAAAAATAATCATTTACAAATACGAGCAAGGTATTTAGAATGAGATTTTAGGTAGGTCACTCTGTAGGCCATACTATACATCTGTTTTGATAATTTTCTTTACTTTGGGGGAATATTTCAATACTATACATTATTATATGTATGTATTTCTATTAATGTTTTAGATAGAATCAGTGAGTTGGAATGAAGAATTCCAGTTTGAGATTTGCTCCCTTTCTTTACTTGATATACTTTTCTAACTAACCTTCAGTTTTCTTACCTATAGAATGATAACAGAAGATGAACCATCACAGGGTAACTGATTAAGGAATTAAGGCATCAGTCAGTCAACAACATTTGTTGGTTGACCACTACTTAAAAACCATGTTCAATGTACAAGCATTTCATGTAAGTTGGTCCTTGTCCATTTGTAGGTTAAAGGGAAGAACCTTTTGCTGAGTTTCTTATTTTTCTGTCTTGAGCATTGCATTCATTTGCATACCTGCCCCTCCCTGCCGCTGTTTTATAAGACCAATGTGAAATACGACTGGCTAAGGTAAATGAATGCAGATGCACAGCTTACCTTTGGTTGTTCTCTGGTGAGCTGTCCATGGGACTGCAGCCTTTAGTAGTTACTGCTGCAGTACACCTGCAAGGAGGTGCTGATGGTTGTCTGTCTCTTCCGTGAGAACCAGTACTCAGAGGCATCCTAAATACCTTGTGACAAAAACTCAGGAAGGCGCTAGACCGCCGCTGTTCTCATGACAGCTCCAGGTGCTTCCCAGGATAGCACGTGCTTATCTTGAACTGTCCTCTGCAGACTAGATAGATGGGTCCATGAGGTGGGCTTGTGGCTGTAGCCTATCTAAGGTTATCTGCTGTTGGGCAGCACAGCAGACATGTCCATAAGCAAAAGTAGCCTCAGCAAGGAAGGCTGCGGAGAAGAGAACCTTGGTGAAGTTGTAAGTCTCTAGATAGAAATCAGAGTACCATGATAGATCTCTTTTAAAGAAAAATTTGTATTGAGATATCTTCATCCACTGTACAGTCTGCCCAGAGTATACAATCAGTGGCTCACAGTATCATTGCACAGTTGTACATTCATCACCATGATTGCTTTTAGAACATCTGCATCTCTCCCAAAAAAGAAATAAAAAAGAAAAAACTCATACATTCCATACCGCTTATTCCTTCCTCTCACAGACCACTGGTATTACAGTCTACCTCAATTTTTTTACTCCTTATCGCCCCTAATGTTTATTTTTTAATTCTTATTATTTTTTACTCATCTGTCCATGCCCTGGATAAAGGGAGCATCAGACAAGGTTTTCACAATCACAATGTCACTCTGTAAAAGCTATGTAGTTAGGTAACCGTCTTCAAAAATCAAGGCTACTGGTACACAGTTCAGCAGTTTCAGGTACTTCTTTTTAGCCGCTCCCATGTATTATAAACTAAAAAAGAATATCTATATAATGTATAAGAATAACCTCCAGGATAACCTCTCAACTGTTTGAAATTTCTAAGCCACTGAAACTTTTAATTTTGTCTCATTTCTCCTCCCCCTTTGGACAAGAAGGCTCTCTCAGTCCTTTGATACTGGGTCCCAACTCATCCCAGGAGTCCTGTCCTACATTGCCAGGGAGATTTACACCCCTGGGAGTCATGTCCTCTGTAGGACAGTGAGTTTGCCTGCTGAGTTGGCTTAGACAGAGAGGCCACATCTGAGCAACAAAAGGGGTTCTCTGGGGGTAACTCTTAGGTATAATTATAAGTGGGCTTGGCTTCTCCTTTGCAGGAGTAAGTTTCATACGGGTAATCGAGATTGAGTGCTTGACCTTTTAAATTGGCTGTCTCCAAAGCTTGTAAGAATAGCAGAAATTCACCAGGTGCAGAAATGTAATACTTCTTCCTTTCTCCCCGTCCCTCCCAGGGTCTGTGAAAATAACTTTTTAAAAAAATCCTCTGCCCAAATTACCCTGGGATGTATCGGGGCATCATACTGACCGGTACAAACCAGCAAGATCTCACTCCCTATTCAAGATTCCATGTAATTATGGTGTTTGAATAAACTCACCATACACGTTAAATTAGATGGTTTGCTACCAAAAATATAAATTTTGTACCAAATAAACATCTCTTCCTTTGGTCTCACACAGAAGTTCAAGTTTTAAAATATGGTCCATAGCATCCTTTACCCTGTATTCCGATTTACCTTAGTCCTTTCCAGATCAGCTTCATTCATGTCTCTAGTCGAAGGCTGATCATTTTTTCAACTTTTAAAACAGTTGCTGTATTGAGTACTGCTTACTTACATAGATAGTTTCAGGGCTCTAAGTCTGAGTCTCAGATGTCATATAAGTACCTGAGGTTTCAGGGACCCACCAGGCTATACATAAATAGCTCAGCATCTCAGAATTTAGAAATAATGATTACAAGTCTGGAATAGTTGTGAGTACTCTAAGAGCTTACGGTCTAGGAATCTTTACAGTAGGCTGAACCCGATAACCCATGCTCTCGACTTCAGTTCACCGAGGTTGTATATTATAGTTAGTCCATATGATTGAGGCATGATCATATTTGTTTTTTCATTTCTGACTTATTTCATTCAACATACTGTCCTCAAGGTTCATTCATCTAGCGGCATGCCTCCTGTGTGAAAGATCTTAAAGTTTTAAAATCCAGCCCTGAGAAAACTGATTGAAGTCACCACAGCTTTTTAAAGTAGTACATCATAAATTCCTGTAATGACATTGGGAAACAATACAGTGTAGTGTTTTAAGAGGATAGGCTCTTGAAGCAAACTTCCTGGGTTTGAATTCAAACCTGCTGCTAAATGGCTTTGTAATGTTGGGCAAGTTACGACGTTACTTTCATGGTATTCAGTTAAACAACTGTTGGGCTCCTAAGAAGTTTCTGACATTTCCATTCTGTCAGTGCCTATCTGCAAACGGGTGAAACAAACACCATGGGGGCACAACGGGGCACCACAGCTGGTGTGGTTAGATGAGTGGTGAGGGCATGAGGAAGCATTGGAGGTTGACCTTAAAGTAGGATAGGATTCCAGATGGCAGAGATAGGAGCAAGGCGTTTCCCATGGCAAGGCATGTGACGGAGGTGTGTTTGTGTGTGTGAGCGAGGACAGGGCATGTTTGAGGAATACTGTGGGCCGGTTTGCTCTAGCTTAAGACCTCGGAGGTGGAATAATAGGAGATCAGGAGAAAAGAAAGGTTGATTTAATAATAATAATATTAAAAAACTATTAATTGAGAGGCTGCTGTACATCAGATTCTGCGATTGGTGCTTTACATAAATTAGCTCTGACCTCAACTCCCTGTGATGTAAATAGTCCTATTTTATAGATGAAAAAATGATATAATTCCATACTAAGAGGTACATTGTTTTCCTGGAGTGGTGGAGAACCACTGTAGGTTTTGGGAGAGAGAGAGAGAGAGGGGGCCATGGCCAGACTTAGCAGTGATTTACTTGAAAGTTAGAGCTGATTTTATACCTCCTTTGTGTTTCCCTTGAAGATTGGTGCTGAACCTTCAACACTGCATTTCAGAAGCTTCCTAAACTCAATTTGGGGGACACTTTTTCCTTCTTAAAGAGGAAACAGACTGATTAATTTATTGATTGACTCCTTTGTGTTAGTACATGTTTCACCTCATTTGATCCTCTCATAAAAATTCTTAAAGATAGTGTTATTTTTACCTTCTAATGATATGTTGTTATAATGGATCAGCTTATGGGAGCTGAAAAATATCACCCCGCTTTAGGGGGAGAAGCAAGGATTTGAACCCTGGGCTCCCCAACCCCTAGCCTGCACTTTCCTTTACCCTCTAATTCTGTTGTACCATTGCTGTTTTCCAGTTTCCACTAGGGTTGATCCACTGGCTTAAGGCCATGTTTGGGGTACCCTGTTGTTTTCAGAGAAACGAAAGCCTCAGAAAGCCCTAGTCTGCTTTATACAGGCAGATGGGAAAGAAATGATTTCAGTTGTCCAAAGGACCAGCATTCTTCTAAATGACACCGCTGGCTGTTGACTGCCAGGTGGCTGTTTCTAGGTGTCCATCAAATTAGCCACTTGTGTGAACCTGGCATCCGTGTTGGGTAGGGGCACAAAGACTGCTCATTGTGCATGGTAAATACGGTTAGGAAGTGTGCACATCAGAGATCTTTGATATTTCATGTCAGCCCTTTGTTTCTTCCATCAGATGAAAGACAAGTTTATTATACTAAAGAGACACCTGAGCACCAAATAGGCAGAGCAACATTTGCTTCCAAATGCTGCCTGCAGTTTGGAATGACATTTAGGGAAAGGGGACATTCATTTCCACTTATCCAAGGCCATGGCCAGTGAACTCACAAGCACATAGAATATGAATTCAACCCTGATCTGTATTTATTAACTTGACCTTTTTTTTGGAGGGGTTATCTGCTCTGTGAAATTGATCTGCAGTAAGATTCTCTAAAATGTCAAAACTACTTCATGCATTTCAGTCGGGGATCATAAATATTTGGCACCTACCCTTGTGCCTGTTTCTCAGGGGTTTAGCTTACCAGTGGCTGTACCCACTTCGCAGATGGATACGGTGCCCTCTGCTTCCTGGTGAGTGTCCGCATTGGGCTCCCCCCTTCCATGACTGGTACTACTCTTATCCACGTGGGAGAGCCAGCGAGCTGGCCACCAATTGTGCGCACCATTTTGAAAGTGCCCTTAATTTCGTTTTTTGCACAGTTTTTGAGATATGCTTTTCTGGTGTAATGTATTAATTATCGATATTCTTTTGTATCAGTAATTATCCTCAAATCTCATCCTCATTCTAATTTTAGAAGCTAGTTCCTATCAGAATATTGGTAAAGAAAACATACAGAAAATGTTCTCGTTACTCACTGAAGAAACATTTGCAAAGCAAAGCTCAAACTCCTTCTAATATGTGATTTTGTGTTCCTGTTTGGAATCGCTTCCTGCCACCACCACCCCCCCCCACCAGCCCCTGACTTTAATTTCAGCCCCTATTTGGCTTGACTTCTTTGCAGAATTTCTGCAGGCAGGCTTGCATTTTTGTAATGCCTCCTGTGAAAAGTTCAGGATTTTTTAGATTACCGTCTTTCAACTGACTCATAGTTTGTTCTTCTTTTTGTTCATTTTAAAGTGAATCATTCTGTCTACCTGCCTGTGTCCAACGACAGGCAGGAACATGTGATGGCTGCTGTTGGAAAACTGGTGAATCATAGCCCTCCGCGTTGGGTTATGTTACTCAAAGCAGAAGTATTCCTTTCTGCAAAGAAGCAGAAGCATTGTAATTTTACTGCAGCGATGGAATTGTAGTAGAGGTGAACATAATTCTTCTTCTATTTACATCTTTAATGAGCCACAATTAAAAGTAGTGAGTTGGCGTGCCAGAGTGAACGTGTTATTTTCAGATTTCTATTATAGCAATTGCGGCTGCTGGTTTAAGCTGCACTTCGCTGGCACCCTGGAGCTCCAAAAGCCTGAAGAAATACAGCCCAGAAGGGTCTAATGTACTTCCTGAAAGTTACTGCGACAGTAATGGGCTTCTGCTGTGCTAAGGTACAGATTTGCTTCCTATCCTTGAAGGCTGTGATTCTTGAATCTTCTTTCACAGTACACCTTTTTTTTTTTCTTCAGGTAAAAGGATATTAAGGGTTGATTTAAAGTTGTGGTGCTCAGAGATCTTGTGTTGTCACAATTAAGATGTCCTGGGATGGTCTGCCTATGTTGGATTCATGACACGGCTCACAGAGCACAATGCTGGCTGTTGAAAAGGGCCCTGGCCACCGTTTTGACGCACTCAAGCCTGAGCTTGTGGATTGCAGGGGCGCTGTGCTAAGCCAGTGTCATCCGTTCAATGTTCCCTCCCTAGCTCTCTGACTTTTAATTACATCCACTGAGTTAGCTGCACTGATCTGGGAAACTCCCTTAGAAACCCACACATTAGGCATTGCCGTGTGATAAACCACTGTGCGTTGTAGGTTTTCTTAGGTAGCAAAACTAAGTACTGGAATTCATTGAATAGTTCATCTGAAAAATAATGTGTAAACATTTCTGTTTGGCCAGTAGAACTCAGTAAAAATGAGTACTGAAGTGGTTACCATGTACTTGGTGTTGAAGAGAGACTGTAATTAAATAGGTACGTCTTGGCCACTTATAGGTGTCCCCATCGCGTGATGTACACTGGCCCCCACACACGTGGGTTGTGGACAGAGGCAGGCTGAGCAAGGGACCAGCGCTTCAGCTTCCAAGCTTCTCACTTTGCTCGGGGCCACTCCGCACACCCAGCACCCAATTTGACATGGATAGTTTTGTAAACCCTTTTCGTTTCATTTCGTTTTTCGCATGGGCAGGCACCGGGAATCGAACCCAGGTCTCTGGCATGGCAGGCGAGAACTCTGCCACTGAGCCACCTTTGCACCACTCTGTAAGGCCTTTTTAAAAGAGGTATCCCCATCCTCAGTCCTCTGCCCCCTGCCTTGTTTTATAAGCTTCAGGCCCCACAACTAGACCCACCCCTGTCTATAAATATGTATAAACTGTGGCCATGCATATGTTCCTTAAATATCTTCATTTCTTTTTCAGGCTAGTATATCAACTTCCCAAAACTCCATCAGCCTACCAAATACGAAAATTAAAGGGCTGTGCAGGTACTCAGGTAACCTCCCCCAGTTGTTTCCAAAGACATTTGTATCTTGGACATTTAGCAAATAATAATATCCCATGTAATTCATAGTTGTTGCACCCTGAGTTTCCCAGACCCATGACTAACAATTATGATTCACCTATTTCTGGGAATCCCTTCCCAACTTGTCATTCCACCTGGAATACTGAGCACAACATATCACACTGTCTTAGGAGATTAGTAAAACTGAACTATATAGTTTCTTGTCTGGTCCCATGCCATTTAAAGAAAAAATAATTTAATGGCTATTTTGTGAAACTTTTTTTTTTTTGCTCACTTGACATGGTTATTTTAAGGTAAGTAATTTTCCCTGCTATAAGAACTCACTTGTCACAGGTAACTCTGGTTTGAAAAACAGCTGTTGATTTCTAGAGTGCTGAATTAGTTTCTTTGTTCCTTTGTCAAAGAGTTCCTTTATTGTTCCCAGCCTGTTGTGAGGTGTAAAAGCTAATTTAGTCTAGATTATTTTTTAAAAATGCACCTGGTATTCAAACTGTGCCATTTCCTACCGAAACAGCACTGCTGTCACCTGGGAGGAAAAGACCCCAAGAAAATATCTGGGTGTGTGTTTGTGGGCGTGTGCATACACACGCTTTAAAGGAATCAAGTATTTGTCTATTAAAAAAAAAGTTTTCATTAGTGACATCATTGATCAAGCTATGTTTTAAAGTTTCATATCGTCAGAAATCTTCGGGCCATCTGATGTCATAGCCTATTAAGGGCGAGTGACATTTAGTTTAGGCAAAATGTCCCCACGTGTGATGGGGTAGGGTGACCACAAAGTGGAGACTGGCCTGCCTGACGGCAAAACTGACATATTGACTTACTGGCCACAGGCCACTACCGTGGAGTTCTGAGGGGGTGGGAGAAGCCAGCAGGTAGGAGAAAGGAGAGTAAAAACTTGATAGCTTTGGGTGAGGATGGAGGGTCACAAGTCTGGGTTTCGGTTCCTGCTCTACAACTCATGCTGCGACCTTAGGAACAGTTGCTAACTCTCTGGCATCTCAGTTTCCTTCTTTCTAAGATGAGGGCAGTTGTCTGGATGATTCTTTGAGGTTCTCTTCTCTGCGTCTGAAGAAAAGAAATGGTACATTAATGCAAGAAATGAGAATAGTGAGAATGGAAGCCGAGCCGGTGGAAGGAGACAGGTAATGCAAATAGGTCATGATTGAGAACAAAAGAGGAAACAAATACCCCCCAGGAACCTGTGGACTGGCTGGGCTTAGGGTTGAGTTCTGGGGTAACTAGCGCTTGAAAATACTGTGCAAGGGGTCATATTTTCCTTGTAGGTACCGCACTCCTTGTCCTTCCCTGCAGCATGGTGGGCTCAGCTTTGCACTTGAACTCAGTGACCCACTGGCTTTCTGCCTCTCCATCCCCAGCCTCACTCACCCTTGCATCAAGGTCATGTCTTCAAGGCCTCTGGATGTGCTCAAGTTCTACTGTGGATTTTCTTTCTCATTCTGAAGCCCTGTTGAAATTCATTTCTCTGTAGAGTCAGGTTTGTCTTTCCACTGTCCTGGTTTAAAGAAACAGATACAGCTGTATTTGGTTTTGCCTGAACTTCACACATATGAATGAGCTTTTGTAATCAACAGTGTAGATTTGGTGTGACATATGGGACCCTTGCCCAGTTGCCACTTGGTTGTTTAGTTAACACTTGTTGAACTTCTGTAATGTTCTCATCGTTATTCTCAAGACTTTAGTAATCCAGGGGTGGAGACCAATGTAAATGTAAGCACAGATGACAAATAATAACCGGAATCGTAATAGTAACAGAAGCAATAGGTCGTTTCTCAGTGCTTTTTCTATACCTGAATTAGTCAAGTGTAGGAGTTTGCAAGCTGCTGGAATGTGATATACCAGAAATGGAGTGGCTTTTTGAAAAGGAATTTAATAAATTACAAGTTTAAAGTTCTAAGGAAGTGAAAGTGTCCAAATTAAGGCGCCAAGAAAAGGTCACTTTTCAGTCATGAAAGGTCGTTGGGTCAGGAACACCTCTGTCAGTGGGGTAGTCATGTGGCTGGCATCTGCTGGTTCTTTGCTCCTGGGCTCCATTATTTTCAGGTTCCTGTGTGGGTACCTCACTGTGCTTCTCCAGGGCGGGCTTTTAGCTCTTGGCTTCCCTTGGCTCTGTCCAGGTTCTGGCCTGCTTAACATCTCATGGCTACGGCTGCTGGGCTCCAGGCATCTCCAGACATCCGTGTCTCTGTTCTCCAAGTGTTGGCATCTGTGCCAGCTCCGCTTTGAAGTTATTGTTTGCTCTGTTGTTTCTCTCCACTCTACTCTCTCCAAAATGTTTCCTCTTTTAAAGGATTCTAGTAAACTAATCCAGACCCACCTGCGGTAGGTGGAGTCACATCTCCATCTAATCAAAGGTCACACCCACAGGTGGGCATGTCACATCTCCATGGAGATAATCTAATAAAAGGTTTCTGCCCTGCAGTATTGAATTAGGATTAAGACTTGTCTCTTCTGGGGTACATAATAGATTCAAGCCAGTTTATCAGGCTCTCTAGAAGAACAGAACTGACAGGAGATATATAGTGATATTTAATATATATATAATGTATATATGTAGAGTGTATGGAAATATTAAGAGATTTATTATCGGAATTTGCTCGCTTGACAGTGGGGATTGGCAAGTCCAAATTCCATAGACAGGCCACAAGTTGGAAACTGCAGTGAGGGTGAAGTTGAATTCCACAGAAGAAGCTAGCTGGTTGCTGAAGGTAGTGATAGAATTTCTCCTTTCTGACTTCTGAAATCCTCAGTGCTTCGCTTTAAGACCACTAACTGATTGGATGAGAAGACTCTCTTCATTGCTGAAAGCAGTCTCCTTTGTTGATTGTAGATGCAGTCAGCCATAGATGCAATAAACTGACTATAAATGCAAATCTGTCTACAAAATACCCTCCTAGTAACAATCAGACCAGGTCTTGCTTGACCAAAGAAGACCATATGATACCATAACGTAGCCAGGTTGATGCATGAACTTAACCATCACAATAGCCATGTACTCTGCTGAACACTTTACAACATTAACTAAGTATGTCACACACGTGTGTGTATATTTATATACATGCACATATACATTAAAAATAAATGTTTAATTCTCACAAAACCCTGTGAGGTAGGGATTTTTATTTTCCTTCTACAGATGAAGAAACTGAAGCCCAGAAAGAAGCAGCTTGTCCGAGGTCTCACAATAGGGATGTATAGATTAATTTTTTTTTAACTATACAGAAATCTGCATTAGTGTTATAAGCAAGGGCTAAGTCTATAGGTGGATGTCAGAAGTAGATGGGCTTAGTTTACGTGGAATTAACAGAGACAGTGGTTTAAACTATGTTTTGTTAGAAGCATCTGATTGTGTGATAAGGAGGACCAAAGAACATTTCAAACCAGCAATATTTGCTTGGAGGGATTGAGCCTAAAGGAGCTAGAGCACAAATGGATTTATTCCGCTGCTGTGAAGAACATACCCGTGTCTGGTGGTAGGTCCTTCGAAGTAGTGAGAATCACATGAGTCAAGAGTCAGCTGTAATGAAGGCATCACCGTAATTAGCGGCAAGTCAAGAGCTCATGAAATCTTTCCAGAATGTAAAGATGTCTTTCTAACAGAAATGTGTTCATCTGCAAGCCAAACAAGGTGTAAGCATAAATGCCCTCCCCTCAGGAGCTTTTCCCTTGGTTTCCCTTTGCCAAATGACATGCGCTTCACACCTTGCTTTGAGCTGTCACCATTTTTGCTTCAGTTTCTGTTAACTAGCTCTGAGTCTTGGGTCTGCAGTCCGTGGACCTCTTGGGATAGCTGTCTTTTCAGACTTGCCAGGCTTGTGCTAGCAATCCCCTTGCACATTCTAGCAACGTCTTGGGCCAAAAAAGCCATACAGGCACCTGCTGCAGCGGGCAGGATGCAGATGGTGGAGTATCAGGTAATGGGTTTCAAGTTGGGCAGGCACTGGAAGCAGACTGGGGGAGCTGGGTTTGTGGGCGCTTGGGGGAAAAACATAAACATGATGAATCATATGTATATGATGATGTTTTTTCCTCCAAACTGAGAAGGAAAAAAAAACAAGTGTTAGGAGCGATTTCCCCAGGCTTGTAAATGGTTGGTTTGTTTTGTCTAATTAATTAATTAACTAATCACTCTGTTTAAAACTACTTGCTTGTAAATGATTTATGGCCATGCCTGACATGTCTAAATCTATCTAACAAGAACATCTTAGGAAGGAACCAAGTGAATAAGTTCTAAGACCTTTCTTTTTATACTTTACTAGTAAAATCGCTGTATAGCCGTAATAGATTTATAAAAGGAGCCCTTCATGTATTTACATTTCCCCCTGATTTTCTGTTTTTAAAATAGGTGTTTTCCTTCAAACTTCAAAATATCTAGCAAGTTCACATTTCCTGGTTTCTGTACATATTGGTGTTTGCAAAACTCCTATGCTGGCCTGGTAACTTACAGGGTATTTTTGTTGTTGTTTTGGGAAGAGCAGGGGCCGGGAACCAAACCTGAGCATGGCAGGCGAGAATTCTCCCACTGAACGACCCTTGCACCCCCAACTTATAGGGTTTTTTGGAACTCCCTCCTGACTTCTGGAGCATTGTGAAAGCAGGAGGGATGGGGGTGGGGCACTGTCACCCCCCACCACCCCCCTCCACCCCCCACCAGCCTGGGGCTTCATTATCTGGCCACACTGTGCTTGGCTGTTTGGCTTCCATGAAGCTTGAGTTGTTTTGGGTCATTGAGAAAAATCTTGCCTGTTCTAATTCACATCAAAACTTTGGAAACCAAAGACTGAACGTCTTCCTTCTGCTAACTGATCTCATGGATAAGTAGTGTTACTTAGCATATACCTCACACCTTCATTTTCCAGGTCCCACACTTGATCCTCCACACAGCCCTTGGAGGTGCTGTGGACAGAGGAGCCAACGGTGCATGATCACCCTTAGGGGGTGATGGGACTGACTCAGTGCCTCTTCCCCTGCCCTATGGAAGGGTGTTCCACCTGTGGGCACAGTGGCAAGAGTGGTGGGTTAACTGGGGAAGAAAGAGGGGAGGATGGTAAGTGTTGAGGGCAAAGAGCAGATGCTCACAGTCTACCTTTATCATCCACCAAAGAGAGGAGAAAAGGACGGAACCTCACCCAGTACAAGGTACCATATCAGGTGAACCCCAGGACACGAGCTTTATTGTTCTTGTTTTGCAGATATGTGAGAAAATGGTGAAGTAATAAGATTAATAGCTACCAAGCCATGAAACAAGGACTCTAGCCAGCTCTGCCTGACATAGAACTCACACGCTATTTTCAAGTGGAAGGGGCTTAGCTCTCTGCTTTTCTTCTCTTCCTCTTCCTTTTGATACTCAAATTTTTCTTATTTTTTGGCAAATTCTTATAGGAAATTGGATCATGAAACCAAGCGCTAAGCAATGAGGGAGGGTGTCCAGTTTATTTTAGAGATTTATGGAATGTGCAGTGACACTTGTGGGGTGGAAGGGATTCCATGCCACCTTAGTTGGGACGGATGGATGACTGTGATAATTTAGCTAAGGAGTGCCATGGGATTTCGACTTGTGATACCTGTGTGAGTTTAGTGCTTACAGCCACCCAGGAAAGACTTGTGATACCTTTGTGATCTTAGTGCCTGGACCATATCCACGCGCTGGACAGAGTGTGGCCCCAATAACCGAGGGACTCAAGCGGCAGTTGCCATTGTGTGGGGGCGAATAGTGAGGTGTGTGGACAGGGTGACCAGCAGAACCCATCTTTCTAGCCATATTTCTACTTACACAGTCACTGTTCACCCTCTGAGGCATCGTGGCTGTCATGCCACCAAAGTTTGGGCCACTGCTTTTATATGCTGCAGTGGGAAGGAGCATGGGTTTGGAGTCAGAGAGGCGTGAGTTCAAATCCAGGCCCCACCATTTATTAACTGTGAGGTCCTGGGCAAGTTGCTCTAAGCTTCCATTCTCTCATTTATAAAGGGGGATTCATAATCCTATGACAGCTGCACAGAGACTTTTAACATAGTGCCTGGCACATACAAGGGCCTAGCTATCCATTATTATCAATTAAGAGCATAGGTGGTTCTTTTTATTATTATGATTATAAAAGGTATGGCATGCCAGTGAAAGGGTTCCTCCTAATTCAGTGGGAGAGATCTTTGAATTCTCTGCTACAGTAGAAATGCAACTACTTTACTGGGTACATTTCTGGCAGACATATGAGCCATTTACATAATGAAGCCTCTCTAATATTATTTCTATTAATAGCCATGCTTATAAGTATCAACCTGACCATTTTGTATTTGGAATTGTTCTTTCTGTGAACAGATTTCTTTTATTGCCATGTCTTCGTAATATCTTCCGACAAGTACCATTATCTCTTTACTTCATGTTCTTGTGTTTATGATTTCATGAATTCCTCAAATTTTGGTTTACTGAGTGAGAAACTCATTTTTTAATAATGCATCACTTTAATGTCAGAGTTTGGGAGGTAAGGACGTTGCTCATTTCCTCACATTTGCATTTGAGCATATACCGCTCAAGGCAGGGCACTTCACGAACTGAGTGCTCTGTACCTGTGTGCTCTGATATCATCATTTGTATTGAAGTACTTTCCTTCAGTGTATAGTTGTACCTAGAGGACATTGTCATCCACTCACTTCAGCCCTTAAATTTCTTCCTGAGTATGGAAGATTCACCTTTGAGTGCTAAGACTGACTTTGGAGTAGGACTTGTGTGAATTGACCTTATAATGTTAGCATGACAACACTCTGGCTTGTTGGTCAACTGGGTGGATTTGCCCTTGAGGACAGAGATGAAGTTCTCACACTTCCCTCTGACTCCTCAGAAGAGAGACACAAAATATGGAGGTGCTCAAATGCTTATTGCATGAAGTAATGGATGTTAGAGAACACCCAAGGAAACACCCTGAATCGAGAAAAGTGCTAAGACCCTTTCCAGCTTTGCAATGCTGTCAATATGGACATGACCTGCTTGACAGAAAAATACGACAGGCATTTTCTCAGAAATCATTCTCATCTTAACCTTTATGACATCTGATAAATGGGCAGAATGTTAAAATTAAAAAAAAAGTGTCCTTTTCAGTAGGGGCTTATAATAACTTTAAGCAGGCAACATGGAAAAACTTTAAAAGAAATACATTTTTATTGTAAGGATAATCCTATAGCTTTTCCATTAGTTTTGAAATAGTGTTTCACTAATTAATAGCCTTTCAGTTGCCAGTAAAAAACCCACTAGCAGCAACATCTCAGAAATGGGCATTTTGATAAGGACCTAAGAGTGGTCTTATGGATTTCAGGGAAGAGCAGTAGCTGGGTCTTTGGAGCTGGGAAACAAATAGTGAAAGCAGCAGTCTACAGTGTATCCAAGGGTTGGGTCAGGTTGTATCAACAAGACTTCCCTCCTATTTAGATAGGAAGTTTCCAGAAAAACAGGTGAACGGACAGTCTAGTATGTGTCTCTGCAGAGCTGCATCTCGGGAATGTGTGTGATCGATTCTTTATTCTTACTTGTGCCATTGTTGAAGATTTTGCAATCATTAGTGCTAATATTGCCAGAGAGAAAAAAAAAAAATGCCTATTGTTCTGTTGCGGTAATTTCTATTTGCAAGGCTTACTAATATCTTTGCTCAGAATGAGCAGCTCTTTTCTGGTTTGAATACACTAGAATTGTTCAATTTGTGGAGCTATTCTTCAGCTTGTTCTTATTTCTTCATTACCGTGCTTCAACTTGCTACCCCAAAGTCCATCTCTCCCGTGTGCTGGGCTAATCCCGAGAAACAGAAATGCAATGAATTGAGGATCCTTTACTCGGTGTGATGTTGGGGGATGTTGATGAGATGGTCCAAGAAACAGATGGAAATTGTTTGGTGGAGCCTCTCGTAATGACTCAGTGTAGTGAAGGAAAAACGGAAACACCCGCATGCTTTGTCATTCCTGTCATATCCTAGAAGGCAACATTGCATTAACTGCATGGTGCCGGACACTTCTAGATCACCTATGACTTGGAGCTCATACGATCTAAACTTCTAACTTAAAAGGAGAAAACAGACTCAGAGAAGTGAAAGTGGTTCATCCAAAGAGGTCAGACTGGAGCCAGAAGTAGAAGTAGGGGCTCCAGATCCCATCTTGCAACCTTTCTGCTATAAAACATTGTCATCTAAAACAACTCTTTCCAGGGTCACAGCTTGGTCCTAAGCAAGAGTACAATACAGTAAATTGATTTGATTTATTAATTGCTTGATTATGGATTATATTGGTTACCAAGTCATTCAATGATCATCTCAACTGGTTTTTCAGGTATCACCATTGCTATAATATGTAGTCAGCATATTCTAGATGTTTTTAATTGCTTACCATGTGCCAAGCATTGTGCTAGGTGCTAGGAAACCTCCATGTTTTAGTTTCCTAGGCTGCCAAAAGCAGATCCCATATAGGTTGGGTTAAACAATGGGAATGTATTTGCTTATGGTTTTGAGGCCAGGAAAATGCCTGAATCAAGGCATCATCAAGGTGGTGGTTTCTTCTGGAAGACCAGCTGGCTGCTGGTGATCCTTGGCTCCTCTGTCACATGGCAAGACACATGGCAGCATCTGCTGGTCTCTCCCTTCTCTACTGGGTTTTGTTGATAATCAGCTTCTTGCTTCTGTGGTTTTCTCCTTCTCTCTGTACTCATTTCATTTATAAAGGACACCAGTAGTCGGCTTAAGACCCCACCCTGAATGAGGTGGGTTGCACCTTAACAGAAGTAGCCTGCCTCACCGTAAGGTCCTACTTAGAATGGGTCCACACTCACAGGGATGGATAAGATTTAAGAGCCTGTTCTCCTGGGGTACAAGCAGCTTCCAACCACCACACTCCATAAACAAGATTGACTCAGTCCCAGCCTTTTTGAAATTACAGTCTGTCAGGGAAGACAGGCATTTAAAAAAGGGATTTATGAGGATCGTTCTGAAAGCGGAAGTACAGGTGCCATCTCTAGATCTTTGCAAAATCACTCATTTTTATTCAGTTCTTTCATGGTGGCGAGTTTGCATTAGCATCGGCTGGCCATTTGCTTCTCCATGGGTATCAGAGCATTAATGTAATCCGAGTGCTTGATAACTATAGTTCCTAAGAGGAAAGTATCAGAAGCTATCACTGTGTTCATTCCAAATATGCTCTCTCATTGCCAGAATGCTCCCTCGCATTGGACTACTTATTTGTACTCAGTGCAATTTCTTGGAGAGGGGAAAGCTGCTATTTTTACCATCTAACAGTGTTCTGCTGGCTCCGTGATAAAACGGTTACTATCCTGAGCCTGATTTGTTTCTCTAACTGGGACCAGGTACATGGTCGTCATATTTTTAGCCCCAGTTTCTGACATAATGCCTGGCATTTAGTAGGTCTTTGGTAAATATTTGTTGAATCAATGCAGGCTGATTGAAAAATTGCCTAATAGGACTAGCTCTCGGTGCCTGAGCAACGCGCTACTTCTCTGAAAGTTGTAAGCTTCTGAGCAGAAACAAACACTTGTGGTGTTTGTCCATTTGACTCAGTGCCTTGCAAATCGTGGTTCTAGCATCCGGGCTTCCCTCGCCTCTGGAGAATGATCTGTCACTCCTGCATTGGGGATCACTGAAGAGACTCAGAGTAAAGATGGAAAAAAATAGACCGGTTATTTTAAAAATGCGATTTGCTCAGTTAACCCCTTTTGGACCTAGGGACGCAGCTTAACTCTCGTTCCTTGCCCCAAGGGTGGATAGTAATCTATTCTTTGCTTGTGCTGTAATCACAGCTGCCTTCATTATAGAATCAGAGAGAAGTGAATTAAGGTGAGCTCTGAAAGAAAGAAGAGATGCTGCTAGCTTGATGGCTGTGGGAGTGGGAGTGTGGGAAGGTTGTTCTAGTCAGAAAGATGGCATCAGAGGAGGTTTGCCTGTTTTTTCCATTTCCAGTAATCGTTGACAGTTTTTATTGTTGAACATTTTAAGAAGTGTCCTTTGAACCTCAGGCTGTTCAAAAACAAGTATTTCATGGTAGAGATTATGCCAGACTGTAAGAGATGCATTATATGATCAGTGGCAGAAACAAAGGTTGAAGCTGTGGCGTGATGAGCATTTAAATATACAGAAGTCAAAAAATTCAGGAGTTAAAGTGAAACCACAGGCGTGACTCAGTCCCCTTGGGCATATGGTAGTAGCATTTTTTTTGAATCGTGGCATATTCTGTTAAATTTAAGCCCTTGTTTTGGCAAAGTCGTCGTGTCAAGGTTGCAGTGTGAGCGGTAACTCTAAACTTTCACGATTTTTTATCTTCTTTTCACCCACGGTATGTGCTGTTATTGCATTTGTACCCTGAAATTCCGTACTGCTTATAGAAATAAAAAAGTGTTGCAATGCATGCTGCCCAGTATGTATGACTTTGTGTAAAGAGGACGCTTCTCTTAGCTTGAACCTGGCCTCATACTGAAACAGTACACAGTCACTTCCACTTCTGAAATATTTCTTTAGTAAGAGCCTTATGAAGCTATAATTTATTTCCCATAAAACTCACCCTTTTAAAGTGTATACACTTCAGTCATTTTTAGCATATTCACAATTGATATATATAGTTGTAAGTTTTATTGTGGCAACATATGAACAATATAAATCTTCCCATTTTAACCACTTTCAAGTGTGCAATTCATTGGCATTGACTAATACACAGGGTTGTGCCACCATCCATTACCAAAGCCTTTTTAATACCTCACATAGACTCTCCTCACCCCCCAACCCCTGGAAACCTGAAATCTATTTTGTCTGTATGAATTTGCACGTTCTAAGTGGAATCAGGCAATATTTGTCCTTTTAAGTATGGCTTATTTCATTCAGCGTAATAATTTTAAGGTTCATCCATGTTATAGCATATATCAGAACTTCTTTATGGGTGAATAATATTCTATATATATATACCACATTTGTTTGACAGCTGATATATATTTTTTGAAAGACAGTAAATTCAGTACTTTTTTTCTTTAGTTGTCAAAATCACTTCTTATCTGACTTGTCTAGTAATAAAATGTGAGGAAATAAATAGGGAAAGGAGGTTAGGGAAGCATATATAGATTATGCTTAATTTGGTTCCATTTAATTCAGATTTTCAAAATAGTTTTATGTGTGTTTGCCTGAATTGAAACATCTTCATTTTGCGTCCTCAGTCCAGCAATATGTGATTTTTATTGCAGTTTTTGTGGGGGTATTATTTGCTTGCAAAGTTGATTTTGTTGAGTTAGCCAGGAATTCAGAATAACTGAAAATTTCTCAAAGTCCAGATTTGTTCAAAGAGCAATTTTGAACTGGCTGAGGCTATAGATGGAACTGACGCTTGAGTTATTTGAGATCTGGAATTCACAGTGACAAAGAGAATATTCTGGTTTGATTTAGAAAAATTGACACTTCATGCTTATGTCTGTCTGGTGAGAGTGTTAACTGATACAGCCATTTAGGAAAATAACTAGGCCTTGTCTGGTGAAGATGAGTTATGTGTATACCCTATGACTTGGCAATTTTCCTTCTAGGTATATGTGCTAGAAAAACTTCTGCACATGCATACCAGGAGACATAAAGGATATCTATCACAGTTTTGCGTATATTAATAATGATTAAAAAAATAATTCAAACTATCCAAATGTTTATCGATGTAGAATGGATAAACAAATTTTGATATCATAAAAAATGGAATTCAGTGAAAATGAATGAACTAAAACTATGTGGAGTAATACAGTTAAATCTCAGTGACATGATATTGGGCAAAAAAAGAAAAGATGGGTTACAGAAAAATTCATACAATATGAAGATGCTGCTTCTAAAATTTCAAAAGCATGCATAACTCAACAAGAAAGCCAAATTTCATCCTGAGACATTTAAGAAACAGCTGGGAACCTAGAAAAACATCTATCAAAACATTTTTCCCTGCAGGTCCAAGAGTATATATGGAAATCAGAGGTACCAGCTATTTTTGCTATTTAAATGCTCCTATGAAATTTCTAAGTTCCATGCACTTTACATCTTTAAAATACCAAATGCACATTAAAAAGTTTAAAACCAACAAAGATGGCTAGTTAAAAAACAAATCATATTTGCAGAACATTCTTATTTTCAAAACTGGCATTCCTGAAATAGAATTTTCAGAGCTTTTCTTGAATGATGTTACATTGAAGGATGTAACTAAAAATAGAGTTGCAAATTTTAATAAATTAAAATTAGTCAAGATCCTAATCAGTACTTCCTGCATTCAGTTACGACTTTTGTCACATCATTGCTTTAGATAATGCGGGCTGTGTCTGTTCTCACATCCCTTATACTGTTTGCTTCTTCTTCTTCATCGTCATCATGCTCCTTTGGAGCACGTGTTTTTTGCAGCCTTGAGCTCAGCTCCTTACAAGCATCTTATTTAATGTGAGTAGGTTCCTGCATCAGGGCCTTTGCATTACTGGCCCCTCTACTTGATTGCTTCCCCTGCTTGTCCTCAGGCCTGCCTCCCTCACTTGGTTCAGGTCTGTGCTCACAGGTCACTTTACAGGCAATCTCTGACCACCCTTCTAGAATCACACTCTCATCACCTTCTATCCCCTAACTTGGTTTAACTTTTCCTTATTGCACTTACATATATTTTTGTCTGTGTTCCTCCACTAAAATCTAAGAGACACTTAAAGTCCTTGTAAGTAGAGACTCTCTGCTTTTCTCACTCCTATATCTTCATCTGTTACATGGCCCTGGCACTTAGGAGTTGCTCAGTAAATACGGGTTGAATAAATGACTAAGTCAACCCAGTAACTATTTGAGAAAGATATTGCTATCACGTTCTACAGATTTAAGAAATGGAGGTTTGGTTAGGTTCAACACCTTACCCATAGAATGTAAAATGGTGCAGCCACTGTGGAAAACGGTTTGGTAGTTCCTTATAAAGTTAAACATGGAACTACCATATGACCCAGCAGTTCCATTTCTAGGTATATACCCCCAGATAATTGAGAAGAGAGACTCTAACGGGGTTTTGTACACTGATGTTCATGGCAGCATTATTCACAAGAGCCAGCTGGGGGAAGCAACCCAAGTGTCCATCAACAGATGAATGAATAAACAAAATGTAGAATACTCATGCAATGGAATATTATTGAGCCATGACAAGGAATGATGTTCTGATATGTGCTATAACGTGGATGAACCTTGAGATTATTATGTTGAGTGAAATAACCCAGGCACAAAATGATTATGTTGAGTGAAATAACTCAGACACAAAAGGACAAATATTGTCATCCCACTTACATGAAATATCTCGACTATGCAGATTCATAGAGACAGAAAGTAAAGTACAGGGATAATGGATGAGGGGTACTGTTGCTTAATGGGTACTGAGTTTCTGTTTGGGTTGTTGAAAAATATTTGGTAACGGATGGTTAATGACGGTAGCATGACATTGTGACTAATTAATATCAATATCACTGAAGTGTACCCTTAAAAATGGTTAAAATGGAAGATTTCATGTTATATATATGTGACCACAATTTTAAAAAGTTGCTTACCCACATTCATCCAACTTGTTAGTAGTGGGGCTGAAATTTAAAGCTAGAGTGCCTGAACAGCAAAGTCTGTTCTCTTAACTACTACACCTTCTGTCATCTCGGTGATTGTGATGCAATGACGTTTTTTTTTTTTTTTTGGAATGGAGCAATTTCTTTCCTTCTTTTCAGACTATCAACTCATCCATTGTTTAAATCCTCCAAATGCACCCTTATAATAATTATAATTATATCCTCTTATAGGACTGTTTCTGTTTTGCACATGTGAAGATTTTCCCCGTATTTCAGATTCAGCTTGATTTTTTGCCATATTGCCTACTCTGGACGATGTTTAGTGCTACTGTCGAGACTCCAAAAGATTGCCGCTCGTCTGTGAGAATGGCAGTAGAGACAAGCCGGAACGATTTATAGATAACCTACTGAGCTGTGTTGTCTCCTGAATGCATGTGTCGTTATGCCATTTCTAATGGCATCTAATGACCTTATGCTCAGAACATGTGCTGCCTTGTAATCTGCGCTCATTTGTCACTGCTGGATTTACTGAAATAACGTGGATGGGGAAAGTGAAATAGATATGATGGATACCTAGAATGCTTTATTTATTCTGTTCATTTTCTTTGGTTTGTTTTGGGATACGATAGCCTGCTTTGAAGTAAAAAATAAAACAACTAATGCCCTTCAAAAGACAACCTCAGATTTGGAAGGGGCCCAGGGGAGGTCTCATCCATAAGAAAAGGAAAATGTGGTCCTGGGGAAGCAAATGTACAGGTGGCAGTGGGATGGGTGGGGTGGGGGTCCTAGAGCCTACGTTTCCCAACTCCCTTTTAGGGGCTCCTTCTACAGCCCAGCTGCCTCTTCCTCCGTGCCTTACTCATCTATCTGTAAAGCCATGTGTGTCCTGAAAGGGTCGCAGCCTTTTCCTGAGCACTGTGTTGGTCAGCAGATGATTTGTAGGCCAATTGATGATCTGTTTTCCTGGGTTATCTGGCTTCTTTATCAAAGCCACCTCCTTTTGACCTTGCTTGACCGTGGTGGACTGTGCTGGACCCCGTTGGCAGAGCGCAAATGATTTCTCTTAAGGCTGCATATTAACTGCTGTCTCCGAATTCTCAGAATCCTGGGACGTGAGGCTATTAATTTTAGTGTGTGTGTGTGCACGTGTGAGTGAGAGAGAGAGAGAGAGAGAGTGAGAGAAAGAGATAGAAAGAGACAGAGCCCAGACCAAGTTTCTTTTATTGCAAAAGTTTTTTTTGGGTATTATTGCTGTTTGAAAATTAAAATAATACTAGTATGCATTGAGCACATACTCTGGGTACTTACACTACGCTAAGGGCTGTCCATACCTGGTAAAATGCAATCATGATAGCAACCCAGTGAGGTAGCTACTGTTTTTAGCCCCATTTGACAGATGAGGAAGTTGAGGTTCAGAGAGGTTAAGTCATTTGTCCAAGGTTGCAGAGCTTAAAGGGACGGAGCTGTGATCTGAATCTAAGCCGTCTGACTCTGGTACCTACTCCATGGATTGTTTATTGTTTCCATGATCATAAAAGTGGTATATGTGCATTACAAAAAAACTGGAAATACCAAAAACTTATGAAGGGCGCAAATCACCTACAGGGTAACTGTTAACAGTTGTAATGTTCACCTTTCTAGTCATCTGCATTTTAAAACTGGATTCATTCTGGTTCTCCAGTTTGGATTACCTTTTACCATATATTGTGAAAAGTCTCCGGGCCATTTTTCAGCCCCATATAGCATGATTTTATTTGCCCCTGTAGTTTTTTTGTCTTCTATAGCTACTGTAATTTATATAACTAGTGTGGTGAGCATTTAGCGCTACAGATTTTTTGCTATTGTTAGTAATGCTATGCTAGACTTCCTCTGCATATATATCTTTTTTGGATATCTAGGATGATTTCCTTAGGATACATTTCTAAAACCAGAGCTGTTGGCTCAAATTGTAAGGACCTTTATCAGGATTTAGGTACATATTATTAAATTACTATACTTTAGTACTCACCAACCATGAAAAAGAATGTCCATGTATTTATGCCATGGATACCACTAAGTACTGTAATTAAAACCCAGAAACAAACATAAACTTTGCCAATTTGATAAGTGAAAAATTATATATTGTATGAATTTGTCTTTCTTATGTGGTTTCTAGTGAAGTTGCACATTTTTTCCTTATGCCCCTTTATTTCCAGCATTTGGCTATTTCTGTCATTTGCTTATTTTTGTGTTAGGAAGTATGTCATTACTTGTATAATTATAGGTATTATACCTTAAGGATATTAACTCTTTGTAATGATGTTACAAATAGTTTTTCCATTTGATATTTTTCCTTTGGATTTTTTTTTTTTTGCTGGGCAGGCACTGGGAATCGAACCTAGGTCTCCAGTATGGCAGGCGAGAACGCTGCCTGCTGAGCCACCGTGGCCCTAGATTGATTCTTGTTTTTAACTTTTAATACGATATTGTCTGTGGATTTGTGGTAGATACCTTTTATTGTTGCAAATAAGTAGTCTTCCATTCTAATTTTCAAGAAGGGAAAAGTACCTACCGACCACATCTTCCTTTGGGATTTTCCTTTCTTTTTAAAAGATGGATAGATACAGATATATAAAATTTCAACCCAGTTTATTAGTTATTTTATACTATTAAGAAAATTCCATTCTAAAATTCTCCTCCATAGAATTTTAAATAAAATATCTTTTCTGCATCTACAATAATGATGTTTTTTCTATTGAGCTGTTAATGTTATACATTAAATTATGTAATTTATGTATCATGGAAACTGCCCTCTCCTGGAAACTTTAAAATTTCTTGTCCCCTAAATTATTTGACTCAATCTCCGTCCCTGTCACCCCCTCTTTTTCAGTAAATTTTCTGTTCGAGTTTTCTATTTAAGTTAATTTTGATGTTTTTTTCTTTTTCCAGGAAATCTGCCACTTCTCGACTGTTAATTTCATGAACATAGTTAAACATTATTCTTAAAATTTGAAAATTCCTTCAGTATTTGTGGTTTTACTCTACTTCTCATTCTTAATTTTGTTTCTTTGTTCTATCTCTGGAACATTAGATTAGCTAGCAGTAAATCTTTTTAATGTCTGGGTATCTTCAAGGACCACTTTATAAAATCTGTGTGATTTCTTTTCATTTTAAAGTTTTAATTACTGTTGTTATTTTTGCATGTACTTTACCTTTATTTTGCTTTCCCTAGGTTTACTTTTGTTTTTTAATTTCTTGACTTGATTGTTCTAAGTTTTTCTTACTCAGTGATGAAATTATTTAAGGTATTTGCCTCTGAGTATAGGTTGCCTGCACTTTAATATGCAATATTATTTACTCAATCTTAATTTAGTATCTCTTATATAATAAAGCTATTTAGAATATGTTTTAAATTTATAAATTTACTTGATTGTTCAGATTTTTGTTTATAAACGTTGAATTTCATCATCACAGGATATTAAGATATAATAAAGTTTCCTCTCTGTCCTAATACTTGATCAGTTTTCATTAATGTTTTGTGGGCCGTTCTACAGAAGAGGTGTTCTCTAATTATCAGGTTTATAGACTTGTCAGATCAGCCTTGTTCTTTATTTTATTGACTTTTCAATATCCTTACTGATTCACATCTGCTTCTTTACCAAGGACTAAAAGCCATGGAGTGTAGACTTTGATAACACTCTTGTATATCTCTCAATCTTTGCTTATTTCCCTTTATATATTTCCATGCTGTATTTTGTTCTATGAAGTTTTGATTTCTCTTAGGAATGAGCCTTTTGTCACTCATAAAGATGACACTCCTTATGCAGTTTAATGTTTTAAGTGTTTAGTTTTAATTGTATTTTAACATTGTAATCTCACTTTTAAAATTTGCAATTGCCAGGTATTCCCTTTCCCTAGTCCTTTTAATTTCAGCTTTTATGGGTTGCTGGCACATAGCAGGTAGGCCACTCTTATTTCATGACTCCATCTGAGATTCTTTTGCTTCTTAAAAAGGAATTAATACCTCTCTTCATTGCTGATGTGTTTGTTCTAATCCTTGTCATTTTATTCTTTTTGCTTTCATGATGTGTTGGTGTCTCCATCATTTTCTATTTTGTATGATATGATTAATTCTCTAGTGATTTTCAATTTATACATCTTATTTAATTTCCTCTTGGTTTCTTAAGTTTGAGAAAAAAACGACTCATTTTTGAATGAATGTCAAGAAGGAAAAAGTACCTACTGACCACATCTTCCTTTGGGATTTTCCTTTCTTTTTTAAAGATGGATAGAAATAGATATATAAAAATTTCAACCCAGTTTATTAGTTATTTTAGACTATTATGAAAATTTTCTTATAAGCATTATTTAGATAGCCTGTATGCTGTTTTGTAACTAAATCCAGTGGTTTAAATGGTTTATTTGCATACTGAAAACCATTTAAAAGCACAACTACTCCTTTCCTTGAGTTTTTTTAAATTAACATTTTAAATTAAATTTTGAGTAGAAAAGTTCTTCAAATACTGTTTTTTTTTGAAGTAGATCATTTTCATATAGAACCTTCACATCTGAGCATTATTTTTCATTATTCAGCTCTCACCCCTCAACATTTTGCTTATCTTAGAATTCTTACATCAATTTCCTTTGCCGCACAGCTCTGCAAGTGTTGTTTATTTTCTTCTGGCACTTAATGTTGTCGAGTAGAAATCTGAGGCCTGCCTGATTTTTCTCCCTTTTTACTGAACTGGTTACTTGTATTGTTTTCCCTTCATGACAGGATGCTTTATTTGACCTCAAAATCGAAATGTCATCAGGAGATTAATAGTTTTCATTAATTTTTTAATATATATATACACAAACGTGTATATTAGTCTTCATTAATTTTTCTCTGGTGCAGAGTGAACTTTCTTCCTTTTGAAATTTTTGGTCTGTGAATCAGATATTTAAGTGTCTAGAAAGGTTTTCTTATTCCATATTATATAAAATATATTTTCTTTAATAATTGCTTCTTTTTTATTATTAAATGTATATTTTTAATAAAGCCAATAGTTATTTTACTTATAGGAGCTTTAAAAGTAAGATACAAAATGTAGAGTTCCAGTTTGGAAGCGTTCAACTATTCACACGATGTCCTGCTGATGCCCGAGCAAGGCAGCCACGCTCGGCCATGCAAAGGACTCACACGCACACACGCACACACATGCGCTTTGGCGAGACCCCTCTGCCGAGCGCAGCACCTGGAATTACCAATGTTCAGAGCAAGGCGGTGCTGAGAACACAGCACCTTCATGGAGGCCACACAAACAGCCTCACATAGTCTCACAGCCCATGGAGATGCAATTACAAAATGTCTTCCTTAATAGAGAAAAACAAACTGGAAAGTGACAACAGAAATGTCACTTCTGCTGGGACATCAAGGACTGACCTCTGTTGGGGATGAGATCTCTAGGGAGGCGCTATTAAAACAAGAGTACTTCAGTACAATAGAATTTGAAATACAGGGTTCTGTAGACACATGAGTGAAGGAAAGAGAAAACTATATTACAAGTAAAACAGCCACAACTTCGACAGAGAAAAGTGTGCACAATGACAGCTAACACAGACAAGAGCCACGCAGGGGGTATGTGGAGGTGTGTATGTGTGTGTGTGTGTAAAGCATGGGCCTGAAAAAAGTCTATGTACAAAACAGTTCTCTGTAAACACGATGAGATGAATATTCAGAATCCACGGTGACAGTACTCTAGGATCAGGCAGCAATGGCATCGCCACACAGCACAAGACAATACCTGAGGCCTGGAAACAGCCTGGCAACACAAGACTAAATATAGGTGGCTGGGCTCAGCTAGGGTCCTCTAGAATTTGTGTGTTTGTGTGTGTACATATATATATATATATATTTCTTTTTTGGTATTTTTAAATATAAATTTACTTATATCTGTAGAAAAATGAGAACATAAATGTGTTATTACAGTCTCTGCTGGAAAAGCTTATATGGAGTTAGAAAGAATAAACCATTTATTAGTAGTTAACATATATTAAAATGGTTTAATGATTTAAGAAAATATAAAAAAATATTAATACTGTCAAACTTTCATACCAGAAAATATTATGGATATTTCTCAATTAGAACTTTTCAAAGATGAAATATGAAAATTTAAATAAGTTTTCATATAAAGAACTTTCTGTAACCTCAATTAATATACAGTGGGATGTCTATTCTATATAGATATAAATAATTGCTTCTGTGCACTTGTTCTGACTACTTCAGGAACCACAGATCTCTGCATGTTGGTTCTGTCCTCTATCTTCCATATCCATCATAATCTGTCTTACCTTTTCATCTTTTGGTCCTTTTTGCTCTGAATTTTGGTATAATTTTTCAGTTCACTTTTCACATCACTGATTGGATTTTCTGTAGTGATGCCTTTCCTTTTTATTGGCTCTGTTGTTGTTTTAAATGACAGTTTCGCTAGTTAGTTTGCTAATAATTTTTTCTTCAGTCAGTTTTCTGGTTTCATTTACTTGTCTTACGTTAGCTTTCATGTCATATTTTCATAATCTGTGCCTTCTTGATTTTCTTTTTTTTTTTGGAAAACACAAATCACATCTTGTTTGAAATGCATTCATATTTACAGCAGGAAGTCTTTTTCCGAATTGTCTTCTTTTATTTCTTGGATGGTTTATGTTGTTTTGTCACTGATTCTTTTAATGCCCAGTGTTGCATAAGGTGGATCTTCTCTTCATTGAATGATGAGAGCTCTGCCCTGGCCAGAATTTGCCTTCAAATGATCACTCTTCTACCTTCTGATGAGCTTAGACTTGTCTCCATCTTAAACAGGGGACTTGGTTCTTTTAAGTTTACCAAACCAGCTGTGTTCCAGCCCATTCGCAGGCCTAGGAGGACACTGGAGCCCCTCTCTGTGGGGCTCTAACCATTTTGGGGATTTGGCTTTGGGTTGTATGAAACCACCGTGTAAGAGTCTGGTTGCTTTCCATCTATTTCTCTCCAACCCTACGTTCACCCCTGGCGTGCAGTGTAGCTGAGACTGAATTCTTCTGGGGCCTGAGCCCGGCTCTGTAGGAAGGCGGTCCACCACCTCCTGGATAGCCATGGACCAGGCCAGCTTACCTCGGTCCTCCTACTTGAGTGCCTTCCGAATGCTTGTCATCTGGAGCCTAGAAGAATATCCTGTTCCACGCCTGTCCTCACCTCCAGCGTTTACATTTCCAGTCTAGGACAGTTACTCAGTAGTGTTCCGTCAGGATCTTTTCTTGAAGGCTTCTCGCCATGCTGCCCCACTTGCTCAAGAGAGAGAACCACCTCCTGATCAGCCATATGAGATACTTTCTACAATCTGTCAGAATTTCTAATGGTCTTTGCATATATCCAGTACCCTTCTCTGTTTTCCAGCACTGGTACAGATTTTCCTCTTTTTGACAGTCTTTTGAGACTAAAGAAAGACACATAGAAAAAGGTGAGGGGGAGGGGCTTGTAGGGAGGGATGGAGACACTTCTTGAAGCAAGTCTGATATTTGTTCTGATATGAAAAACACATAAGGAGGTGCCTGAATTTTACAAAACATGTGTGGAGTTCTTATAACTAATGAACTTCTCCTGGACATTTAGCACATAGAGTAATTTATAAAAGTTCAGCTTGCATATAGATTTTCAAAAGCACAGCTTTACAAGCATATAGTAAGCCACACCTGTATTCCTGTAATGGTTCCCAAGAGTGTCACGCCACATGGTTGAATTAGGTACAGTTGTGACACTCGCCTGGCAGCTGGGCACGTCACCTGCAGGAATGTTTATGATTCCAAGTGCTGCCCGGTTCACCCTTTGCACTTTTCCTGCAGACAGTGTCTGGCAGCTGGGCTCTGGTTATTCAGGCTTGCATCAGATTGCTTCATCCCAGGAGCTTCAGAGATCCTAGAGCAAGAAATAAAGTACAATAACGTCACGTGTTTTTGAGTGAAAAAATAGTTCTGCCCACATCTAAACACAGTGTAGTCAGAAGCCACAAAATGGAAGTGAAGTGCATATGGGAAGAGGGTGGGTGCTAGGCTGGATGAACTTAGCTCTGTTTACCGGCTTGCATTCTCTCCCTGACTACCAGTCCACTTTCAGTGATTGTCAACAAAGATGACTCAGAAAAACAGAAACCTTGGAGTAGGAGGGTGTGTGCGTGCGTGTGTGCATGCGTGTGTGTATGTGTGTGAGGTAGACAGGCAGAGTGAGGTGGAGCTGGTTTGCATGTTTGCCAGAGCAGCCAGGTCACAGGCAGTTCTAGAACAGAGGGCAGTGTTGCCGAAACTGTTGGGAACAGACCTGGACTTATTCTCAGGTTTGCAGGCAAAGTGAGTGGCGCCTACTCAAATGTCATTCTGCATAAAGCATTTTTGGCTGGAGATCTGTTTGTAGCATAGGACACACAACCCTGATTTCTTTTTCGATGAGACGGAGGAGAAGTGATAAGACGGATGTAGAATCCTGTTGGCTCACCCCTGGTTGAGGGGCCTTTTCTGCAGACTAAGCAGTTTCCTTCTCCTTTGCATCCCTCAGACCAGCTTATGGCTGCTCTGAAAGACACATTAGGGGCGGAAGCCCTATAATTGGCCATATTAAGACCTCATGTGATCCATTTCTTAGAGATCTTAGATGTGAAAAATGAGCAATCAGACATCACTGGGTACTGAGAAGGAATGGTTTGGGGGTGGGGGTACCCTTAAAGTAAGGTATCTCTGTTTCCTACTAAAGCATTTTGATATAAAACAAGAAGTGATGCTTGACAACTGGCCATGGTTGCCTGAGGCAGGTGGGTACATTTTCATGAGTTCTGACATGTCACATGGAAATAGGCTTGGCGCTTCAATATCTCGCCCACCCCAGACACATTCTCTTTTGAAATTATACATTAATATAACACTGACACTTTGGAACAGGTTTCCATCGTTATCCATGAAATAACATATACCTGGTCTTGGAAATCACCTTTCCCCATCCAGCTACCCATCACATTTTTTTTTTTTTTCAAAGGTGAGGCTTTCTTTGAGGCATTTGGTAGGGAGCCTGAAGTAAAGGAATACCGATAGAGCATATATCATCTGTGCTGCACTAAGTGTTCCTTAAATATAATGCCATCTAATCCTCCAGTGCTTTGAATAAGAATTATCATCTGCCCATTTCTTGGCTAAGGGAATATAGGCTTAGAAAGCTCCTCCAGCTTGCCCTAGGCCATGTAACTAGCACACTTTGAGGCTCACTCTAGGGTCTCTAAATCCATAACCACATTCTTTCTACTGTACCACTTCTGACATTCCTATCAGTTCTCTTATAGAGATGAAGTTCTTCAAAAGATCATTTCATCCAAAAGTCACTTAACCAAGAGTTTTCTCATCTCTGTCTCTGAATCTGCCCCTCCCCATAAGCATCATACCAGTTTTTCATGCCCTCTGATCATTCTGAAGTTTGAGCAAATGGTCTCACCAATGAGAGAGAAGGGACTGTACTCCTGCATTGCTATCTTAGACCACTGCATCTTAAGAATAACCCAAAGGGAGGCGGGCCACGGTGGCTCAGCAGGTAAGAGTGCTTGCCTGCCATGCCTGAGGACCTGGGTTCAATTGCTGGTGCTTGCCCATGTAAAAAAAAAAAAGAATAACCCAAAGGGTGTGGGATATATGTGTTTTTCTTTTTTTTTTTTAATTTCTTATTCTGGAATGATGCAAATACTTGAAAAATGGTTATGGTGATGAACACACAGCTATGTGATGATATTGTGAGCCATTGATTGTACAGCATGTATGGACTGTATGTCTTTGACGATATCTCAAAATATATATATATATATTTAGAAATTACATTAAAATTATATATATAAAGAATAACCCTAAGGTGGTGCAGGCATCGTATCCCCAGCTCTGCTATAAACACGTTCTCTTGTGAGTTTGGAAGACCTCCATCTTCTCAAAAGACTCAATTTGTTTATGTGTAAAATGAAGGAGTTAGAGTGAGGGGACTTTCCCTATGGTCCATTTAGCTCCCAAATTCTGCCATTATATGCATCACTAAATATTTCTGAACATACACCGCAGAATTTAGGGTTGTCATAAATGTAACTTTAACAAGTAAGTTAATCTGACACATAGTCCATGATACAATTGATTGATAGGGTGCTATAGGGTATAATTGAGCATTCGTGGAAGCAGTTCTCATAAATGACTATAATTTGTATCCTTTTTACACAATTAGAACAATTTTTATCATTTTTTTCTCCTTGATTTGTTTTCTAATGTCTGTCATTAATGTGAATTTTTGATGATTTTCCTTTGATAGTATTCATAATATACTATATACATCTGAATGTAACATAACTCATGTATATAATATATAAACATCCTTGGCTCCACCTCTAATGGTTGAGCTTTCCTTATCCAAAACCCAAGTTGGAAGCGCTTCCCTTATTCCTCTATTCTTTTTCTCTCTCTCTCTTTCGTTTTACTTGCTTTCCTTCAGTCCTTTCCTTGCCCCCTTATGACTGCAGAACATAGCGCCTGAGTCTGGGTGTGGAATGAGAGTGGGGGAGAAGATGGGCCAGACGTGGCCAGGCCAGGCAGAGGGCTCTGGGGAAGTTTGGACCCTGTCCTTACGAATCCTGTCCTGTATGCGGGACGGAAGGGGGATGACATGTCTGCTCCTGGGCTTTCTCTTGAGTCTTGTGTTAAAGTGAAATGGCCTTGGGCAGGGTCATGCCACTGGACCTTAGGTTGTATTGTTAGGACTTTGGTTTGTCCTGAGGGGTGCCCTGGGAACTGCAGCAGGAACCTGTAGTTGTGTTTACTAATGGCAATTTGAGTTAGTCCTTGATAATGTCCTTGCTGACCGCACCACCCAGTGCCCCATCTGCGGGGGACATTCCTCTCAGGCTCCACTTGACCCAGGAAAAGCCAGGCTTCTGAGCCACCGGTTTGGTTTTACCATTTTGGACAGGGTAATTGCAACCCTCCCCCCTTATTAGAGAAGTTGTGGGTTTACAGAACAATCATGCATAAATTACAGGATTCCCATACACCACCCCATCATCAACACCTTGCATTGCTGTGGAACATTTGTCACAACTGATGACAGCACATTTTTATAATTGTTCTGTTAATTACAGTCTGTGGTTAACTAAGGGTTCACTGTTTGTGCAATGTAACTTTTAAAACTTTTATTCTATTACCATATATACAATCTAGCATTTCTCCTTTTAATCATATTGAGATATATCTGAAAAGCATACCAACTGCTCTGCCTTCTCTTTTCCCCTTGTTCAGACCTGGCTAAAGGTCCTTCGTCAATCTTCCCTTTATAAGGACTTATCCCAGGAGAGGACCCAGGCAAGGGACTCGGGTCCATGGCTTCAGCTCCCTTGGCCCTCCCCACCGGCCCCTTCTTCCTGTGGAAGAGATTATGCCAACTGTGTGGAAAATCCCCATGGAGACAAAGGAACCCAAGGGTCGGGAAGGCCCTTTTCCTCAAGGCATGGCCTGTTACGGCTGAGCAGGCCTTCAGAGATGCTGCTGTGGGAGCTTCAGGCACACTCCCTATGTGACTCTTGCCTCTGGGTACTGTCCCAGTCCTCAGTTCTGGCCCCAGCCTGTGGCTGCTTCCCTGTGCTCCTGCCTCCTCCATGCGTGCCTGGCCACCATGTCTGCCTGACTCCATACCACAAGCCTGAAGTCTTCCGCCCTGCCTGTCCCAGAGAAGTCTTCCCAATTCTGTTCCTGTGGCTAAGGCGCCTCCTGCCTCTTGAAACCTCTGCCGCATTTTCCATATTTGGGTTTTCAGATTCAACTCAGACCTACTAAGGAAGCCTAAGACAAGCCAACAACTTCAGGAAACTCAGCAGAGAAACTATGTTCTTTACAGGCCTAGGTGTAACTGAGAAGTTAGGATGTAGGGGGTAACTGTGATTACTGAATCATTATTAGCTATTCTGTTTTTACTTTCTGGTATATTAGAGTAGACAGAGGGAAATACTCGAAATCTTTGAACTGCAATCCAGCTGCCTTGATCTCTGGTAATGATTGTGTAGCCTTTATCCTGTGCCCCTGTGATTGTAAAAGCCTTGTGACTAACCTTCATTTGTACCCATTTTATCCAGTTTTTCAACTTTGGAGTCTTGTGATCACTAAAGAAGACCCCAAATGTTTATTAATGAAGGCTCCTGGGACAGCCCAGAACTAACCCACCTCAAGTCCAAAGTTGTCTTGATAACTGAAGTTGGATCTAACCAGAATGGGCCCGTCTGACATGTGCAGTAGCTTAGACTGTAACCTATGAGTGACCCGTACCTCATTAGAATACTAAAATTAATGCCCAGCATCATATTAAGGCTGCCATTTTCTTACACACATTCTTTGACTAAACAGATCATCCATCTGCTCATGCTCAATAGTTAGATCACCTCTAATGATGTCATCTGGGACCCTGTGCTATATGATCCTAAACCCTGCCCATCTTTTTATACTATAAAACAATCAGAATTACTGAGTTCAGGGAGACAGATTTTTAGGCCAAGAGGCCCTCTGCTCTCCTGCTTTCGCCTTGCAGTAAACTTTCTCTCTTGGAAACCCTGATGTCTTAGGAATTGGTCATTTGAGTGCCCTGGGCAGGGAACCCACCGCTTTTGGTCGATATCCTTAGGGATTGCCCTGTGGTGGGGGTGGGGGCACAGGTGGGAGGGAATTTGGCCTCCCACCTTGCTGGGTCACATGCTCATCTCGAAACTTGTCCTTCCTCCAGAAAATGTTTTTGAAACTAAGTGCTCAGTCTGCCAGGGACTCAAGGCCATGGGAATGTAACTGGTGGGAGGGAGGGGGTGCGGTGAGGAATGGAGGTGGGTCCCCAGTGTCCGGGCTTCCTGGATTACCGGGAGAGGGATGAGCAGAGAGAGGAGGAGAGTGGGGAAGGGCTTAGGTGCTCACGGAAGGAACAGAGCCAGGGAAAGAACGACAAGGGGGAGGACTGGCCTCACGGCCTGCCTTTAGGGGGCGCCTGGCTCCAGGGCCAGAAGCCATGAGCCTGACAAGCTGATGACAGTAAGAATCAGGCTCTCCCAGTTCCCAGGGATTCCATGTGACAGGCCCTTAGCAGATGTGACCCGGTCAGCCCCAGGACTGCATGTCCCTCCCGTGCTTGGGAATCCCTCTGTAGTCGCTCTGAGGGTGGCCTCGGACACAGTCAAGGCCAGAGGCTTTATATTCACCAGCTCCCACTTGGTATGCATTGTGTGTGATATATTATTGCACGTTGTGTTATATCAGGTTTATATTGTATTCTATGATATAATTCACACTTTACAACTGAGTAACAGAGGCTTAGGGAATGTAACCTGTTTTGCTCATAGTCATGAAGGAATATGAACCCATCTTTAGGGCACACTTTAACACGGAGCAAAATAAGCTTTTAATAATAGGGGAAGCTGGACAGGCCACAGTGGCTCAGTGGCAGAGTTCTTGCCTGCTGTACTGGAGACACGAGTTCCCTTCCTGGTGCCTGTCTATGCAAAAAAAAAAAAAAAAAAGGGAGGGGGAAGTTACCTTATCCTGTCTCCCAGTTCAGAATATGTCCTCACCTCCTGGCTGATGTGGGAAGCTTTTGATTCTGCAATTCAAAAGTTAAAAGGTTTATTTAAATTACAAACATTTGGGAGGACAAGGCAATGAATGTCATTTATTTATATTGAAACAAACCTACCTGTATTATCCTTGGCAAGGAAAGGGTGGGGGAGAATTAACAGAGCAGAGACTCCTGGGGCCTAAAGGGGAGGAAGCTGAGGTGACAGAAAGGGGAAGAATCTGAAAATAAATGCTCCCTATTTTAATGGTTGCCAAGGGCAATTGTGCCTAATCTTTTTCTGGGATCAGAAAAATGGGTGGCTGGGGTTGATGCTTCACTTGTACTTACTCCTCAAAGGACGGTTCAGTGTGGAGGAGATACTGTTCTCTTCCTAATGCCCTTTGCATGGATTTTGAAAATTTTAAGACTTACCATTTATTCTGCCATACATGAGAATTTTCTACTTGGAAAAAACTTTTCAACTTGCGTTTCTCCTCCGAATCATTGAAGCAAACGGATTTGAATTGTCTGGCCTGGCTCAGCATACTGTTGGAGGTCAGAATGGAAAACGATGGGTGTTAGCAGCATTGCTGGGAAAATAAACTTGAAGCTCCCTGGGGGATCTGGTGCTGCACGTCTGATGCAGTATCCTTGCAGGCACATTTTTTTTCTTCCTGTTGGTATCTTATCATCTCTAGCTCCAAGTTATCTGCTTTAGGTGCCACTCTTGGAGTGAAGTTAACATGCTTTAATAGCAATAATTTCATTTTGTCTAAAAACAGAAACATTTTGATGTTGTTACTGTCCCCTTCCCACTTTGGTCTGGACTACCTGTGTAGTTTCAGGAACAGACCTGGCTTTGTTATACTTCCTTAATCTGACCTCACTTGGCCTGCAGAATAGGCCTTCCAAATTGTATTGAGAATATGCACGGAGGTGTCTAAGCAGCAGATTCTGGGTCATTTTCTTAGAATCAAGGCTATGACTTCCAATTTCGAGGTCTAACTTTGGCATTCTTGTAAGACTTGACATGGAGCTCAGTTCAGCCTGTGCATTTGGGGTTGATTAAAATTGCTGCCTGATTCACATCTTGTAGGTGATTGAACTTGGAAAGTATTTTGAGGCCTTTTCTTTCATTCATGTATTCAATAAACACTTGTTGTTGAGTGAATGAAGAAGGACTTTGATTTAAAAGCACTGTACAAACATAAAACACTGGCAGCTTGTAGCTAGCAATTTTTTATTTGTTCCCCTAGAGGAATTTCATTACCAAATCCTTGTGAATCTTGAACCGTACAGAGAATAATCCTTTCTTTTGTTGGAGTTTTAAATTTAGAATAATCACACAATAGTGAAGCATTCTGTTCAAAGCATTCCTTTTAGGCTCCCCATTTATTATACGCTGCTCTTAAGAGGAGATGAATATGATTAGTGTTGAACCTTCAGTCAGTGTTTTTGCATAGCTAATACCAAGGAGAAATTTTCAAAAAAGTTGTGCCTGCTGTTTAATATTATTATATAGTCACCTTTTAATTACCTGTAATAATGGATTGTAATCAGTGATGTGTATACTCCAAAATCACTTCCTTTCGGCTGTGGGATGCTTTTATTTACCTTCCATTGTGGTTTTGCTCAGATTGGTATGAAAGTCATGCTGTGTTATTTGTGCACTCACCTCATCAGAGAAAGGAAAGAAGGAATGGCCTAAAAGTATACCAGGAGGCTAGAGAATGATCAACTGGAATTAAAAAACTTATTACAGAAGGGGGTACGGGAGATGCAGATTTTCCTGGCCCATGCACACTCTCCCAAATAGCAACAACAAGGAAACAAAAAGTTATGCACAAATTTCCTATGATATATATATATATATATATATATATATATATATATATATATATATATCTCACATATCTGCTTCTGCGTGTGTCTTAGATATAGAAATACATAAATGTAGGGAGACACATAAAGAACTTTATTACAGATAATGCACAGAATGAATGACTCCAAGATTAATAAAGACTATTAAGTAGAAAATAGCCAAGAATTCTCTGCAGCCACATAAGGAAAACAAGCAAAATAAACCACGATTTCCATGTACCTATATTATTTCCCAGGTTTGCATTTTGAGTTGTCCTAAAAAAAATGAATCTCAAGTTGCACTCTAATAACGTTCGGGCAGTAAAACTGTCAGCTAAGTGATCCCTAAAATGTGTTTTATACCCCCCTGATCCCCTAAGTAAATGGGGGGACAGGAATGTTGGAATCTTGACATATTATTTCTAAATAATGTCACCTTTAGTTGTGATGGTTGTTTCTGTTTATTATCAAAGACAGTTCTCCTCTTCCTCTTCATTCAGGTTGTACTTGATTTAGAAAGTCTTCTCAGCCTAAAAATATTTTTCGGCATCATCCTGCTGTAGTGGCTCCTTGTCCTCCTGCCATTTCTGTCCTGCCTGGATAGTGCATTCACCCAAGTGAGTGCTGAGCTTGTTTGGTCAGGCCGAAGAGCCACGCAGTGATGGCAACTCCTTAGGGTGAGATGAGGAATGCATGCACCCTAAGGGTCCAGGAGCTTGAAGGTGCTGATGCACAGGAAAAGAAAATGGATCTTGGAAAAAACTATTTGGTTTGGAGCCAGGCGTTGGTACGTGGGTAGGAAGGTCTCCAGCTCCATCGTGGCTCTGTGGGGTTTGATTGGGCATGAGCGAGTCGAAAGCTGCACTTACTCCCTTCTGCCTGTCATACAATCCTGCTGTCACTCCCTTGCAGGTGACCTTGTAGTTTCACTGTTTAGATACACCTGAAACCCTTCTTGCCCAGTAGGAATGGATCCAGCAAGGGAGAGCCTTGAAAGGAGTGAGGCATTGCTCTTTGGTGGAAGCATACTTCTTAGTTCACAGTTTTACCCATCAAAAACTGCAAATAAACATCAGCCTGAAGCCACCATGTGCTCTGGAGCTCAGTAAACTCATGTCATCTGTGAACCAGACTCTGTCACCAGACCCTCAGGATCCTTTCCTTCTGCCACCTCAAGCTCCATCCCTGCCGACCTTCTTGTTGTTTCCATATCAGGAAGCCAAAGGCCTTTGTCCTCCCTTGTTCCCCTTTTAAAACCTGCTCTGTAGAAAGGGAGAGGAATACAAGGGTCCAGGTTTGTGCTGTGGGTGTGGTCAGGGCCGGGCACTTTTATATACATAGCTGAATCTCAGCCTTGCACCAGTTTTTGACATAGGGTTCACTAGTCCCGTTTTACAGATAACGAACTTGAGGGTCAAATCTGTAGATAATTCCTCAATATCACAGAGCTGGAAGTTTGTAAAAGTAGGAGTAATACTCAGGTTCGATTCAAAACCTGCGCTCCTTCCTTTTTCATTGTGGGTATCTGGATTGAGCACTTCGATGGTAGCATATTATTCTGAAATTTGCGGGGAGAAAGAATCTTTCAATGAAAGGAAAGTCTCTAATTATGGAGCTTCAGGCGTCTGAGTTGTTGTCAGGGTGTGAGCTTAAAACCACACCACATTGGTAACCAGCTCCGGCAAGGTGGAAGAAGCTGTACGCTGTGCCTTAGAGCATCTTTCTTAATTGACTCTGCTGCTTCTCCTTAATCCTAGATTGCTTCTACTTCCAGCATACTTTAAAACTCAGCTGCTTTTTTTTTTTTTTGCTGTTGCTTCCCTGGTTTCCTAATAAAACTTTGACCCGTGCTGAGAGCCCAAATATTTTTCTTCTAGCCTGCTCTCTCACAATGGATTTGCCAGCTCTCTATTTAGGAATCAGCTTCCCCTTCCACTGCAAATAGCTTTATGCGGCTTAGCAGAGGGTCAGCACCCTTCTCACACAGGAGAGGCATTCTTCCCAAAGGAATAAATTTCCCGCATGTGGGGAATCCATAATCGACACCAGCAAAAGGTGCGGGGCTGAGCGGCGCGGGTGGGTGCGCACATCCTGCTACCGCGGTGATAACTGGCCCCTGGCGAGGTGCCCTGACCCAGCAGCCCCAAGGGATTTTCCTCCTTCGGCTCCGAGGCGTTTGTAACGAATTTGCACCCGGGGCGTCTGGGCGAAAGGAGTGGGAGCGCAGAGCGCGGCAGGCACGCGCGGCCGGGGCAGGGGGCGCTGCGCGGGAGGCGGTGGCGAGCCGGCCATGCGCCCCGGGCGGGCGCGGCGACACCAGTCGCGGAGCGGGAGGGTGGCGCCTGGGGCAGTAAGGAAGCGACAGGAGTGGCCGCCAGGAGCGTGGGGCTGCGTGGGCCCGCTGGTTTGGACGATTGCTTGGCAGGATCTTAAAATAAATGTTTAGCTTTTCTTGGGCTCTGTGTCTGATGGTGGGGAGACGAGGCAGGACGAAGACAGATCTCTGGACCCGCCCGACCAGCCCCTGGAGACGGTTCCCCTTTGCCCAGTGCTTTTGTAGCATTTGATCCAACCTCAGCGAGGTGCTTTGGGGAAGGAAACGGGACCTTATTTTCCAGAGGAGTTTAAAATTGGGGAGGAGGAAAGAGTAGAGGGCTAATTAGTCCCTCATTAACCACTTGCAGTGAAGTATGATAATTCTCCTGAAAAGAGCATCTAGTCGCTGAGTAAGAAGCCAGACTGGCTTTTAACCTAAAATGGAATACAAGGTCGTTTGACATGAAAGATGGTTGTAGTTGTGGAAAATTCCTTTTTTAATAGGATCTTTATATATCAGTATTACAAAGGGATCCTTTAAAATGTGGTGCCTTTTTTTTTTTTTTGACCCATCTTGAGAGCTGTCTAATAATCTGGAGTTTTATCTGAAGTTACAGCCACATTTGCTCCCCACCTCCACCATATCTTGGGGCACCCAGAAACAGCAGATCTCAAAATAGGGTTGTTTGTTTACCATGCTATTAATAGAAAAATAAACGGGGCTGAGCGCTCCCTTGACCAAGAAGGAAATGTTCACTCTTTCAGCACTGCCTGGCTAGGTTCCAGCTTACTAGCCTAAAAAGAGAAGGCATCACTAGAGTGATTAAAATAAGGCCTCTTGGCCCCACATAATAAAACAGTGCAAGAATCTAGTAAACAGCGTAAGACTTCACTGATAGACACACACAAAATCTCTCAAATAGATGACTTAACAGACACTAATAATATATTATTTCCGGTCACTTTACCTTTTATCAACATGAGGTTTTTCAGGGACATCCCTTGTTAGATGTGAAGGCCTTTGCTACTGCTTTCTGCCCTCCCTTCCTGCCTTCCGGCCATTTCCCTGCTCAGTGGGGTTATCCTACAAGGAAGAAACCAGAGAGAGAATGTGAAAACCCCGCCAAGATAATGTATGCACACAATCCAGGTTGGCAGTTACTGCTGGTAATAGTGTAATAAATGGCCGTGGGGAATGGACTTGAAAGCAGTATTGGTGCAAGCTATTTTTCATAGACTGTTGCTCTGATCTCCATTTATATTAGTTAAAAAGGTGGGTTATTTCCTCTTCAGACTCACTTCGGTTTTTGTTATGGTGTTGCCTGCCAGTTGTTACGATTTTTAACAGAGATTCTGTCTGTTTAATTCTTTACCTCTCCTCTCTAGACAGACCTGGCTTAAGTTGGAGCTCCAAGTTTTAGCCAGGAGCCAAAGCTGAAGAGCCTGAAGCCCTGTCCTGATGGGGAGGGAAAGGAAGTCTAGCAAAACTTACTTACAAAAGTTTTGTTTTGTTTTGCTATTTTAAAATAAGAGCTAAGGGTTTTCCTCATATTTTTCAGCTATCTATTCCCCTGTTTCTCTCTAATATTGAAAGAAATAAAGACTTGCTCACTTTGCCATAGCTGTGTATACTTCAGACTTGCACATTATTTCTTATTTCAAGTGCCCAGTTTTGGTCCCTGGAAGCTCATGGATGCCGGGACATTCTTTGACACTTTTGGAAACTACCTTACTTAAGAATTGAATGATTGGGAAGTTAGGCCATGGGGAGCCTTCAAATGATTTACCCTCAGTCCAGCCTAAGTCATTAGTAAATGCCATCCGTGCACTTGAAGGTAGTAAAACAAACGTATCTCAGGAAGTAGTTCTCATTTGTTATGTTAAATAAGGAACAAAGTATAAACTTGACAGTGTGAGAGAGAGGCATGGGTAATCTTATCTTATGCCTATCAAAAGAAAAATTCCAACTTTAGATAAAATAGATCACCTTCTTGATTCTAAAATGATTTTTCATTTAAAAATGAAGATGTACTGTGGGCAGGAATGTAAATTGGTATGACCGTTTCTGAAATTAGATCAGCTCTATCGTGTAACGGTGAATATACTCCATGATCTAGAAAACCCATTCTTAGGAAGTAGCCCAGAGAATCTTGTGCGTTTGTGTATAAGAACATCCAGAGCAGCTTGTTTCTAATAGAAAAAAAAAAAAAAGAAACTGGAAGCCAGCCACATGTCCATCGATAAAGGAAGATATAGTCACACAATTGGATATTATATAGAGTGAAAATGGATGAACTACAACTTCCCACAATGACATGGTTAAATCTTAGAAGCAATGTTGCGTGAAAAAAAGCTAGCCACAGAAGACAGCATACTGTATGATGTAATCTTTTTATACTGTTAAAAGTAAAACAGAATTAAACTGGGAGTAATAAAGACGAGATTCAGGGTTGTGGATTTACTCTGGAGAGGAGGCAAAAGGGGAATGGCTTGGGAAGTAGCCAATGGGGTGATGCATCGTTCGTGGTATTGCCTACTTCTCAAACAGGGCGATAGGCTTGTGGGTGTTCAAGTTATCGTTATGCTTCATAGATTACATTCAGGCCACATACGTTGTTTTGTATGTTTCAAATGTTATGTGATGCAATATTTTTCAAGGGAGAGGATAAGCCAGCACTTTCTTCTTGCTGCTCTTTTTCTCTACCTATTTCATTTCATGTTTCCTCTTATAGTCCCCAGTGTCTTGAGATCATGCAGAAGTGGTTTCGTGTGTTTCTGACCGAGGTCGCTTGGATTGCGGGCGACGTAGGATGGTAGGATGAGGCCTTCAGTGGCCACTGAGTGGAAGGAGGTAGGGTGCACTCGCCACTCTTTTTCCTACTGCAAAGGTAGAAAATCTTGGTGCATGGAGGAAAGAGAATCTTATCAAATAAGCATGAAGACTTAGTGGAAAATTCGTATTTATTGTCCTAAAACTGATGGAGAGTCTTGAATGTGGACTGGATAGGTTGCTATGAAAACTTATTCTTTTGCTGCCCTGCTTACTTTTCTTTTCTGAACAAATATAGTCATTGGAGTGAGTGGGGAGCTGGCAGGTGTATGATGATGTGGCCTGTTACTTGATGTTGGCAATTCAGTCACGTCCCCCACAAAAGGCATGTTCCCCCATCCCCCCGGTCCTTGGGTGCAAACCCATTTGTAAATGGGATCTTTGGGGATGTTGTTGGTTAAGGTGGGCCCAAAGTGAGTGAGGGTGGGTCTTAATGCAATAGGGCTGAAATCTTTATAAGCAAAGGATATTGGAGACAGAGAGAAGAAACAACAGTGAGCAGCCAGATGCCGAAAGTCAACAGAACCAGTAGAGAAAGGAGAAGACCCCGCCATGTGAATTACCATGTGATGGAAAAGCCAAGGAATCCCAAAGATGGCCGGCCAGCCAAAAGAGACCAACCTTGGGAGGAAGCAAGCTTTCTAGCCTTTGAAACCCTGAGCCAGTAAATTCTTGTTGTTAAGCCAACCCATTGTATGGTGTTTGTTTTGGCGGCCGGGAAACTAAACCACCCAGCCAGACCAGCTGTCAGGCTCAAAGGTGCAGCTGGAACATTAAAGGCAGATATGTGAGAGATTGGTCCAGGTGGGAATAAAAATTACAATGGCAGTGGAAAATGTAAGCCAAGATGGGTAGTCTTCTTCCTTAGGTTCTGAAGTTCTCTGCTGCTAAGATTTGTCATCACTTAAGGGCTGGCCAGGATGGGGAGGGAAGGGCAAACTTTTCCAGGGACTGTGTGTGCATGCTGGTGTATGGAGGTTCTGTTACTCTGGGTTTCCATTAAATGAGTGGATGAACTCAGTACCCAACTCAACCTTTGTCTTAAGAACACCCAGAGGCCTGTGTGTAACTTGGTATTCTCAGACTAATTTTCAGATAGGAAAATGTGCAGCGTGTCTATATATATATTTTAAAATAGTTTCAACATCCTTTATGTAATGCTAATACATCTGGAAGTGAAAATGCTCAGAGTTTCATTTCGCCAAAAAGTGAACATTTTCTTTTTTACTTTGACCTTTAACTTAAGATCACAATTAGTGGTATTTCCACCAAAGTGAGTATGTATTCATTAATGCATTGAACCTGTATTTATTGAGAATATATTATGTGCAAAGAACTGTGCAGGTTGTTATGAAAAATACAGAGCCCTTATCAGCACCCCTAAGAAGCACACAACTTAGAGAGGGAGGCAGACCATGTGCTCATTACACATGGAAAAATCAAAGACCTTTTCCTTGGGAGCTCATCACAGAGGAAGTAATATTGAGCTGAGTTTAAAAGCAGAGTAAGATTTGATTAAGAAGAAAATTCCAGATTGAGGGAACAGTAAGTATGGATGAATTTTCCCTTATATTTTAAATTATACCACATTTTACGAACCAAACATCACACAAATGAAATTTATAGTAAATTAAAATAAAAGTTGTCTAGGCAAATTAAGACTTTTTGCTAAATTTTTCTTTTCTACCTTTCCATCTTATTTTATTGCTGTAATTATACTGCAAAGGGCAATATATTTATTTTATGTTTAACTGGTAAATAATTGTGACCAGTGAATAGAATTAAAAAGCAGTTGAAAAGAAGTTTAATATTCTATTGATGAAATAATTAGAAATTATCAATTATGCATTTTTATAATATTTTCCCTCACTATAATATTTTCCTTAATTCCTCTGAGAAAAGGTTGCTTGGGCTTCGATTAGAAAATTTACTTGCTTTAGATTGTATTGTTTGTCACAGAGGTAAAAAGTGAATTTCAGAACAGAAACCTCAAAATGTAATGATGATGGTGCCTTATATCTCCCTACGTGTAGTATATAAAACGCTTTAACATACATTATTTAGATTTGATCACCATTCAAGAGGAAAAGTAGTATAGGGTAGAAGTACATGTTACCTTGAAGAATAAATAATTACCAGCTCATTCTGCTTAACTTTGTCCTGGTAGCACGTTTAGACAATTCATTCTTACATTATTTTTTCCAAAGTACGGTTGCAAAATAGTCTTGGCTTTTTTTTTCTTTGCATAGTCTGCTTCATTAAGTTTCAGCAATTCTAAATCAATACAGCATCTAATATACCCCATATAAAATGCATTTGCTATTAATTAAGGCCTTTTATGACATATTCATTAAGCAAATACTTAACATTTATTTAGAAAGTCACATTGCTCTGCCCAGTAATTAAAATAAATGGTTGAACATGTATCTCTTAATTTTTTTTAAACAAAGGAAATAATTTACAGTAAGTATTTGCATTTATTTGGGCTGAATGTTTATAGCGTTTGTTATAATATTTATTGTTTATAGTTTTTGTAAAGACATGCTTATTTCCTGTTGATGCTTTTGTACCTCCACGCGTATACGGCAGATTTCTGAAGCAAGGGTTTGTCCTTCCATTGTAGTAAGACTTTCGCTCTCTCCGTGCTTTTCAAAGTGCTTCTCTAGCCACTTTTTATGACCTTAGAGAGTTGCTAATGCTAATGGATGTTTTAATAAACCAAAAATTGGCGAATGAAACTTTAAATTCAAAGTGTGAATTATAGATTCAACTTGGTTGCCCTGACAATAATAAATGGTAGTGATGTTGATTATACAATGAACATTTATAGAGTGCTTCCTGTATGCTGAGCTCGGGCTAAACATTTTACTTCCATATTAATTCTGACAACTATCATGTGAGGTCGATGATATTATGCCCATTTTACAAATGAATTTCCATCCATTAGGCCACGCAACATTTAAAAATAGTAATCATGTATTTTAAGAACTCAAATCTGGAGTTTTGCATGTATGAAATGTGTATGTTATGTATGCTATATAATGTATATATTGCATATCACATATACATATCTATGTGTATGATAGATTTATGTGTATCCTAGATACATTTCTTCTTTCATTCACATAGCAGGTATTTATATATTGGTTATTATTATGTGCTGGGCTGCTGTGCTAAAGTCTAGGAATACTGTGATGGAGTGATATCTCCCTTTGAGCTTATAAATGTACTTACAGTATAGTAGGAGAGATGGACTTGCTTGAGAAACAAGTGCAAAAAATACGATAATTGCTTTAATAGGTGTAGACACAAGGTGCATCCTTATACAAAATGGAAAAAAGAGGGTCCCAGCTTCCCAGAAGGTTTTAGGAAAATCTTCCACAGAAAAGCAGCTCTTGCTCTAGACTTGAGGATGAGTTTGAGTTTGAGTAGATGATGTCCACAGGGAACAGAGCAGGGGTCTGGAAAGGAGCAGGAGGGAGGCGAGCTGGGAGGATTCTGGGGTCCTGAGTGTCAGGTACAGCTAAAGGAAAGACTGGGCTGGCCGGGGTCAGATCCCAAGGAGCCCCCATGCCATTCAAAGGAGTGCAGATGTTTTACTTGGTGTGTCGAAAACCATCAAATTAATTCCACAAACACAAACTATAAGGAATAAAGGATGTCCTCCCTCCCTCCCCCTCCTGCCCCTCCTCTCCCTCCATCTCCCCTCCCCCCCTTCCTTCCTTTATTTATTCATTCAGCAGATTTTTATCGAATGCATCAAACAGTGTTTTGGAATAAGGCTGGCCAAACACAGACACAGTTCTACCTTCATGGAACTTATTAGAGTATGGGGGGAGACACGCATTCATCAATGAATCACATGGATAAATGTAAAGTTACAGTGACCAGTATAAGGAGAGAAACCCATGATAGAGAAGCAGGCAGTGCTGACCTGGCTGAGATGGTCAGATGCTTCTGGAGGAGAGGAGGATGGCGCTGTGAACTGCATGTGAAAAGAACACAAGGTCACTGGATGAAGGGGTTGGGGTGGTTTGGGTAGCGCGTTTAGCAAGGAGAAAAATCAGGTGCACAAACCCCAAGGCAGAGGAGAGTGAGGTGCTTGCAAGGATGTGAAGCAAGCCCAAAAGGCTGGAGCGCGGGCTGGAAAAGAAAGCAGGGGCTGGAGCGTACTGGGCCTTGGGGACGGTGTTATGCCTCTAAGCCCAGTGGAAAGCCAGTGTGGTGCTTTGAACAGGAGCTGAGGATGGGCAGTAAGACAAGGGCTCTAGGGTGGCAGAGTGGCAGCAGGGAGACCATTGTGGGTTCCTGCAGTTGTCCCATGGGACGTGATGGTGGGTTGGCCTGCAGCAGTGGTGATGGTGCCAAAAGAGAAAAGTAGAGGGATTTGGGAGAGAGGTAGGCAGTTAACCCAAGGGCTTAATGGGTAGATGTGGCACATAATTTGGAAGAGGAAGGGGTCAAGGTCATGTTCATATTGTTTGCTGAGCTAGACAATGAGGGAGACAGGAAGGCATCCATTGTGCTTGGATTTCCAGAAAACTTTAGGGGAGATGTAGGGAAGGCACCATTAAGCATGTGAGGCTCAAGCTTGGCCTTGAAAAATTGAGTAGGGATCATCCTGTGGGCAAGGAGGGAAAGGCACAGTGATTAAAGGGAATGGAATATGCAAAGGCACAGAGGCATAACCAGAATACTGCATTTATACTCACATACAAAAACAAAACAAAACATTATTAGGGGACCCATAAGTAGGTATGTTGGTTTCCTGATAAGCTCAAATCTATTTTGTGTAGCAGTCACCTAGTGTTTGTGTGATTTATAAATAATTAAAAATGTTTAAATTTTAAAAAAAATTTTAGGTTTATTAAGGTGTTTAGAAAATTCTTATATTTACTGCATCTTTGTTTAGGGATTCATATGTGGCTCTTTTTTTATTATCTGCCCTCTTTCTCATGAAATTTAGGCATTTAGGTAGGGCTTGGACTTTAAGTTTTGGCATCTGGATTTGGGGTGATTTGGCATTTTAAAATCTTAAGCTTAGATTTTAAGATTTAAATCTTAAACCTAAATACTAAAATTTAAAATAGCCATAAATCTGCTCTTGATTGAAATATGAACATTTGGATTTCAATTTAGCTTTAGAATTAAAATCAAAGGAGTCATATTCAGGAGTCATCATGCTACCATTTCAATAGCATGTCAAGTCTGGGGAAAAGATAAGGTGATGATGATTTGATACTTAATTTTTAATATTAAGTACAGAAGTGTTTATAGCACGAGCCAGTTTGGAGAGGTGGTATCGGGCTGCAGTTAAGAGAGTGGATGATATAAGCTTTAATAATGGCTTTAACATCTACTGTCTTTATGAATTCTAAGTTTTCTTGTCAATCATACAGACTTGGGAGTGATATCTAGCTACCTCCCAGGATGGGATTAAATGAGGTGATGTGTGTAAAGCACTTCACCCAGTGCCTGGAATATAGTGAGTGTTCGGTAAATGTCAGTGACGGCTTGGGATGGTCTGATCGCCTGCTTTTACCTGAGTCAGCATCAGAGAGGCACGGGGAGCTGCTAAAGTAAAGCCTGGTTATTACTGAAATGCCTTTTCTGAATCTGCATGACTTGATGGACAGAAGGAACCCTAAAGATCATCCAACCCAATGATAACTTTTGGAGAAGAACAAGTTTTTCTTTCTCTGAAATTTGGAGTCATTAGATGATGGTGACGTCATTAGGTGATGGTTAGGGGATAGGCGTGAAGCCAACCCCAGGTCATGGCCTCTCCAAACTGGAAATGCCAACAGGTCTCCTGGACAAGGACCCACTGAGTCCCTGCTTGCTGAGTTTTTGGTACTCTGATTTCAGAGCCACGCGCAGTGGGTGTGTGTGAGAGAGAATATGCAAAAATGATCATGTTCCTCTTTGCTGTGATTTCAGCTAATTTGAATGAAGGCCAAAGAAACCTGCCTAACTCAATGGGAATATTGTCTTTATAATGACAGGTCTACGCATTTTCTATTGGGTTGCGCTACCGCCACCCTTTCTACTTAAGCAAAGACTGTGTGAAAAGATCCACTGGGAATGAACTGACTGCTTGTGTTCCCACATTGTGATGAAAGCACATGACGTGGGTCAATAGCTCCAAACTCTTTACACAGAGATAACTGTCAGTTTGTTGTAAAGTTTCCACGAGAGTGGTGGGGTACATACATATCTGTTCTCACACACACACACACACACACACACACACACACACACACACCAAACTCATAAACGTACATCTGTATATTCACGTATTCGCCATTTCTTTCTTCTTTTTCTCTTTAAAACAGACGTCGTCCCTTTTTTTGTGGGAATGAAAGTAACTTTTACTTATTTTGAGATCACTCAATGGAACAGATGACAAGACATTTATAGGAAAGATATTGTACTATTAACAGAATTCATAAATGCAGCTGGAGCCGACCATCAGATGGTAGGAAAAAATAATGCAATGTATACTGTAACTTAACCTTCTTATTCCTCTTAATGTAATAAGGAACATCTTTTTATATCAACAGATATTTTTCTACTACACGATTTTTAATAATGGTATAGTGTACCATTGAATGGATATCTTAAAATTCGTTCAGTTGATCCCTTCTAGTTGGGCATTTAGGTTCTTTCTTTTTTTCCTTTTATGCTACCCTGAATGTTCCTATACCTCTATATATTAGTTCCCATTAATAATCTTAGGATAATTTCTTAGCGGTACATTGCTGAATTTAAGTTTTCATTGTGACAATTTTTGATATTTCTTGATAAATTGCTTTCTACTAAAGTTATACCAGTTTATATTTCCAGAAGCAGTCTGGAATTTTACTTCCCCGCAATTTTACCAATGCTGGAAATTTTGAATGCAAAAAAAGTCTTTGCCAACTGATTATGAGAAACGGTGTCTCTGTGTTTGTTTGATTTTGCATTTATTTGTAAATCATACTATTTGGAAGAATCTTCCTCCTGCAGAAAGTAGCATGCTTGAAACTTACCAGATTTTGACATTGGAGAAATAATACTAAATCAAGGTGGAGTGGAAGATCTTAGGGAATTTTAAGTTCTTCCTTTTTGGCCAAATATTTTGAGACAACCATGAGATCACTGGATAGCAAAAGTTTTCCAGTGAAAACCATAATTTTGCATTTGTTAAAGAGATGCTAATAAACAGCCCCTTTATTAAACATTTATCTGACGTTATACTGCTTATTAGTTTAATACACATACGTATGTAGATACATTTAAATGTCCAGTATTGAGAACATTATTAACTACAATTATAGCAGCTCCAGCTGCTGCAGAGGCTGTGGATGACATCTACTAGATTGCAGACTCCGTAGTTCTGGGGCTCAAATTCCAGCTCTGCCATTTTCTTGAAGTGCGACCTTGGGCAAGTTACTTTGCATTTCAGTGGCTAAATTTTGTCAAATTTAGATAATAATAGTACCCATCGAAAAGGTTGTTGTTTGAGTGAGAAGTAAGTGTATAGGAAATGGTTAAGATAATTAAGAATTCTCTTTCAAAAGAATATTTAATGCTAGGAGAAAATGACCATGATAGAAGTAGAAAAATCAAAATATGGCACTGACATAGTGAAATGCCAATTTTGAAAATATATGGCTAGCTCCTTCCTCTTTCTTTTCATTCTCCTTTGATATTCAAGAGAAGTTTAATGTCCTTCTGAATGGCTTTAATTTAAATTAATTAAATAATCCCAATCCTAGAGAAACTCCCTGAGACCTATTTAACATGGAACTGTGAAATCAAGGCTGTGAAAAAAGTAGTCTCATCCCCACTCGGGCTGGTACCGTAACATGCTCGGGCCAGCAAACTTTCTGTCCTCTTGGAGGCACACAGACAAGAGTCCCTGGTTATGTGACACCTTATGTGGGCTCTCCGACTTGGCTCAGCTATTTTCCCCATTACTACATAAGCTTCATGTCCTACAGTAGTGAAAGGGAGGGTAGTTCTAGAGACCCCCCAATTTTTAGGAAATGTATGCTTCTTCCTACAAATCCACAAAAGGGGAAAATGCATGGAATTCTGGGTCCTTCAGACTTGACACTGCATCATAAGGTTGAAAAACGAGTGAAAAAAAAAAAGACCAAAGAATTATCTGGCAGCAAGAAGACAAGCTCAGCACAACTGGTCTGACTTCACCATTGCCTGTTACGGGGTACCTGAAACTTAGCTCATGGTTGGATACGCTGCATGAGCGCTGGCCCAGATTTCCAAGCTGACTGGAACAGCTCTGTACTTCTCAGTAAAAGAGGAACATCTGAATTCCTAATTAAGACGGTTGAGCCTAAGAATTCCTCTTCAACGGGCCATAAATTCTTCTCCTCTGGGTGATTATGAGGATAAATGAGAAAATAAAGCTTGTATTTATACCTGTATGTCTGTTGCTTCAAAAAAATTAATACTGTCATAGAGGGAGTGAGCTCAACATAGGTGTCAACAAATGTTGGTCAAGAAAGGAGTTCATGGTGCTTTGCCAGACCAGATGACGCAGCTCATGAGTGTAGATGGAAAGCTGTACACAGCAGTAATAAGAAAATGACAATCTCACTACCACGTGGAACACTTGGTATTTGGATGGTACTGAGCACCCTCCTAAACCACAGTATCTGTGGGGTCTCAACCAGAGGAAAAAGAATGATTCTCTTGCTATGGATCACTGACTGGCATGTGGCAATGCAAGTGTGTTGATTATCATGGGCTTCTCAGAAGGAATTTCTTTAGGGAAGCAGAAGGCTGGGTAGTATTAACCAGATACTGCATTGTGGCCTCAGGCCCACGGTGCAGAAGTTTCTGTTTATCTCTACAGACTATGTGTGGTTGCTCAGACCATTTTGGCAGTTGTTTTGGAGACCCACCCTCAAGACCAGGCTAAATCATTGTTGAAAATTCAATTCATTAAGTCCTGTAGGCTGTTGGGATGCCTGCTGCATTGCCAGTACAGCTAAAGAGAAACTAAGATAATGTGTATGAATACCAATCTCATTCGGTCTTTCATTATTCATTGATTCATTTAGCAAATATGTTTTTAGGGACTGCTATGTATCAGTACAATGCTAAATCTTAGAGATACACTGATGAACGAGAAAGGCATGGAGACTGCCCGAATGGAGTTTACAGACCTAGGGGAGATACAGGTGACAGCATCGTAACTTGGTTTGGGTGATCAGTGGAGATGACCCAGCCTCTCCAGAAGGAGCATAGGATCCATCTAGAATGAAAACCTGCTCTCCAGCATTTCAAACCAATGGAAAAAGGCCATGTTGATCTGGAAAGCATAAGGCAGAAAGAACCTGAAAATGGTCAGGGACTGGGAATGAGGTGGTGGTGTTGACTACAGGACCAGGTGGGGAAATGAAGAAGGTAAGAAGAGAAGGTGACTGTACGGTGCAGTTGACAGGACTGGTTTCACAGCTATTGATCTCTCGATATAGGTGATTTAAATAAGGCATGTAATTGACCATCTGTATCACTAAGAAATTGTGAAATGCTTTTGTGAAAGTCATGCTTTACTTTCTGTGAACTATATAAAGCATGATCAAGACTGCTGCATGGAATCTTACCTCCAGCATGACACATGGTGGTGCTTTATTTTTTCTGCCATCTTTCAAGGGAAGGGTTCAGGTGGTTGCTTCACTAGAATGCATTTACTGTATCCTAACTTGACTAATATATGTCTTTTCTTACCTTATCCTCTGTGGTTCACATTAAGAGAGTAAGATGAGCTATATAATTAGCTCCACCTTCTGTGCACAACCATAATGAACTTTACCCAGTTAATTTTAAGCAGACTTTTAAGCTTCAGATCAAATTAGTCTCTCCACTTTCCACATCTTGGCCTCATTAGAGTTTGGTGTTCTTCTGCTCAGAATCGTTGATGGGTTATGGTTCTTTTTACCTTCTTCCCTCCATTTCTGGGTGCTTTGAGTTATCTTTTGAATCGTAGGATCCACCCATCTCCTTTGTTCTTCAACATGGGTTTAGTAAAGGCTGAGATTTTTGCTTTGGCTTTCCTATCATCCGTGGAACCTTCTTTCTCTCTAGGTGTAACCATTCTTTCCTGGAGTGCACATCTCTACCATGTCCAGGTGCTTTTCCTTTCTCTGACAAGCCCAGTTTAGTTGGCCATCTCACTCCTCACTCACCCACCCAGCCACCCAGCGTGCAAACATTGCACATTCTGGAGCAGAGGGCCATTTCCCATTCAGAGATTTTTGCACATTTCCATGGTTAAGAAGACTCTGTTGCTGTCCATTAAATATTTTCAGAAGAGAGTTCCTCCGGATTTCTCTTTTAGCATAAATGTGTTCTTCCCTTTACCACCCCACCTCCTTCAATCTGGAGATAGCCAGTTTGAGAGAAGGTATTATTTTCAGACACTTGACGCTTTTTTCCATGGCAAAATGAAAAATGTATGGACAAAACTCAAGAGTACAGGGTGTTTTATATGTAGGCACAGCTTTTCAGAACTACTTTGGAGTACATTAGAGTTTCTAAAATACTTTCCCAGGTTTCTGTGTAAAGTGTGTTGTCCTTCAAAGTTTTATAAATGCTGTGATTTACCTTTCAGTGTGGAAACATTCACAGAGTTCCAATATCTTGCTCGAAGTAATACAGAGTATTTTGTCATCTGGCACAGAAAGACACACTAGCACATGATTGAGCGCAAAGGCTGTCATTTTATCTTTTCATATTGGGACCCTGAAACATAACATATATCCTTCCTTCAATGCTCGGATGTTGCCTTCTCTGTGGTGGACTGTACTTTTCAGAAGGTGTACATTGTGTAGAACTTGGAAACACAACTTCGGTACTTTATCAAAGTGACAGTATTCAGTGTGCGTTTCAGATTACTTGTGTTTTTTCTGTTAGTGTTTACCAAATGAGACAAAGCACATAAATATGTTTTCTAAATTCTAGAGTGTTAGATATTACACCTTTTTGATGTTAGAAGATTTAGAGGAGGAAAGGAACTTGAAGGTCTTTCAGTCTCCTTACCCCCTACTTCAGAACCCACCCCTGATAACCTTAGTGCTTTTCATTTCACTGATGTTCAAATAGTGATTCATTCATTCATTGACTATTGGAACAACCATTTTCATTGTAAGATTTGAACATAGTATATAGAACTTCTTGGAATTAATGCATCTTTCTTTCTTTTTTTTTTTTTTTAGTTTAGCTAGAAACAATATTTCTCATGCTCCTAGATGCCAAGCAGTATCCGGAAGGGTCATTCCTTCAGATTAGATGAGAAATATTTCCTTGTTATTTATTTAGGTTCTCACTAAATGCTTTAGCAAAATTTGGAAAGGTAGTTTTTATGGCTTGGCAATTAAATTTTTTTCTGTCCCTCCAATTTTCTCTTCAGAAATATTACTTCCTCTCAATATTTCTCATTTTTCTTTTCTTGAAAAAGGGCCAGCCGGTCATTGCGAAGATTATAACTATACCAATCTTTAGGATATTGCCTGGCCTGGCACATAGTTAATGCTCAATAAACGTTTGGTGCTGTCTTCGTCCTGCTGTTACTCTGTCCTCTTGTCCCCTCTACTTGGCACTCAGCAGTTTCTGGAGTATCTAAAACAAATCAACATAACCAAACAAAATGAGAAATTCCGTGTTGATATCTTGTGCCTTCAGAGCTAGGGCTGTGTATGGCCTCACTTGGCAAATGGTCTGGACCTCGGAGTATTTCTGTGAATGAAGCTCAGGTTCTCATGAGATGTGCTTGGCCGGGGTATTGGGAGAGCTTGAAACTAGCCATAGGACTTTGAACAAGTTACGCGAAAACTCCTTGGTCCCAAGTTCACTGCTGCAATATGAGTGGGCTGCTCTCCAAGGCTTCTTCCACTTCTGAAAATCCTTATAACCTTAAGTCCTTGATGTTTGAAGACTTTGAAGACCTTGTAGAAAAGAACTTATTTAAAGTCACAATCCCTGTTTATATTCTCCCTGTGCATTTTAATAGCCCTGAGTGGTTTTTTGTTTGTTTGTTTGCTTCCTCCTTCATGATTTGGTGGAGCTAATGGTCTACTCCTCTGGTGATGCTCATAAAACAAAAAAACAAAGCACTCCTTTCATGCACAAAGGAAACCCCCTTCCAGATGCTTAACCCCTTAAACTAGTATTCAGATGGCACAGAGAGATCATCACTGCACTTGCCATGGAAATATAGCCATCTCTGGAGTGAAATTTGGCAGCTGTATAATAGTCGAGCTGCAGTACTTATATGACAGTTTGGGGAAAGGAGCGAGACAGAAATAGCAGATTCCAAAATAATCCAATTAAAACAGCAGGGAGAGTGGAGTCGGGCAACAAGAAAGAGAGGCTGCTAAGCCCCAAAATCTGATGATCTCTACCTTCTAGACAGTGTGAATTTCAGCCCCAGAAGCTTGAACTGGCATCTCCATGCTGAACTCGTGTCCCAGCTCAGCTCTGGTGCCTACAAGTCAAGAACCCTCCTACACACCCCAAAGATGAGACCTGTCTGATATCCCGTGGAGCTGTGGACTCGCGTTTCTCTCTCTCTCATTTCCCAGTGGTCTAATTATCAGGCAGTGAGGGCACATAAATAGATCTGTCTTTTTAGAGCCATGTCTTCCTTTTACCCCCAGTATAGGATCATATTGGTAGTTAAGTACTTATGACCTCAGAACTCACCAAACTGAAAAGTCATTATGTTAAGTCCCCTTTTCAGCGGCTCAGGAGGGATGAACTGGCAGTGCCAGCAAGGAAAAAAACCCTTTGATGTAATCCAAGAATCTAGGAAATAATGACAGGAGAGGCAAATTCCAGAAGTGGAGCTGGAAAACAAGTGCATTTGAATAAAGACAGAGAATTCTTAACTTTTCTGGAGTGTGACTGGAAACATTGTGATAAGTATTAGAAGGACATGGAAATTGCAGAGGATAAAATAAAAAAAAAAGTAGGCAATATGCACAGCAACAGTTAAAAATATTAAAAGCATATGTGCTGAATTTCTAAACTAAGGTTGAGCTAATATTTTTGGAAGCAGATAGAGGTGATGGTAGCACATTATTGGGTGAATTGTTTGTGATACGGTGGAAAGGGGTAGCCATGTATATCACCAGAAGGAAAGCTAGAGGTGAAAACGTGTAACACAGTGAATCTTGTGGTAGATGATGACTGATTAACAAATATCTAAAATTTCTTTCATGAGCTAGAACAAATGTATGGCACTATTACCAGGAGTTAATAATAGGTATGGGAAAAATGTACCAGTTGCAAACCATGGACTGTAGTTAAAACAGTAACATCTTAAAAATCTTTCATTAACAGTAACAAATGTACCACACAATAATAGGGGTCAACTGTGAAGGGGAATAAGGGGGTGGACTGTTTTAGGTTTTCTTTTGTATAGTAATTATTGGTTTTTTGGAGGAATGAAAATGTTCTGAAATTGATTGTTGTGATAAATGCATATTATGTTGGTCATATTGTGAGCCGCTGATGGTATACTTTGGATGGATTGTGTGGGGTGTGGATATATCTCAACATAATTGCATTAAAATACTAAAAGCAAAGGAAAGTCTTATCAATACAGAAATGATAAGATCATTGCATAACAAGACATCTGATCTCTCAAAAGAGAGCTCCCACAGGATAAAGGAAGCAGGTGATACAGGAAGCTGTGCATTTTAGTTTAACCAGAAAAGAGAGAACATAAAAAGAACATAACATCTTTAGGTAATGAGCAGAGTTCATATGGATCTACTGTTATAAAGGAGAAGCACAAATAAGTGCAAGAAAAATGAGATGAAATTCACGTAGTAGAAAACAAATGAGATTTGGTGCCAGAAATTTGGATTTTGGGTTTCACTTCTTGAGCTTATTAGCTTTGTGGCTTTATGGAAATCACTTAAAATCTGAGGGTTTCTTTTTTCTGGATCTATGAAATTGAGATAATTATGATATTTATCATACAGGGGTATTGTGAGGATTGAGCAAGATAATGCATAAAAAATATTTTGTATGTGAGAAGTCCAGAAAAAATGCTATTTCTTTAAATATGCAATGCTGAAATCCTGTAGAGGAAGCCATTAGGGATAGTCACCACCTGTGAAATAACTTAGGTTTTTCTTCTGTGTGATTGTTCCTCTATCATATGACAATTTTTAAATATATGTATATTTATTTTTCCCCCTTATTTTTCTGGCCCAGAAATTCATCTTTATTTTATAGGGTATTCCTAAGAATTTTCTAGCAAGCTCTGTGGCAGAGTTGTCTACTCTCTGTTGAGCTATAAACATGATTTTGTAGTAAATATTGCTTCTGAGTAAACCTTGAATAACAGATTAAAGAAAAAGAACGCTGGCTTGTTTCGTTTAATAATTTTCATTTAGGGAGGCTTGGGCAGAGAAAGAATGGCAGTTTATGGGCTATGAGCAAGAGTTAAACTCAGTAGGATACTAAGTAATAAAGACCTGAAACAGAGACGGTGTAGCACAGTAAATCTTTGCAAAGTGTGGGCTGGTGCACCAAAGTTCCCTTAATGCCTCAGACCCATCTGTCGCATTAGTTTCTGTCTCTTAATCACAGACTCCACGAAGTGTCTACTTGTCTTTTTCTTAAAGCTTTTTATCTTAATCCACAAAGTTAATGAAAGGAAGTCATCTGAATTATATGCTGTTTTGTGTATTCCCTTTCAAACCGGGGAATGGAATTTATAAAGGGATACTCTTATGGGAATGAGTATCTACACGTGAGCGTATTTGTGTGTGCATTCATGAATGTGGGTGTATTTGTGCAGAAACCCACAGACATAATACATATGTGCATCTGTTGTATACACTGTAACATAGAAAAGACACATTGACATTAATTAGTAAGGGTGATAAGAAACAGTGGAAGTAAGATTCCTCTCAGCAGCACTTACTATTATAATGAACGTGTATGATGTAACATTGTGTTGTAGGAGAGAGTTTGCTTATTCATCATTTAGAACAATAGTGAGAGTTAAATATTAATAGGCTTAAGAGTCAATAAATGTCTGAGCACAAATTCTCTATTGTGTACAGTTCTTGCAAGGAGGCAGTGTCTTTCAGATGTCTCTGCTTGCTTGGAGTTCAAAATGTTTTGGATTGAAGAACGTTGCAGAGTGTGATTTGTGGCAGAAACTGTGCCCTGATCATTTGTTTATTATTCCTGAGTTTGTTTGCAGGGCTCAACTATCACATGTAGAAAAGAACAGCTTGGTCCGGAAAATACTGTAGGAACAGTACAAGGAAATTGAATTAAGTAAAGAAACCTAGGGAGTCCATCTTTGATTGATGATGCTTCTTATTTCCTCTTCATTATTCCCTGTGAAGGAATAAAAACTATGAAATTGGATTTGAAAACTGGATTAAGACAAATGGCTTCACCGATTTTCTATCTTTGCTGTTTCCAATTTTCTTGGTAAACCACACAGTCACTATATAGAAAGTCTGTTTTTATTACATTACATCCTCCTAACAAAGTATACCCTTAAGGTTTAATTTGAGGAATTAGTTCAAAAGATGCTAACTGTGTGATAGTATTCGTCTGTGGATATTTATATGACCTGTTATTTTTATTGAGTGAGCAGTTGGGTAAAATGGCAATAATTTGGGGCCCAAACAATGTTTGTTCTGGAGAAAGCCTTTCCTGTCTGCCTATCCCCTCATCCCTTTTGGCCCCCGGGTGAAGTTTATAGCAAATTCATGTTCCTGTTTGGGCCATCACTATACCCTCCATATAGTTTTAGTACAAAGTTGTAGACATACACTTGAGTCCTACCTAACAAGGCTGTAAATCATTTGAGAAAAGTAATTGTTTTATTTGACTTTTAACTACAGCATCTAGAACAAGGCACTAAATACAATTTATTGAATGAATGAATGAATGAATGAATAAAAACTACTACGTGCCTCTCATTGTTTTAGGCGCTAGGGGTAGTGCAGAAGTATAAGACATAGTTGCGTCCTCCCTGTAGTGATATAAAATGTAGTTGAGGGGTAGGACAACTTGATCAACAAATAAACACTGGATTGTAGCCCAAAGGTTAAAATAACTATCTATGAGTCCATGCTAAATAAGTAAATAACTGACTAAATAGATGGGGGGGAAAGGGACAACTCTTCCAATTATTAAGCAAAAATATGAGGGAAATAGAAAGGCATCCGTAGGACACCATAGTGATATTTTGTCCCAGTTAAGTTCTGCTGATGGATGCTAAGGGCAAAAGCTTATGAGAAATGGGATCGTTGTATAGTTTCAAAGTATATTCTCTCCCCTTGCTATTTAGTAACTACACACAGAAAAATAGTAACTGTATAGTGGAGACTCCTGGCAGACACCTCTTAACTAAAATAACTTCACCAGTGATTCTTGGTAACATCTTACACCCCCTGAAAATAAGACCTGAGAAGGAAGCGTCATCTTGGTGGTCCCTTCTCTGTAGTACATAATAGAATGTAATCAAGAGGAAATATCAGATGAACTCAAATTGAAAGGTACTCTAGAACTCTTCAAAAGTGTCAGGATCTTAAAGATAAAGGAGGATTGTGGAGCTGTCACATATCGAGGGGCATTGAGGAGATATACCATGTAAATGCAAGATCTTGGATTGGACATTGGAACAGAAGTAAGACATTAAGTGGTGAAATCCTAATAAATTCCATAGTCTTGTTAATACTGTTGACCAACATTAATTTTCTACTTTTGTTCTTTGTTCTAGGGCTATGATAGACATATTAGCATAAGGGGGAGCTGGGTGAAGGGTATACAAAAACTCTTGTTATTTTTTGCAACTCTCTGTAAGTCTAAAATTATCTCAGAAAAGCTGTTTGAGGGTACAATACCAATTCACAAGTAGCGGTAATAGGGCAATACATGACAATATACAACTGAGATCTTGTGATGGGGTACAAACTCTATGTTCAGGGGGTGTTGAGAGAGATGAGATGGCTGGGGATTGAAGTGGTCATGAAGAGTTTCTTGAGAGAAGAAAACCTGACTCAGACCTTGAAAGGAGTGTAGGGATGATGGTAGATGAAGAAAATTTAGAGGTTATTTGTCTTCTGGACACAGGTTTGAAAAAGGGAGGTATGTGGCCTCCATGATATTTTGGAGGGGCCAGCCTGAGTGATGCATGGGGTTTGCTGGAAATCAGTGTGAAGGAAGGTGGTATAGCTGTTGGACCTGGCAGAGTTGTTTAAAGTGGATATGGCAGATGAGACAGAATTACAAGCTCTTGTTTAGGGAAGCGATTCAATGAAATTGCGTATACATGAAGTTGTGTGTCCAGGATGGCTGGAATGGAAGAGACTGGGGGCAGTGAGTTAAGAGTTATAAAGGTATTGAAAGCCTATTTGTTGGAGAGGATGGGAGCATAAAAGGAAGAGGAGGCAACATTCCCAAAAGCATTTGAAGGAGTAGAATCATAAAGCTTAATGATTGATGCATCTGGGGCGTGAAGAAGGAGTCAAAGATGACTCCCAAGTTAAGTTTACAAAGTAGGCTGTGTTGGTGTTGGTAATTGACAACACTATGACTGGAATAATTCATTCATATTTTTAAATGAATAAAAATGAATGAATGAAACATTCATAAAATGTTTATGAATAAAACCTAAACAGATACATAAATCCCTCTATTGAAGAATTCTATATTCTAGATAACCAAGGAGGATTAAGAAAATATAAATACTGTGTCTGCCCATACCGAATCACGGAGCATATGCCATCCAAATGCAAGATTTTGGATTATCAATAAAATATTTATTTTAGCCTAATGACTAACTGATACCAAAGAAGGCATAAGATCCCAACTGTTAAGAAACATAATTGATGATGGTGACAGAGAAAAAAATGGAGATTTTCAAAGACCTCTAGAGCTTTGACGTGGAAAAGCTTCCCAATGGAGCAGGGGTCCCGTTGGCTCGCACCTTGTTACTTCTAAGAGAATAGGTTCAGAATGGTTCCCTGATGTGGACTGCGCTGAATGAATTTATAGATGGCCAGGTCGGACCCACACAAATCAAAAGAAGTAAGAGGATTGATTTTGTTCCTAGCAGCACCAGCGAACAGTGTTGGAATTTGTTTCAAGTTGGCGCTTCTCTCTCCTTGATAAAGATATCAAGCCTTCTGTTCTGACTCCACACACACAAGAAAACCCTCTTTATTAAATCATCATTCTACTTAGGAAAAGCCCACAGTGCTCTTTAAAGTCTGCCAAGAGAGGTCTCCGTATCCCCAAGGTACCAAATTGAACGTTAAAATGCCAAACAAGTACATTGAATTTTATAGACGTCCTAAAAAAAGGAGTTAGTTATGTGTGTGCTGAAGTTTCAGCTCTGCACCATCAGTCACCAGCACTTCTTCAATGTGTTTGATGCAGCGTTATTTATAATTGATGCACATTTTGGCTTTGACTGTGTTATTCTCTTCTCTTGGGCTTGTCCCTCTCTAATTTTGGAAAATGTTTTATTGCCTTAATTCCCTTGTTGCCATCAGTTATTTCATTAATTTCCATCTGTGGCTCTAAGGAAGTCTGCAGTAAGCTGGTACCCTTCCATCAACATTTCCAACCTGTTACCCCACATAGTCTTCTAGATTTAATCTTTGCAGCTTGGGTAGCATCAGGGTAGGTATGTTCCCTCAGTGCAGATTTGTACTTAATGCATTTGATTGTGAGTGGCGGTAAGTGGGTTTCTGTGCTGAAGTTGTTTGAAAGTCTTTGAAGCTCTGGAGGTCTTTGAAGATCTCCATTCTTTTCTCTGTCACCATCATCAATTATGCTTCTTAACAATTGGGATCTTATGGCTTCTTTGATATCAAACAGTCATTAGGCTAAAATAAATATTTTATTGATAATAAGCAACTGGAGAGAAGGTTAACCGCATTTTATGGCTAACCGTTAATGGAGGTTGCTGAGTATATTCCTAAAAACATGAAATTGTGGCTGTTTTGATTCTGGTCCGGGGATTAAGTGTGGAGCTTACTTTTGCAGCATGTAAACCTCAATATTCAGACCCCCTTCTAATAAATGTGAATTGCCTCTAGTGCTTTTAAAACATAGTTTAAATGACGGTGTACAACATAATATAAAGTGATGTTTTGTGTAGAACATAGAAAGGAATTACATCTTTTATAAAAGAGTGGACATTGACACTAGCGGAATGCTCTGGAAAGTGACCAGTGGGCTCCTTTTATGGACTTGCAGTTTAGCACATATGCCCAAACTGGAAGTATAGAGAATCTTTTTATGCCGTTTTACTGATATTTCAGCTTTAGTGTTTTTTCATGGGGATTATCTTTCAAAATTGTAATTGCAGTCAATGAGTCTGTATAATAGTTCTGTGTATTTTGTCTAACGGTTCTTTCCACAGTCCTATGTACACAACTCAGTTTTCCTCTCTCTTCTTAGAGTACCTGAAGCTTTCGAGCATAGTACATTTTACGACTTTGGGTATTTCATTTTCTTTGGTGGCTGAAATAGAAGCCACATACTGAGCAGCCCAGGGAACCATTCTGAACTTTTTCTCTTAGAAGTAACAAGGAGCGAGCCAACGGGACCCCTGCTCCATAAGCCTCAGCCAAGCTCCGCAGGGATGGGGAAGCCTGTCGGGCTATCCTTCGTTAAAGAGTTGATGCACGTGTGTTGATCAGCAGTTAATTGTTTTATTTCTTGTTATGCCATGAAAGTGGATATAGTCACATAACATAGTGTTCCTTTCCAGAGATGCACAAAGAGATGATGGTGGGGAGCACAGAAAAGTTTCTGTGGAAGGAGCTAAGAGAAAGCCCAAGTTTCAGGATTAGATTAAATTCTATTTCAAATGATATCTGAGAGTTTGTATTGTACCCTGTAACGACTCAATAATAAAATAGGAAATATTTACCAAGTGAGGTGGAAGGCTTAGAGTTACAAATTCTTTCCCTTCTTTCCTCCCTTCTCTCCTTCCTTTGTCTCTGCTCTGCCTCTAACCACTAACAGTAAAGTGAATGAAAGAGAAACTAATGGAAAATGTAAGCCCATTTTAGCAAAATTCACTTGAGGTCATTTTGGTGAATTTAGTCATAAAAATGGTGTGGTTATATTTTTCTTAGCCAGAACACATATTTCTGGGACCCTAAACTATTTATAAATCTATAAGAAAGAGTAAAAAGCCTTCTCAGGTAAGAGAAAAATTACTGACCAAAAAAATCCTGCACTTTCTGCCAGAGATGAAGCCCTGAGATACTAGAGTTACACTTGTGTAGAAGGCATTCAAGGCGAGGTTAATGATTGAACAAGTTTAGTTATCCAGTTTACTAAACAGATGAAAAGGAGTAAGAGGGCTTTCTAGTGTTGAAGATGTTTACTGCAGTGAAGAAAGGAGAAAAACTATAAAAATTAGTAGCCCCTTTTAAACGCTCAGCAGTGTAGGACCATTTAGTTGGGAGATGAACAAACCTAGTAGAGTCAGGGTAGGCTACCGGAAAGGACCTTCGCTGAGATGCCACAAAGAGATGATGATGGAGAGAAGACAAATGTTGCTGTAACCACCAACCCAAATCTCAGGAGTGCAGCACCATGAACGTTTCTCTTTTGATCATGATCCGGTTCATTAGGGGTTGTTTGTGGGAGGCCGCCCACGTGGTGCTGATTCCCACATCCCAGGTTCTTCCCTCTGTGGCTCAGCCATTCCGAGGGTGTTGGTAGTCCTTTATGGATCCTCTGCATCCAGCCAGCAGACGAGGAAAAAGAAAGAGTGAATGATCCTATTGGAGCATTGGAGGGTCTTCTCATGGAAGTGGCATGTATCTCTCTCTTCCTTGTATCATTGGCCAGTATTTGGTCACGGGGACTTACCTAACTAGAAAGGAAGCTGGGACATGTCTTATGTTGTATCAGGGAGGACAATGAAACTGGTTTGTTGGAGAACAAACCAGCCTCTGTCACACCTGGACATCTTCATAAGCTTGATGTTCTCCTTTGCCTCCATCCCAGCCCCATCCTGGAGTTTGCCAATAAGTACCCATATTTGAGGACACCACGTATTGGGACACTTCAACCTTCAGAAGGGTGTTTCAATTTATATTCCCTGATGTCTTCTTCATGGTAAGAAGAGTAGGCTATTGTTCTAGTTTGCTTGCTGCCGGAATGCAATATACCAGAAACAGAATGGCTTTTAACAAGGGGAATTTAATGAGTTGCTAGTTTACTGTTCTAAGGCCGAGAAAATGTCCCAATTACAAGAAGTCTATAGAAATGTCCAATCAAAGGCATCCAGGGAAAGATACCTTGGTTCAAGAAGGCCGATGAAGTTCAGGGTTTCTCTCTCAAGTGAGAAGGTACATGGCGGACACAGTCAGGGCTTCTCTCTCAGCTGGAAGGGCACGTGGTGAACACAGCGTCATCTGCTAGCTTTGTCTCCTGGCTTCCGGTTTCATGAAGCTCCCTGGGAGGCGTTTTCCTTCTTCATCTCCAAAGGTTGCCGGCTCATGGACTCTCTGCCTCTCAATGGCTACATCGTTCTGCTCTCTCTGAATCTCTCTCTCCAAAATGTTTCCTCTTTTATAGGACTCCAGTAAACCAATCAAGACCCACTCAAATGGGTGGAGACATGTCATCCCTAATCCAGGTTAACGACCATTCTTGACTAAATCACATCAACCAGGGAGATGATCTCATTACAGTTTCAAATATACAGTATTGAATAGGGATTATTCTACCTTTAAGAAACGGGATTTATATCAAAACATGGCTTTTCTTAGGGGGCATACTTCCTTTCAAACCAGCACAGCTATCACGTGTATTTCCATGGAAAGGACATGAACCTATAAACATGTCGCTCAGAAATGGCACCCCACCATCATCTTGATTTGGGACTGAAATCTTGCTTTCTATCTAAGGACTTCTAAGGAAGTTCTTCCAACTTCATTTTCTAGGAGTTGGGTCCTCCTCCTCTTTACCATTACATTTCTAAGAGACTTCCAGAAGCTATCCCAGCTCTTCCAAATGTCTCATTGCCTATCTTCCATAGACTCAGTGGTTGACTGTGTCTCCATTCCACTTTCTCAAGATTTTATGTCCTGTAAGAACTCTGAAATTAGTCTTTACTGAACTGAACTCTGTCAGCCTTTGATTATCAGACTACTAGGTGCAGGGATGGGGACGAGGGAAGGGAAATTGAGGGTTAGCTGTATAATTTTGGTGCTCTGATTTTTTTTCTTTTTTGCATGCTATATGGCAGGGGCCACATTTCATTCTTTTTCCATGTGAGTATCCCCTTATTGCACACCATTTGTTGAATTTTTTGTTTGTTTATTTGGATTTTTGTTTATTTCTTTGTTTGGGCAGTGCATGGGTTGGGAATCGAACCCGGGTCTCCTGCATGGCAGGCGAGAATTCTACCACTGAACCACCCTTGCACCCCCTTTGGTGCTTTGTTTGATGGACTGGAATGAGTTGTTTAGACAAAGGGTGACACATATAAAGAGAGACAGATGCCAGAGGAAACTTTGGAAGTTCCCCAGTAAAGTAGAAGCCACGTTCTTCTTACCTTGCTCTTCCTGGTTTCCGCTCTTATTGTTCCCTGCTCAACAAAGAGAAAACTTGGGACAGTTGGTACGTGAGCTATTGGTGCTCGAGTTTTTTCTGTAAGCTGGGCTGAAAGCTCTCGTCCACCTTTCTGTAAAAACAAGCACTATTTATAACATTGTTTCTCTGAGAAAATGTGTTTGGAGTTCCAAACAGCTGACTTAACAGTGAACTTTCTGTACACAGATCATTCATAAATTGATGACTGCTCAGACTGGGCAGTAACCCTCAGATAACATTTATCTGTTCTTTATCAGTGTGGGCTTGTCAAGATGACTTATGCTTACTTTTTTCTGCCTTCATTTTGATGATAGCTTCTCTCTGAAAATTTAATACCCTTTTTATGTTGGAAGAAACATCCCCTTTGGAGGTGCTTCAAAAATTCTTGTGAATTGAAATAGTGATTTTTATTTTATCTCCCAATTTACCTTTAGTAGGACTCATGGGGATGAAAATCCTTTGTTCAGGCTGTCTGTAAATTGTAGAAAAATTGAGAGCTATTTCAAGGAAGTAGAAATATAAAAAGAATCCTTTTCTGGTATTACCCTGGGTTGTCAGATATCTTGCAATATAATTATTGTGTTGGTTTGTAAAGGTTAAAGAACTCTGGAGTTTATAATTCTCTTTTGTTGTGTGTATACCACACACAAAAGGGGGGAAATTCAATGCATTGAAGCAAAATACCTTGTTAACATAAAAGTTTCTGAGCGTTTTTATAGTTTGTTTATGCCGAGCCATAACTGTTGAGTTTTATATTTGCTCTTACAGATATCTGATGAATCACTTATTTGCTCTATAGAGCTGCTTCATAGATTACAAACCTTGTTTATTGCAAATCTGTGTGTACGTGTAATACGTGCACAGAAATAGTCTTCCTGCGTCGAAATGTAAAGCAAAAAGTTGGTACTCTTTTCCTAGAGCTGCTGCTTCTTAGGGCTTTTACCATCCATATACAAGTAAAAATTGCAGTTGTTAGCAGAGCAGTTGGCAGAAATATTCATCACAAATGTTATTTGTGCTGTTCTGTTAGGAGGTAGAAGTGTATTCTGCAAGCTTGTCATAGTTAGATCGTCAGGATGATGTGATTCTGTATTAAAATGAATCCTTTGTTTCCCTTTTATACATTAATGCTGCATTGGTAAGAAACAGTTATTTCATCTATTATTTACACTTGTAGCCTCAGACTTTGATGCTGGTGTACTTAAAATTTAGTGAGTAGCAATCACATTTAATGGTCTTTCACTTCTGTGTAAAACAGTACTGCAGCACATGCAAGAAACATTTCCTTTTAATTATAATTGTATACATTTTGTTGCATCTTTTGATGGTATTTCTTTACTCACAAAACTATGAGAAGAATCTTGACAGCCTGATCTGTCTGCCATCCTAGTCTGCAGTTAGCGCCCTCCCCAGATTGCACATCACCTTTGTGTTAAATGTTCAGGACTTGACAGATACCTTGGAAAGGATTTTGCAGAACTTGAACAGCAGTACTTTGCTTTAACACAAAGAAGCCTATATGAGGCTTTGTGAACTTATATGCTACATGAAAGTCAGGCATTGTGATTAAATACTCTCAGATTATTGCCGAGCACTGAATGCCAACACATATAAAAAACAACATATATTTTCCCACAAGTAGATAGCTATAATATTACTAGAGTTGCTTGAAGCTACTCTAATATTGCAGCACAGTATTCGGGGAACCCAGAGTTCTGCAATGCCAACAAAAATTAATTAAGGGGGATCTCTTAAGGCTCCACGGAAGCATGGTGCTGCCTGAATTTTTCATCCTTTCCTGAGCAAAACCAGAATAGGGCATTGTATTACTTTTATGTCTGGATACAGAAACACAATGTGGAGAGCAGAATATAAATCATTAAATTTAACGGATTTATGTTTTTTGATCAACTCAAGTTTGCAGAGTTCTAGAGTTTTTTTTCACATGGAGACACATGAGAGCTTTAATCTCATTATTCAATTTATATGATCTTAATTTCCAGTGTGATGAAAAAATTCCCTTTATCTCCTTCTGGAGACTTTTTTTCTTTTTTTTTTGGCCTTCCAGAGAATCATGTAGTTATCATAGTGATAATGTTTGGTTTCATTTGTAGATTATGCTCACTAAATATGGTTGGCACGTCTTCATAGAAATTGGGCCCCGTGGGCTGCTTTATCTTCTCTGAATGTGCTTGCCTTCAGTGGAAGTTTATGTTTTATAGCTGACATCCCACTGCCCTGCGGAACCTGTTATAAAACATGATGCATTAACATTTGTCTTGTGTCTTTAGTCCTGATTGTTTTATGAAGAAACTTTATTAACATTTAACGAGACTTTATTAACCCTATTCATTAAAATTATTTTTTCCATAGTCGTTCTTTGAGAAATGTTTGCATCTTTGATTCCCAGCATATTCAAATAATACAGATAATTTTTTTGTGGTTCTTCTGGGTCATGCGGCTATTTATTATTGTCATTTCTATTATTAATGAATAAGTGGTCATCGTGATTTTTTAACATCATTGTTCCTTTAAAAATGCTTGATTTTTATGAAAAAGGCTGATTTCCTGGAATCAATAGTATTATCTTAGAGGTTACTTTAGCAGTTATTGGCATGTTTGTCAGATAAATCAAGGATCAGATGGACCATGGGGAATGATTTTCAATTCTCTCTCCTTGCGATTTGTCCCCTGGAGAAAATGACGTTACCCACTATGGAGCACTTAGAAAAGCCTTACCTTTCGCGACCCCATCGCTGCTGTTTTGTGTAAAGCAGAAAATCAGGGGCTCCACAGCAGCCTCCTCAGTTGTTTCTTGCATGCTTTAAACTGGGTGTGAAAGACATCTGGGAAGTAAAAAACACCTGAAAGCTTTTGCCTGTGAAGATCAGGCCGAGATTGATTTTTGACCACTGTACTCCAATGAGGAGACAGAGTGCAGCTGCTGAGATTGAAAGAGGCGGATGGAAAGAAAGCAGAGGAGAAGCTGCTTAAAAATGTCTCCAGAGGAAGGGAATCGATACCTTCTGATACTCCTAAGTAAAGGAACTGCCGGATTCTACATTTTATATCTGTTATCCGTGGAGACCCCTTGTCCAGGGCAGAGGGAATGCTCTTTATCAGGAGACGGGAAGCAGAGAATGTTAAGAATTGTATAGCATATATTTTTGTAAGTGTACAGTTCACTGATTTTTCCGTATAGTCACAGAGTTATGTAACCACCCCCCACATCCAATTCTAGAACATTCTATTGACCCCAAAAGAAATGTTAGCAGTCACTCCCAGTTTTGCCCCAACCCTCTACCTCCAGCTCCTGGCAACTGCTAACGTAATTTCTCTCTATAGATTTGCCTTTTCTGGACATTTCTTGTAAATGGAACCATACAGTATGTGGTCTTTTGCATCTGGCTTCTTTCACTTAACATAATGTTCTTAAGGTCCGTTCATGTTATCAAATGGACTAGAATTGCATTCCTTTTTATGGCTGAATAATATTTCATTGTATGGGTATTTATTAAAAACTAGATTTTTAAAAGTTTTTTGTCTCTTGATGGACATGAATATTCATGCACAAGATTCTGCATGGGCATTTTTCATTTCTCTGTGTGTAACTTCCTTTTAAGCTGTTATAAATTAAGGTAAGTGATTTTCCTCCCTTCACTTATTTGTTTGCGCCATTCCTGTTTTTCTCTCTTCTAACCTATCTCGCTCTTCCAAAAGTAATTTTCTTTGAGAATGGAATTTTAAAAATAGTAATATTAACTATATTTTACAAAGCACTAACTACCCACCAGGCACTCTTTTAAGCATCATGTAAGTGTTTTGCATTTCTCAGATAACCCTTATTTTACCAAAGAGATGTATAAGGTTTAGGGACGTGCCATACAGCCCAGAGATGTTCAGAGGGAAAGTGGAGGAGCTGGAATTTGGACCCACATCTCCTTTACTGAACAAGTGCTGTGTTCTTTTTTGTTTGTTTGAACTATTTTTATTGTAAAATATATATACAAAGCAAAGGGGGAAAAAAGCAATTAATTTTCAACGTGCACTTCAACAAGCAGCCACAGAACAGATCCTAGAGTGTGTCCTGAACTACCATTCTGTCACCTCACATTTTTCCTACTAGCTGCTCCAAAACACTGGAGACTAGAAGAAATATTAATCTAGTGATTCAACAGCAATGCTCATTCGTTAAATCCCATTTTCTCTGTTATACCTTTTCACTCTCCTTTAATCCCTCTCCCACTCCATAGGGGTCCTTGGGGGAATGCTGGTTCCAACACTTTCATGCTGAGAAGGGCTGTCTACACTGAAGTGCGGGGGGGATGTAATCAATTGATAATCCAGGAGAGACTGGTCCCTCTGGGTTTCAGGATTTATCTGACCCTGATAAAAAACCCTCTGTCAGGATTTATCCTACCCAGGAGCCCTCTGGGAATTATATGTTCCAGGACGGGAAACCTAGTGCATGAAACCTTTATAGAGTCTCGGTTTGAGCCCCAGGTGCTCTTAAGAGATAACAGGAGTGATGTTGATTGGGGTTGACCATGAGCACTATCTAACTGCCTCTTAACTATTGGCCATAGCATGCATTTCTATTTTTCCCCCTATATCCCTCTACCATTGACTCCTTGTCCACTGTCAAACCATTGAAATAATTTATGTGAGAACTTATTCATAGTCATAAATTTAATCATTGGGATCCATTGGGATCCATACATCCCCTTACAAAGTTACCTTCAATATGGAATGTTACTTATAAACCCACTGATTAGTTATCATTGCTTCTATCCATTCCCTTGTATTTAGATTCAACCTCTTTGGGTAGCCTTTCCTCCATCTCCAGTTTCTTTGTATCTCTAGATATGGTCTATTCTACAGTATGACCTCTGAGATTACCTTTACCAGAGTCATAATAAAAACATCATATAGTATCTTTTGTGTCTGACTTATTTCACTGAGCATTATGTCCTCAGAGTTCATCTACATTGTCATATGTTTCAGGACATCATTTCATCTTACTGCTGCATAATATTCCATCGTGTGTGTGTGTGTGTGTGTGTGTGTGTGTGTGTGTGTGTATCATAAATATATATATCACATCATAAATGTATATATTTATATATAAATATATATTTATATATAAATATAAAATGTGGTATATTTTATATATATAATGTATATATTATATATATTACACCACATTTTGTTTATTCATTCATCTGTTGTTGAGCAGTTGGATTGTTTCCATCTCTTGGCAATTGTGAACAGTGCTGCTGTGAACATTGGTGTGCAGATGTCTTTTCGTGTCACTGCCCTCAGCTTTTCTGGGTATATACTGAGTATTTATTGCCGGGTCATAGGCAACTCAATATTTAGTTTTCTGAGGAATCGCCAAATTGTCTTCCACAGTGGCTACACCATTATGCATTCCCACCAGTAGTAAATAAGTATTCCATTTTCTCCACATCCTTTCTGATATTTGTAGTTTTCTGTTTGTTTAATACTAGCCACTTATAGGTATGAGGTGATATCTCATTGTCATCTTAATTTGCATCCTCCTTATAGCCAATGAAGATGAGCACCTCTTCATGTCCTTTTTAGCTATCTGTATTTACTCTTCAGAAAAGCATCAATTCATATCTTCTGCCCATTTTATAACTGGGTTGTTTGTTCTTTTGTTGTTGAGCTTTATAAGTTCTTTATGTACACAGATACCAAGCCTTTATCTAATATGTGGTTTCCAAATATTTTCTCCCATTGAGTTGGCTTGCCTCTTCACCTTTTTAATAAAGTCCTTTGAAGCACAGAAGCTTTTGATCTTAAGGAGTTCCTATTTGTCTATTTTTTTTCTTTTGCTGCTTGTGCTTTAGGTATAATGTATAAGAAGCTACCTCCTATCACTTGCTCTTGAAGATGTTTTCCTGGATTTCCTTCTAGAAGTTTTATGGTACTGGCTCTTACATTTAGGTCTTTAACCCATTTTGAATTAATTTTTTAATAGGGTGTAAGGTAGGGGTCCTCTTTCATTCTTTTGACTTTTGAAATCCAGTTCTCCCATGCCCATTTATTGAAAAGACTGTTCTGTCCCAGTTCAGTAGATTTGAGGACTTTATCAAAGGTCAAATATCCATACATTTGTGGTCTATCTTTCCCCTCTCACTTCTGTTCTATTGGTCGACCCTTCTATCTTTGTGCTTGTACCATGTTGGTTTGACCACTGTGGCTTCATATTAAGCTTTAAAGTCAGAAAATGATAGCCCTCACACTTTGCTCTTCTTTTTAAGGATATTTTTAGCTATTCAGGGTTTCTTTCTCTTCCATATACATTTGGTAACCAGCTTTCCCAAGTCTTCAAAATAGGTTGTTGGAATTTTATTTGGTATTGCATTGATTATGTAGATCAATTTGTGTAGATTTGACATCTGAACAACATTCGACCTTCCTATCTGTGAGCATGGAATGTCTTTCCATTTATTTAGGATATTTCTTTTAACATTTTTTGGGTAATTTTCTGTATGTAAGTCCTTGACATTCTTGGTTATGCTTTCTCCTAGATGCCTAATTCTTCTAGTTGCTATTTTGAATGGAATATTTTCCTTAATTGTCACCTGAGGTCATTGCTTGTGTATAGAAGCATTACTAATTTTTGTGTATTAATCTTGTATCTTGCTGATTTTTGTTTATTAGTTTTGCTGTAGATTTCTCCAGGTTTGCTAAGTATAGGATTGTATCATCTGCAAATGATGAATTTTATTTATTAGCTCAGGTAGTTTTGCTGTAGATTTCTCAGGGTTTGCTAAGTATAGGATTGTATCATCTGCAAATAATGACAGTTTTACTTCTCCCTTTCTTATTTGGATGTCTTTTATTTCTTTCTCCTTGCTAATCACTGCAGGTAGGACTTCTAATACAATGTTGAATAATAGTTGTGACAGTGTCACTTTTATCTCATTCCCACTTTTAGGGAGAATGACTTTAATTTCTCACCATTAAGTATGATGCTGGTTGTGGGTATTTTGTAAATGCCCTTTATGATATTGAGAAAATTTTTTTCGATTCCTAACTTTTTTTTTGCATGGGCAGGCACTGGGCATTAAACCTGAGTCTCCACCATGGCAGGTGAGCCACCATGGCCCACCCTTGATTCCTAACTTTTGAAGTGTCTTTATCAGAAAAGGATGCTGGATTTTGTCAAATCATTTTTCAGCATCAATAGAGATGATCATGTGATTTTTCCCTTTGATTTGTTAATGTGCAGTATTACGTTGATTGATTTTCTTACATTGAACCATCCTTGCATTCCTGGTATGAATCCCATTTGTTCATGCTGTATAATTCTTTTAATGTAGTGTTGGATTCGATTTACTAGTATTTTGTTAAGAATTTTTGCATCTGTGTTCACTAGGGAGATTGGCCTGTAGTTTTCCTTTCTTGTAGCAGCTTTATATGATTTTGGTATTAGAGTGCTGTTAGCTTCATAAAATGAGTTAGGTAGTGTTCCTTTATCCTCGGTTTTTCAGAAGATTTGAGCAGGGTTGTTGTTAGTTCTTTTTGGAATGTTTAGTAAAATTCTCCTGTGAAGCCATCTGGTCTTGGCCTTTTATTTGTGGGAAGATTTTTAATAGCTGATTGAATCTCTTTGCTTGTTCTTGGTTGTTAAGATCTTCTGTTTCGGGTGGGCCACGGTGGCTCAGCAGGCAAGGATGCTTGCCTGCCATGCCAGAGGACCCGGGTTTGATTCCCGGTCCCTGCCCATGTAAAAAAAAAAAAAAAAAAGAAAGAAAAAAGATCTTCTGTTTCTTCTTGAGTCAGTGTAGGTGATTCATGTGTTTCTACAAATTTGTCCATTTCATCTAGTTTCTAGTTTGTTGACATATAGTTGTTTATAATATTCTCTTATGATTTTTAAAATTTCTTCATGATCTGTGATAACGAACCCCCTCTCATTTATAATTGTGTTTGTTTGTGTCTTTTTTTTTTTCATTGTTTGTCTAGCTAGGGGTCCATCAATTTTATTGATTTTCTCAAAGAACCAACTTTGAGTTTTGTTGATTCAGTTTGTTTATTTCTGCTTTAATCTTTATTATTTCTCTTCCCTTATTTGCTTTGGGTTTAGTTTGCTGTTCTTTTTCTGAATTCTCCAGGTGAGCAGTTAAATCCTCAAGCTTTCTTGTTCTTGCTTTTTGATTTTTTTTGTGTGTGTGTTGTTGTTCTTATTTTTTAGCATAGTCATTTAGGGCAACAAATTTCCCCCTCAACACTGCCTTTGCTGCATCCCATAGGTTTTAATATGTTGTATTCCCATTATCATTTGTCTCCAGATACTTACCAATTTCTGTAATGGTTTCTTCCTTGATCCACTGATTTTTTGAAAGTATGTTGTTTAATCTCCATGTATATGTGAAAGCTCTGGTTCTTTGGTGATTATTAATTTCCAGCTTCATTCTGTTGTGATCAGAGAAAGTGCTTTGGATGATTTCAATCCTATTAAATTTATAAAGACTCAGTTTGTGTCCCAGTATATGATCTATCCTGGAGAATGTTCCATGTACGCTAGAGAAGAATGTATATCCTCGTATTTTAGGGTGTCATGATCTATATATGTCTATTAGGTCTAATTCATTTATCACATTGTTTAGGTTCTTTGTTTCCTTGTTGATCCTCTGTCTGGGTTGTACTGTCTACAGTAGAATGTGGTATATTGAACTTTCCCACTATTACTGTTGATATGTCTGTAACTCCCTTCAGGTTTTCCAGTGTTTGCCTCATGTACTTTGGAGCACCTTGATTGGAAGCGTACACATTTATTATTGTTATTTCTTCTTGGTGTATTGTCACTTTTATTAGTATGTAGTGTCCTTCTTTGTCTCTTATAACATCTTTACATTTAAAGTCTGTTTTCTCTGATGTTAGTATAGCTACTGCTGCTTTCTTTTGGATAAAGCTTGCATAGAAGATCTTTTCCGTACTTTCATTTTCAGTCTAACTGTGTTCTTGAGTCTAAGGTACATCTCTTGTAAACAATGTATACATGAATTATGTTTTTGAATCCATTCTCCCAGTCTGTACTTTTAATTGGCGAGTTTAGAACATTAACATTTAAAGTAATCACTGTAAAAGCGGTTTTTGAACCTCCCATCTTGTCCTTTAGTTTTTATTTGTCAGCTCTCTATATTATTTTCCTTCTCTTTCTTTTTATCCTTTAAATTACCATTATTTATATTCTTCAATTCTGTGTACTCCTCCAGACTACCGTCTACTGTGTTTTTTTTCAGCTGATAGAACTCTTTTTAGTATTTCTTGTAGGGCAGGTCTCTTGTTGACTAGTTCTCTCAAACTTTGTTTGTCTTTGAAGATTTTAATCTCTCCCTCAATTTTGAAGGACAACTTGGCTGAATAAAGAATTCTTGACTGGAAGCCTTTTTCATTCAAGATCTTAGATATATCATACCACTTCCTTCTTGCTTACAGGGTGCCTGTTGAGTAGTCCAAAGTTCCGCCATTGCATTATATGTAGTGGATTGCTTTTCTCATGTTGCCTTCAGGACTTGCTCTTTCTCTCCAACACCTGATAGTTTGATTATTATGTGTCTTGGAATAGGCCTGTTAGGATTTATTCTATTTGGGCCTCTTTGATTTGAGTATTTCTGTCTTTTGTAAGGGTTGGGCAGGTTTCCCTGATTATATCTTCAACTAACTTTCCCAGCCCTTTTCTCTTCTGCTGGGACACCAGTGGTTCTTATTTTTATTTGTGTGTCTATTGTTGTTCAACATTTCCCTAAGATCGAGTTGCATTTTTTCCATCTTTCTTGCCATTTGTTCTTTTGTGCATTCTAGTTCAATTGGTCTGTCTTCTAGCTCACATATTCTTCCTTCTGCTTCTTTTAATCTACTATCACGTGTCTCTCTCTAGTATATTTCTGATTTGGTCTATGTATCCTTCATTTCTGTGAGATCTGCCACTTTTCTGTTTAACCTTCCAAATCTTTTTTATGCTCTTTTAGTGTCTTCCTGATATCCTTTTATTTCTTTATAAATATCTTGGAGTAGTTGTTCCATATCTTATGTCCCTTCTGGAATTTTGATTTGGTCATTTGGCTGGGCCATTTCTGCTTGGATTTTCATGTGTTTTGTGATTTTGTATTGTGTTTGGGGCATTTGATTATCATGGTAGGGTTATTCTGCAAGTTGGTTTCCTTCACTCTTCCAAAGTTTTGTATTTCCTTGGTTTTCACTGAATGATTCCTTTTGCACTAGGTTTGTTGGTTATTCTTCATCAATCAAGGTCAAGTTCCATGTAGGGGGTACAGTACAATTTTAGGGTCTGTTAGCAGCTAGGCCACGATGTCTGGGTACTTCAGTGACAGAATGGCTGCCCATCATGTGGGAGACCCAGGTTCAACTCCCATCCCATAGGAATGGATTGTCTTAGGGTTTTGAGGCTGGATGGTTCGCTTCCTCCCTGGGTTGGCAGTACTCAGGCTGCCCTGGGGTTCCTCAGCTTTTCAGCAACTGGCATTCTCTTGCCTTTCTCCAAGTCCCATGCTCTTAACCACAATCTGTCTCTTGCCTCCCTTTGAGTCATATTAACCCATAGCATGAACCTGTTCATCTTTCAGAGGATTCTCTTTGTATTCGTGAACTCCACCCCTTTTCCTGGGTTGTATTTTGAAAAGGGAGGAATGTAATTTAAAAAATCTTCTCAATATGCCAGTGAACTTAGAGCAGACATTGGCTAAACAATCATGAAATATTTTCCTCTTGGTTTCAATGAGTTGCCAGGTGATGGCAGTGCTTAGTTTAACCTGAGTCCTCTATCTACCCTACAGTTTTTTCAGTCTCTTCACCTAGAGGCTTCATCACTCCTTCATTTCAGCTACCCACAAATATTGCCATACCTAGGATCTGTTTATAAACTCAAACCAGCATCCCTTGAACCTTTCTAAGTCTTAAAATCTCAAGTTCTTCAATTCTCTTCCCTGGTTTCCATCCTGACTTCTATTTTTCCTTCTCTTTTTCTGAACCTTTGTCACCTTCACTATAACCTTGGACCCTTCTACCATCAGTTACTGTTTCAGCATCCTTCGGGCACACTGGCTCCCTACTCAACCCAGATCAAGTACTTGTGCGTTTCCACTATTTTACCAAGAGTTTAATGTCATGCCCAGGTCCTTTTGCCGTACACTGCTTTCCAGCCACAACCCTGGGTTATCTATCCTCAGATCTGCACCATTGGTCAGAGGTCACAAAACCCAGTTCATGACTCCCCATATAAAATCTTGCTATTCAAGTTGAGATGGATCCTCATTGCTTTTCAAAGCATCTTTTTATTCTTCTCCTGTAGAATCACTGTCACATTTCCCTTGTGACCTATTTCACACTTTCCCTCAAACTTACACTCATTGCCACTTTCTGTTCTTTTTAAAATCATATTATTTTTAATTTGATTTTTTAAAAGCATTTTGTGATAACATATATGTATAACATAAAATGTGCCATTTTAACAATTTTAAGTGTACAATTCATTAATATTAATTACCTTGATGATGTTGTACTACCATCACCACAGTCTGTTACCAAAACTTTTTCATCACCCCAAAAAGAATTCTTATACCAATTATGTAATAATTCCCTATTCCTGCCTACCCCTAGCTGCTACCAACCTCTGATAGACTTTCTATCTCCATGATTTTGCCTGTGCTAGAAATTTTTCCATTTATGTCTCGTTTGTTTCACTGGCCTAATGTTTTCAAGATTAATCCATGTTGTAGCATGTATCAGAATTTCATTGCTTTTTATGGCTTAATCTTTCATTGTGTATGCATACTACATTTTCTTTATCATTCATCTATTGATGGGAAACTTGGGTTGTTTTCTCCTTTTGGCTTTTGTGAATAAATACTGCTATGAACCTGTGTGTACATGTATTTATGTATTTGTTGACTGTTCTCAATTCTTGGGGTATATACCTAGGAGTGAAATAGCTGTACCCTATGGTACTTACACATTAAAAATTTTTTTCTTTAACTTTTTATTGTAGTAACATATATACAACTCAAATTTTCCCATTTTAACCACTGTCGTGTGTACATTACAGTAGTATTAATTACATTCACAATATTCACCATCATCACAATATCCATTAACCCAACTTTTTAATCACGTCAAACAGAAACTCTGCATCCATTAAGCAATAACTTCTCTTTCCCTTTCCCCACTCTGGTCCCTGGTATTCAATAATCTACTATCTGTCTTTATGAAATTTGCTTCTTCTAGGTTTTTTTTTTTTTTTAATATAAATGAGATCATACAATATTTGCCTTTTTTATTTCTGGCTTATTTCACTAAGCATGATGTCTTCAAGGCTTATGCATGTAGCATGCATTCGAATTTCATTCTTTTTTACAGCTTAATGATGCTCCGTTGTGGGTATACCGTTTTGTTTAGCCATTCATCTGTTGATGGACCTTTGGGTTGTTTCCACCTTTCGGTTATTGTAAATAATGCTGATATGAGCATTGATGTACAAATATATGTTTGAATCTCTGCTTTCCGTTCTTTTGAGCATGTACTTAGAAGTGGGATTGTTGGATCATATAGTAATTCTATTTTTAACTTTCTGAGGACCTGCGAAACTGATTTCTGCAGTGACTGCACCATTTAACAGTGCCAGCAACAATGTTTAAGGGCTTCTGTTACTCTTTGTCAACACTTGGTATTTTAATTTTCTTTTTATAATAGCCCCCTGGTGGTTTGAAGTGGTATTTCATTGTGGTTTTGATTTGCGTTTCCCTGATGACCAAAGAACTTGAGCATCTTTTCACGTTGATAGGAGACTTACTGGCTATTTGTATATCTTCACTGGAGAAATGTATGCTCAGCTTTTCAAAGAACCTTCAAATTGTTTTCCACAATAGCTGTACCATTTTACATTCTTACCAGCAATGCGTGATGGTTCTGATTTCTCCACATCTTCATCAATACTTATTTCATGTTTTCAGTGATACTGTCCTACTGGTTTTGAAGTGGTATCTCGTTTTGATGTGCATTTTCTCTAACCCATCTGCTTCTTGAAACCCTTGAAGACTCAGACATGAATCTTTCAATTCTCTTCTTTTTCCCTCCAGTTCTCTCCATTGTCCTGTTTACCAATCTTAGGGGAACAAAACCATCTCCCCTTCTTCGAGGTTTTCTCGATCGTTCCCCTTTCCTGCTGCACTTCTCCTTCATTCTCATTCTCTCTTTCGTTCTCTCACTCTCAATTTTTCTTAAACAAAGCTTCATTTCAGTCTACGAATGTGCTCAATTGGCTCTCTTATGAATTATTTATACCTTCCTTTGACCTTGTTACCTTCAAGCTGTTTCCATTTTTTTGTCCTTTCTTTAACCTCCACATATTTGTTTTCATAAAAACACAGTTTATATTCTGATTCATCTAGATTATTGCTACTCATTGAATATGCTGTGTTAACCAAGCTCTGAAAACTTTTATCTCCAGTGTGTCCACTGGCATCTCATTTGTCCATACCTGTTGCCTTTCTTGCATTGTTTATTCCTAAACTGTTGGGTACTTTCAGAGCTGCTGCCTGTAACCCACTTCTTAAAACATTCTTCCCTGCTTCCCCTGCCTTTTTTCTCTCTTTCCCTCTACCTCTCTGATCATTTCTTCTGTATGTCCTTTTTTGTTGCTTTTCTTCCTTCCTCCTCAAAGTAGGCTCTGCCTAAGTTTTTAAATTTTTTCCTCTTTATTCACAATTCATAGGTATGCAAAGAGTTTCCATGATTTGGATGCAGCCTAACTTTCTAACCTTATTCATTGCACTCCTTGATTCAGCAGAATGCTTACCATTCTCTATCACAGCCCAAGCTTTCTTTCTCATCTTGTCCTGTTGCTTCATTGGTTTCCTTCACTGCCTCTCATCTCTGCAATTTTATTTCTTCTGCTCTTCTGGGACCACATCGAATTCTGCATTCCCCACATGAGGCATTTCCTAATATGCCCAACAGGAAGATGTCTTTTCTTTGTCTGACTGCCTATAACATTTTTCTTAGGACCTCTCTTACTTTTACTTTGTTTTCAATTTTGTGTGTGTGGAAATACATGATGTCTTTTAAACTACACACCTGTGAGACTGTTTATGTCATCTTAGTATATTTAGTTCTTAACCCGTGTCCTTGAATGTGGTGAGTACTTGCTTGGTCAGTGTTTGCTAAGTGAAAGGAGGCATGGAGAGTATGGCTTGTATTCAAAAATCAACTTGTTAATGAGACCCAGTTTTTATTTGGCAATGCAGAAAAGCAAAACTAGCTTAATGTATTTTTTGTTGTATTGTCTAAATCAAAACAGCTAGCTCCCACCCGTGACTGTGAAAATGTCATCTCCTGGTGCACCATTTTCTACTTAGCCTAGCGTGGAGAAAACATTAAGTGATTTTCAAGCTCTAAAAATAGAGATTGAAAGGAAGGTAATAATACACAGCCCCAAATCGACTCTTGAACCCTCTTGAACACTTGTATCTGACATACTATATACCAAAAAACCAAGGCATGAGTTGTTCAGAGCCACTTTTGAAGGCCAACTGAATAGGAAGCTTACATTTTGGAGAATGTTTCATAAAATTCTTTCGATTTTACTTTTTCAGCAGTTGTTTGAAATTGTGTACAAGCCACACCGAGACTCTTATTCTCTTCTCTGTGAACAAAGGAGAAGGAACCATGGAAGGTGTTGTTTTCTCCTCAATAAAAGAGGAGATTGAAATTTTGAACTGAAATAAAGTTGGGGATTACTTGTGCATTTCAGCCATCACTGCTGTTTGTCCTGTCAACTGGATCATGGAAAATTGGCAGGAATATCTAGGAAGGTCATAAAGGGGCAAAAGTAAGCTTGACCATCTCTTTAGTAATGATAAATGCCTGTCTTCAAAGGAATCCAGAAAAGTTCTGCCCAACAGAAGAGGTGAAAAACTCTTCTGGATTTGCTTCCTCTGTGGGAGAGTTAAAAGGAAAAGTTTTGTGTTCAGGATCCTTGGCTGTTGCTGACTCATCCCCACCAACCGGATAGTCAGCTCACCTTCACGATGCCTTCAAAAAGGCAGCTGGAGAGGAGCCAGGCTGGGCACGTGGGTTTCCATTCTTCCATCTTTGTGCTTTATCTTCTTCCTTTTAATTTCTTTCTTTTTTTTGCGGACAAGCTTATTAAGGGAATGGCTGATGAATTCCCTGTGGTGTGTGTTAGACACTTTTACAGTTATTTTGTTCTAAGTTAAGCGGGTGGCCAGCAGGACCTAGCAATTCAGATCAGTAGAAATAGGCAAAAACGAATTGCTTTTGTGTGTCCTGAAGATAAACCTCAGTGAACCTATCTCATCTCCAGACATATCCGAGGCCAAATTTGAATGAATTATGAAGATTGAACTCTCCCCTTAGCTTTGGAAGTTGTCCACTCACCCTGCTGAAGTGTGTGTGGGTGGGGATGGAGGGAGGGAGGGGAGGAAGGGGTGGTTCTTAGCACAGCCTCCTGTGTAGGAAATTTAATGCATCTGTTTTGCAGAAGTTTAGATCAGTCTCCTGGGTGGTTCATCTTGAGGGTTTTTTTTTTTTCCTTAGGATTTCATCCTCTATATTTTTATGTTTTTTTATCATTTTTAAATTAAAAAATGTGTTTTGCATGGGCAGGCACCCATGCAATTGAACCCTTATCTCTGACATAGCAGGCGAGAATTCTGCCATTGAGTCACCGTTGCACCGCTCTTTATGTTTTTTTTTTATTGTGAAAAATAACATATAGACAAAAAAAGGCAATAAATTTCAAAGCACACTGCAACAATTACTTATAGAACAGATTTCAGACTTTGGTATGGGTTACAGTTCCACAATTTTAGGTTTTTCCTCTTAGCTGCTCCAAGACACTGGAGACTGAAAGAAATATCAATGTAATGATTCAGCAGTCATACTCATTCGTTAAATCCTATCTTCTCTGTTATAACTGCACCTTCTCCTTTGATCTTTCTCCCAGTCTTTGGGGGTATTGGGGCCATGGCCTGTTGGAAAGGGCTTTGATAATATGGGATAGAAGGTGGAAGTAGTTGGCATCCTGGAGAAGCTGGCCCTTCTGGGTTTCAAGACTTATCTGGCCTAAGAACCCCTCTGGAGGTTGCTGGTTTCTGGAAAGTAATCATAGTGCGTGGAACCTTTATAGAAGCCATTATGAGGCTTTTTTAAAAGTTATTAATTTTTTTTTTTACCCTAGGTGTACTTATTTTAAAAATAACAACAACATCTGTCCACAATTAGATTGTATATTTGGCTCAGTTCAGGTTTGTGTCTTTGCCATATTTACTTTCTTCTTTTTTAAAAACAATTTCCTTTTGAACTATTAAAAGTACAAAAGGTGTAACAGATAGACATGGAAAAAATAAGTCTGTCTGTTATCTCTGTTCCCAAGTCACCCAAATCCTCTCCTCGGGGCAAGCACTGTACTATTTTCTAATGTGTCTATTTAGGAATACTTTATGACTACATAAGCAAAAAAATGTTTGTTTTTTTAACATAGTGTTTACACTGTATACATTAGTCTGCACTTTACCTTTTTTCATCTGTCAGTTTATCCTGGAAAACCTTTCAGTTTTGAACTTTGACAGCAACTTCACTTTTTTGAATGTCTAAATAGTATTCCACTATGTGGGTATGCCAAAATTGACTTAGTCCCATATTAATGGACTTTTTGGTTGTTTCCTGTTGTTTGCTACTGAGAACAACACTTCAGTGAATAGCTTTATTTATATAAATACCATTTTATATGTCAGCAATGATCTCTGTAGTTGAAATAACTAAAGTGAGATTGTTGGATCAAAAGGAACATGCAGTTTTAATTTTGGTAAACATTGCCAAATTTCCCTCCAATTTGGCATTTGCACTAATTTATACTCCCCCAAACACTGTATGAGTTTTCCTGTTCTCCACAATATTGTTAAACGTTACGATCATTGCCAATTTAATAGATGGAAACTACTAGCTTCTAGTAGCATTAATGTGTTTCTTTTATTATACTTACAGTTGAGTATTTTTTCACATGTTTGAGAGCCATTCCTATTTTCTTTTTTTGAGAAATATCAACTCATGTTCTTTGGCTATTTTTCTACTTGGTCTTTGGTCTTTTCTGCTAATGAATCATAGGATTGCTTAGTATCATAAGGAAATTAATCCTTTTGTTTTATGGTATTTTTTTAAATCTTTCACTGTGCTTTTGACTTCGTTTCTTTTTGCAGAATTTTTTTTAAGCACTCAGTATTAATCAGTCTTTTTTTTTTTTTTTTTGGCATTTATGTGTTTGACATACTTAAACCCTTTCAACTTAAAAGTTATCCCTAGTTTCTTTCCTAGCGCCTTTAAAAATACCTGCTTTATTGAGATATAATTAACACCCCATAAAAGTCACACCTTTAATATGTACGTGTCAGTGGTTCTTAGTATATTTGTAGAGTTGTGTGGCTTTCTTCAATGTCTAATTTTAGAACATTTTCATCACCCCCAAAAGAAACCCCGCACGCGTTAGCAGCATTCCCTATTGCCTCCCTCTCCTGCCCTTGGCAACTACCAGTCATTCTATTTTCTGTCTCTGTGGATTTGCCTGTTCTGAACACTTGATGTAAATGGAATCATATACTATTTGGCCTTTTGTGACTGACTTCTTTCACATAGCATAATGTTTCCAAGGTTCTTCTGGAAATTTTGATGTTTTCACTTTTTACATTTAAATCTTTGGTCATTCTGGAATTCATTTTGGTGTCGGATATAGGAACTAGGGATATGACTGATTTGCTCCCTGTGGTCAGCTAGTTCTTGGTTCTTATTTTTTTTTTTCCACATGGGAAGGCACCCAGAATCGAACCTGGGTCCTCTGGCATGGCAGGCGAGAACTCTGCCTGCTGAGCCACCGTGGCCCACCCGGTCAGCTAGTTCTTGACAGTGCCTCTTTTTCCCTACTGAAATGCCCTGCTTTCTTTATCATATATTGATTTCCAGTATGTGTTTAGAGCTTTCTTTCCCAGGCATCTTGCTACCTATTTGCATGCCAATTCACACTTCTAATTTCTGGAGCTTTGTATTATTTTAATCTCTTTTATTTCTTTTGAGATATTTTTTCCCCAGCTATTCTTTTCCTTCTTAATTTTCCATATGAACTTCAGAATTAGCTTTCTAATGGTATTTTTTGACATTATATTGGGTTTATAGATTAATTTATGGAGAATGGTTCTCTTTCTTGATCTGGACTTCGAAAGTAGCCCTTTCCAAGTTTTCATTCTCTTCTTCAGTGACCCTCAGTAGCGTTTAAAATTTTCCTTTATATAGGTCTTGCTTATTTCTCATTAAATTTATCCCTAGGCGTTTTATGTTTTTTGTTGCTATTAGTAAATGGGATGTGTTCTTACTGGTTGCCATTATGAGAAGGGTAAGGGGTTTGCATGCTGCTTTTGTTCAGTTACCTTTTGGAATTCTCTAATTGTCTATTATAATTGTTAAGCTGACTTGCTCAGGTTGGCAGTCATAGTATTTGTGACTAATGATAATTTTACTTCCTGTTTTCTGACTTTCGTCCTCCTTATTTCTTTCTCCTACATAATTAAATTGGCTAATTCCACCAGAACAGTGTTAAATAGCTGAATAACAGCATCGCTGGTGGGCTTCTCTGTCTTGACCCTAACGTCAGTGGGATGCTTCTCCTGTTTCTCCATCGGTGTTGAGACTGGCTTTGGGGTTGAGCATGTTTAATGTTTCTTTAACTTTTATAGGACTGCATAATGCATAAAAAATCATTCTGGAAATGCTGGATCTGACCGAATAGTTTGCAGAGGTAAAGCACACTATTCCAATTCTCGTACAGTGATAGAATAGTAGACACTTTTTTTTTAAACCAGCATTGACACAAGTTTATGAGGGGGAAGTCCATGCTATAAAGGCAGAAAGTAGCAATTATCCTTTAATCTCATGCTAGTTTTCTTTTGCCAATCAAGTGAAAAAGACTAAGAAGCTGTAAGAATGTGTAGCACCACGAGGGTTAAGTCAAGGCTTTTGCCTAAGGAGACAAAGAAGGAAGAAGGGAAATTAGGGCGCAAAGGAAGCTAAAAACGCACCTTACTTCCCTCCAAACATCAAACCACGTGATAAGCCAAAATGTTTGTGGGGTAATTTTTTCCCCACAATATTACTGCCCCCCACCCCCCAAATGGCACAAAATACCAATTGTTCTAAGCATTCAGAAAGGGCTTAGAAGAAGCAGTGCTGTTATTCTGTGGAAATATTTCACCATTTATAAGCAAAACAAATGAATAAAGAGTTCCAAATATTGAGAAACCACGGAAGGGAGAAAGAATGCTTGTTGAAACATGTTTACATGTTGATTCTTTTTGATGTTGAAATTAAAAAAGTGTTTGGATCTCTTTCAAAGAAAGCCATACTGGAGAGGTATTTTATGTGCTAACTCCAAACCTGACATTACTCTAGTAATAAACACTAGGACAGACTGTCCCTTGCATTAGCGGAACTAGAAAACAAAACAAAAGATAGTAACAGTTGGGGCTTTGATGCTTGTTGGAAACATCTAACTTACAGGGTTGGTGTGTTGTGGTTAAAAACATAAGGAGCTTAGGCTGACTCCATAAATTAGAGAAATTTACGGGTCGTGTTTGGTACACACTACTCAGTCATCTAACAGGCAGGAGGAAAAAGAGAAAGCCCTGGAAAACAAGCAGATCGCCCAGTTGAATGTGGAAACACATGCCTCTCCTGCAGTCAGCCTTCCCATTTGTGATTTTCAGGTTGTAGGAACCACTGGCCTCTGAGCAGGCATCTCAGAGGAGTCTTCGTTAGTGACGAGTTTAGCATATGGCAGCATTGTAAGACGCTGTGTTGAGAGGGAAAGAGCACAAGGGCATTGGAGCCAGAGCATCTGTCTCTGCCACTTGCTGGATTTGTGAACTTGATCAAGTTTCTGAAGTTTTCTAAGCTTAGTTTCTCATCTATAAGTAGTCAGAATGTTGGAAACATGTAGGAAGAGAATCACATCCAGGCTGGAAAAAGACATCTCAGAAGGATGATGCTTGAATTACGTCATGAAGAATAAGCAGGTAGCATATTCTAGGAAAGTGCTTTTAAGCAGACAGGCATATCATTTTCAGGGGCATGAGCTTGAAGGAGTCTTTTCAACCCAGGGAACTGTGAGTAATTATGCAATGTCAGGGTTGCAGGTTATGAGGTGGGAAAATGCAAGCCATGAGAAAGGAGAGGCTGCCTGAGATGGAATAGGGCCCCATGTGTCATGCTTAGACTATGGTCAGGATGATGGATAGCCATTTAGGATTTGTAAATAAGAGTAGCACAGTTACATTTGCATTTTAGAAACATGGCACTAATGTAGGAAGTGAGTGCTGTACCGTGGTGGTGATTTCTTTTGTATTACCCACAAATCCCAGCACAGTTCTGAACACATAGTAGGTTTTCATTAAAAATTTCTTTATTGATTAGAATGAAACTTTTGGTTTGCAAGTGCTATCTTTCCCATTATATACTTATTTCACCATTAATTATTCTCATGTGGATTTGGTCATTTCCCCCAATTATTTTTTGATCCTCCATTAAATTGCCTTAAACTATTGTGTTTAGTGACACAAACACGCCCTAATCTACGTGGAACTCATTGAGCAAGGATCTGTGTCATATTATCTTATTTAAAGGGCCTTAGCTTAGAATTCCATGAAAGTAAGACCTACCATGCCCTGCCCACTCAAAGGTTTTACGTGCAAAGGGATAATTGTCCCCAGTCTAAAATGCTTTATACTTTGCCCACATCTCCTTTCAAAGCTTTCCCTCTTTTAAGATTCTTTCAAGCTTCCTGCCTCTGTTGAAGGAGAAAGCTGTAACAGCTTTTGGCTTCTGATTGTCTCATTTAGGGGTGACGGTACATTCTTATTTAAAATGGCCACAGAGGGAAACTATGGTCATGGGCCATTGAGGGCCGTGGTAATTACTAAATGGCATAAGGGACAACTGTATCTGTCCTGAATTGGATGAGTTAATAGCAGTTACTCCAAACCACGGATTCTATTTTCGTGTCAATCAACTAGTATTTTTTGAAAGTCTACTCTGTGCTAGGTAGGGTGTAAATACTGAAGATGTAAAAGTGAATAAGATGAGAACAGCTCCTACCCACCTGGAGCTTACATGCTAGTCATTATACAGTAGATAGAATGTGGTTGATAATGGTTCATCATGGAAAGTGGGCTGAACAGGGAACGTAGAATGTCGGGGAAACATCTGGCAGGGGCACCGAACCCTCACTTGGCCGGAGAAGACTGCCATGAGTATTCAAAGGTTTCCTGAATGGGAAAAGCAGCGGGTGATCCCTTATAAGTTTTGGGGGTGAAATAATGCCACGATTGGGGTAGTTTTATCTGTAATGAAAAAACTGGAATATTATGGATGTTTAAAAGTCTCCAAACTAGGCTTTGAGTCTTAGAATCTTTGGAAGGGATGCTAGTGTCCATCGGTAAGATTTCTTTTGGCAAAGAAGCACAGACCCCAGGTGTCAGTGGCCTGAAAGAGAGTGGTGTCTGAATAATATCTCTGAAAAGATCTGAAAAATCATGATATATGTGCAGTTGTCCTCAGGCAGTGTTCTTAAAGTAGAAGCCATTTTGCTCTCCGAGGCTTTAATGATTTGACTCTGTTATCTGGAGTATGGAAAAGTCCAGACTGAGTTGCTCTCTATCTTTCAGTTAGAGTACAGCATAAGAAGGAACAGTGTGCTCTGCTGAGTATGGGTGGGAGTTAGATGAGAAAGCTTAGGATGCAACTGAACAGCCTTAGCATGGAGCAGCAGGCAAAACAGAAGCATAATGGTCCCCATCTCTGGCCACCAAGACAACATGATGGCGAGGTGGTCCTTTCCATTCACAGTGGGTAGCCATTGTTTCTGTTACAATCACGATGAATGTTGGATGTGTGTGGTTAGGTAGGAGGAGCCTAGTGAAAAATAGGAGTATCTTTTAATTCAGTGAGTGTAGTGTCAACCCACCTGTGCTCTTAATTTTTGCTCTTGGAAACTATGGCCAGAGAAGAGAAGTGAAATTTCTCTACCCTTATAACATACCTTGTGCAAAAATGCACCACATGGATGAAGGAGCTGTATCATCTCCTCTTTGCTAAAGTAAGGATTTTCACAGTATCTTCTTTTGAAGAAACAGAGGGATAGTTTAATAGGAAAGCAAACTTACTCCTGTTAAAGGGGTAGCTTGGGTGCTCTTCACCTATCTTTGGGGGAAACTCCTTACTCCTTAGCCTCAGAAGAATTCAGGGGCTACTCTGCTTGTCAGAAGTGGAGGGCATTGGTTAGAGGGATGAGAAGAAGTTGCTTTGGGCCCAGTGGCGTGGAATGCTTAAAATATTTAGCAAGTCAGGGTTTTTATTTTGTAACTGTAGTTTCTACAGCCAGCCTCTCCAAGTGCGAGGCAGCCGCTTTGAGTGGCATGAAAACCACTCTAGTTTGCCACTGAGAGCGCTGTGTCCTTGGAAATGCCTTAGCAAAATGCATTCTTACCAGATGTACCCATCCGTGCACCTGTACATCTTCTCATACACGTACGGATGCATTATATAGTTGAAGAGCCTGGAGGCACTCAGAGAGAAATGAGCAGCCTAGGCTTTTATTTTCAGTGTAAAGACCTTGCTCCTTTTGCTATGCCTCTTGAATAAATTTTCCTCTCCTTGTTTATTTTCAGTCTCTTCAAGGGAAATGTCAGTTTTTTCAGACCGGGATTACAGATATTAGACCTGGAAGAGCCACAGAGATCCGACACACCCTGTTGGAAATGCCTGCAGGATATCCATGTCGAGATTCCCAGCAGGCATTCTGAAAAACCTATCTAGACTTTGGAAGACTTGTGGATTTGAGAGTCAGTCACTTAGATGCAGCGGTGTGCGTGTCTGATGAGCTCATTTCCTGCTCCAGTACCCCTCAGAATACCCAAGTTCTGCAGAATACCCATTCCACATTTTACAGAATGACCGCCAATTACCCAACAAAACTTCTGAGATATCCACTTGCCTTTCTAACGTCATCTCCTATGACCACCTCCCATACTCACTTCCAACCACAATGGTCAGTTGACCATATCGGGACATATATGTTTCTTACCTCTCTTTTCTAAAGCTGTTTATTTTTCTAGAGTTAGCTTGGACTGTTTCCCTTCCTGAAGGAAACGTCTGAGCCTCTAATGAATTAGAGAGTGTCTTTTCCGTCTTTGCAAGTCACAGAACTTCTGTGACTTACCTAAAACAGCTTTCTGAATGTTCTAAGGAACATTAGAGGTCATTTAGACTGGCCTCTGCCCTAGCAAAGGGACCATTCTGCAGCATCCATGACAGATAACGTGGGTTGCTTCTCCCTGCAATGAAATATGTAGAAATGCCTCCAGCTTTCATCTTTTTATACTTTGTTTCTATCTTTCCAGCTTTATGTGTCTCCAAGGATGACTTGTTGAATTATCCTCTCTGAAAAATCATGACAAGTTTTGAATGACCCTGTGGTCGCTCTTACCCCAGCTCTGCAAGGGGTAAGTTAAGCAAGTTTGTTTAGGCAAGTTACATGACCTTACCTTAATTCATCATCTTTAAAATAGGGTTATGAAGAACATGACAGGTCCTTATAAGGATAAATAAAACTTAAAATTGGAACCTTTTAAAAAAAATGTTGTAAAATATAGAATAAAAACAATTTTGTTAATGCTACCACATTGTTTATAATCCAGAAAAATTTACATATTACATATTATATAAAACTACAGAGCATAGCATCGGAAGAGCTGGGTCCATATTTTGTCTCTGTGGTTTGCTAACTGTGTCCACAGCTGAATTACTTACTCTTTTTGAGCTTCAGTTTCTTTCTCTAAAAATTGGGAATAAAGAATGTTGTTCCTAGCCAGGGGTTGTTACATAATTAGGTACTAAAATTATCGTGCTTGAAAAGCAACTGAATTTTTTTTTTTAATTAGAGTTAGTTGAGTTGTAGTTTTGCAGAAAAATCACACAGAAAGTAGAGAGTTCCCATATCTGTGTTTGCCCTCAAGTTTTCTCTATTGTTAACTTTTTCCATTAGTGTAGTACCTTTGTTATAACTGATGCAATGGTATCACTGTAACTATTTTATTAATTGTAGTCCATAGTTTATATCAGGGCTTGCCCTTCATGTTGTATACTTCTATGGGTTTTTTTAAATTGATTTTTTTTTTAATTATATAGTTTATTTAAAATAATGTTATATTTTCCATTCAATGCATGATTATTTTGGGGTGTGGTGACTTTTAAAGTGCAACTCTTTTAATGGGTTATTATTGATGCCTACAAAATTCCCATGGGATGAAATTAGCTTTATCTGTTACTAAATTTTCCATCTGTCTGATGCAACTTATATATTTTTATTTTCTAACATTTTTTATTGTGAAATATGTATACAAGACAATATATTTCAAAGCACATTTTAACAAGTAATTATAGAACAGATTTCAGAGTTTGGTATGGGTTACAGTTCCACAATTTTAGGTTTTTCTTTTTAGCTGCCCTAAGACACTGGAGGCTAAAGGAAATTTCAGAATAATGATTCAGCCGTCATACTCGTTTGTTAAATCATGTCTTTTCTGTTACAACTCCTCTTCCTCCTTTGATCCTTCTCCCAGACTTTAGGAGTGTTGGGGCTATGCCCATTCTATCTTTTTCATGTTGGAAGGGGTTGTCCATAACAAGAGGTAGGGATATGGAACTATCTGATGTTCTGGAGAGGCTGGACCCTCTGGGTTTCAGAACTTATCTGGCCTAGGAACCCATCTGGAGGTTATAGGTTTCTAGAAAGTAATCACAGTGCATGGACCTAGGTGTTCTTTAGGGTTGGCAGGAGTGGTTTGGGTTTGGCAAACCCTGGTAATCAGCAATATGCAGCTGAAGCTGGTGTTAGAGTAGCCTCCAGAATAGCCTCTTGACTGTATTTGAACTCTCCTAGTCTCTGATACCTTATTTTGTTAAAGTTGAGTTTTATTCTGCTAACATATATGCAACATAGAATTAATCATTTAACTGCATTTATCCTCTTTCAAGGGTATAATTCAGTGGTGTTAAATACAGTCACAGTGTTGTGCTACCATCAACACCACCCATTATGAAAACTTTTCCGTCACCCAGAACAGAAGCTCTGTAGCAACTAAGCAAAAAACTCTTCATTTCCCCGCCTGACCCTTGACCTTGGTAACCTGTATTCTAGTTTGAAAAGCATTGTTAAAAATATAAAATAGCAAATTCAACAGTAACCATCATAGTTTCTCTTAGGGCGAAATAATTATGCCAACTATAGAAGTAGTTCAAAGATGTATTTGGATTCCTTTTTCTAAGTTACCTCTCTGTTTGCCCCAAATGTATGTAGTATTTGAGTAAGAGGAGCAAAGTATGTGTGTGTGTGGGGGTGAATATTGTAGAAGAGGATGCAAAATTGACAAGAGGCTGTGATTGACTTCTCACTTATCCTGAGTCTTAAAGGAACTGTGTTGGCGTATAAATTGCATGATAGCCAAATGGCCCCAGAGATGTGAATGGGAGGGAAGGTGGTGTTCGTGGGCCCTGAGAGCTCAGTGCAGCCAGGGTTGGTTTGCTACTTTGTACCTAAGGCATGGTGTGCCTGTGCTGAGTGTGTGTTCTCCGCCAATTGTGGACAATCTAGGGCATTGGTGACAGACTCTGGGGCAACAGGATGTTCCCTGAGAGCCGGCTCAGCTTCTCCCACCTCCCTCTCTTCAGTTACTTGAAAATAAGGTGGGCGGGTAGACCAGTTCTCCGGGCTTAACTGCTTCTCTTTAACACTTGGCCCATAGTTTGGATTTTAGGGTGAAGTTACTTTTGTGGAATGCATTTGTGGCCAGTGAATATTAAAAATAGCAAGATTTCCTGAGATTTGGCTTTTGAAAGCAAATGCTTTGAAAGCCTAATCTCAGGGCTTTGGGTTGACTTAGAACAGGGTTTCTTAAACATTATAATTACCTCATTCCATAATCTTCCCTAATGCTGTACCTTTAGATGTGCTTGAGAGGAAAAAAATATAGGGGCAATTGAACAGCGTATTTCAGTCACTTGAACAAAATCCTCACATTTTTGGGAATATTTGGTGTTCTGTTGTAAGTACCTTTGAGTTAGGGACTTGGCAAACCCATGGCAAAGAGAGGATACATTTCTTTTCTCTTTTCACTTTCCTTGGGCTTTCCTGTTCTTTCTCCGAAAGATACCAGAGCTTCCCCAGGGAGAGGGCCTGCCTCCTTCCTCTTTGGGAAATGTTGATTTATATTATATGAAACATTTGTTTTTCATAGAAACTTCCATTTCAACATGTTGAAATAGTTGGTTCTAATTTATATGTGAAAAAATAAATAAACCCGTCATGGAAATGCTCTCAGGGTACAGTTACATAATCATTAGGTATGTTCTCAGCAACTCATTGACATAGAAGATTTCACCTCACGGAAGGCATCCAGTTTTCTGAGCTTTACACATCTCACAGCTTGTCCAAAACTCCAGGAGAACACATTCCAAATAACTGCTACAGGTTGGAAACCTGAAGAGGTTTTGTATGTCTGTAATAAGTAACTGTATCTTGTAGTGGCAGTTGAATATCCCTACTGAACCCTTAGGACAATTAAGGCTCAGAAGAGTAGCAGGACTGATGAAAATTCAGCATAATGCTTGTTTACGCTGCTGAGCAGCCCGCAGCTCAGTTTAAAACATAGGGAGGAGGGGTGCACAGGTGGTTCAGTGGTAGAATGCTCGCCTTCCATGTGGGAGCCCCGGGTTCGATTCCCAGACCATGCACCTAAGAGAAAGAAAAGTATGGAGGGGGTTGTGAGGGAAGGTCTCCTAGAGGAGACCATGCTTGACCCAGGTGAGAAGACCCGGATTTGTGCTGCTGGTACCTCCTAGCGGGGTTCAGGTCCTAGCTCCTGGTCCTGTGGATATGAACCCTCCATCACAGTTTGGCAGCCCCATGCTGGCTCATTTAACTTCTCAGCTCCTCAAGAGAATTAGGGAGCTTTAAAATCCTATGTGTCCTACGGAAATATTTAGGGATGAAATGAAGTTTCTTGGATTTGCCTTAAAATAATCTAGAAGAGTATCAGTGGATGGGAGTATAGAAGACATAAGATAGGCCCCAGTTGATGTTGGGAGATGACACTTTTTGTACGTGTTTGAAATTTTCTGTAAAAAAGTTTAAGCATCACTTTATCCATCTAAAATGTATGCCTTTGATTTTTCCGTCCTCCCCTGCTAGATGTTCTTGTTTAGCTCACTCATTTTCCACAAACGACAACAAATTCATTCTTCTGAAAGCAGGCAAGCCCTTCTCTTTGGTCTCATCCTAATATATGCACTATTAAAGATTTTCAGACGCCTTCTCCCTGTTTTATGTTTTAATAGATAATATGACGACTGGGATTTCATAATAAATTCCAAACCTCCTCTCTGTGCCTCACCAGTTTGCAGTGTAGAGAAGAGTACAAAAGATGAGAGTACTTTAAAATAAATCTCAGCTAATTATACATACAACTGCATTCACTAAATGTGAGTATTTTCAGGGCTTTCTTTGCTACCAAGTGCCACCTGCTCACGATTTAAATGGGCACAGATTTAGTCCCATTAAACAGCACACAGCCACTCTCTTCCTCTATCTAATGCAAATGCCTTGATGTCCTATTTTGGAATTCAAAATCCAATTCTAGCAGGCACTTATTAGCTCTGGGCCCATGACAACTATGCCACGCCACAAGGCTGTTTACTTGAATATTTCACAATCTTGCTTTTAAAATTCTAGCAGGAAAAATGGGTTTTGATGAAATGGTTTGTGTTTTTTTAAGAGTCCTTGTAGACTAGATGGCATTTGAACTCGTAGTTTTAGCAATTATCAGGTCTCTGAATTGAGGAATACATGCCTTGGCTAATGCAGCTCATTAAGGGGACTTTTTACTGCCTATTGCAAGAAATGAAAAAAAAAAAAGTCCTCCATCAAAATGTTGTGGTCTTAGCCATATGTCAGTCTCCCCAGAAGGCTCTGGTATCAAACCTCCACTTGCTATTTTAAAATAGTAAGGTCATTGTGCTGGTGAGAATTTGTGGACCCCAGAAAAGCCATGTCCTTTAATCCTCATTTAGTATTGCTGGGTGGGAGTTTTTTGTCCATGGAGATATGACCCACCCAGTTGTGGATGGTAACTTTTAATTAGATAATTTCCATGGAGGTGGGCTCCACCCATTCAAGGGGGCGTTGCTTACTGGAGCCCTTTAAGAGAGAACAACAGAGCCACGAGGCTGAGCGTCCATGCAGCTAGAGACCTTTGGAGATGAAAGAGAACACCCCTGAGGCACTTCATGAAACAGGAAGCCTGGAGAGAAAGCCAGCAGATGCCGCCATGTTTGCCTTGTGCCTTTCCAATTGAGAGAGAGACCCTGAGCTTCATTGCAACTTAATAAATCCCCCTTTTAAAAACTGTTCCATTACTACTGTATCGCATTCTGGCAGCTAGCAAACTACAACAGTCATTTTATACATTAATTCTGGGACATTCATGGCCGTTGTGAGTCCGAGGAGGGTGTTTCTTCAGGGACCATGAAAGTTACAGCTGCATTCAAGTGAAACATGAATGATCAAGATGGATTTTACGAATGACTTCATCTGCTTAATTTCAAGAATGGAAGGTGAAAATCTACTACATGACATGCACTTAGAAAACCCATCCCCTTCGTATGACTTCGTTGTCTCTGGACCTCTGGATCTGAAAACCTTGATGTCGCTGTGTAACTCAGGAAGGCTGCTTGCAGCCATTGATCAAGACCCAGGAGAAGAGGTGGCTTGTGTGTCCTGAAAGACTGCATTTTATAATTACTTTACTACACGTTTCTCCCCCTCCACGCTCCTCCCCCACCACATACACTCTTGCCCTAAATTCTTTTCCATTTTGCCCTCTCAAAAACTCCTCCCTCCCTTAGAAAAGCTAAAAATAATGTTAATGCTTTCCAGTGATCCTCCCTTATTAGGATCTCAGATGCACGCTGCAGGCTGAAAGGGAACCCTGCATTGTCATGCTTGCCCAGAGTTGCATGTTTATAAATTGGAGCTCACCCCTCCGCCCCCCGCCCTTCTTAGGCTTTTTTTTTTTTTTTGCCATCTTAGATTTTCATTTTCACTTGAATCCTGTTATCCTTTCGGTAGTGTCATAGCACGCCAGCGTGCTTGTAAAATGCATCATATAGGGGTGTAAGTGTAGTTTAATGGTAGAGTTCTCACCTGCTATGCAGAAGACGCGGGTTTGATTCCTGGCCCATGCACTTTATCCTGCACCCCTCCAAAAAAAAATTTAACAGATGTTGCTGCAATAGCAGGATAGTCAAGTGGAGAAAGAATGAAATTGACCCCCGCCATACAGCATACAAAAAATTTTTAAAAATCGTATATAGGTTATACCCAGCCCATAGCATCCCAGAGATAGGTACCTACTAGAACCTTCTAGCCGCACTAAGGGTGACTCTCAAATGATGCTGTCTTCACTCCAGATTCAGGAGAAATCTTTTTATTAAAGGTCTCAGATCCATTCTTGTACTCCCAAGAGCATTCCAACCTGCAGACAAATGCGGAGGGAAGTGGGCAGGCCTAGAGGCGGAGTCGCACAATCAGAGGCTATGCTTGTGTGTGACCCTGAGCCATAACTTGGCCTGCCTGCCAAGCACAGCTGGCTCCGGTTACTGTGGGAACAATGTAAGGAGGGTCCTTGTCGCATTCCTGCGGAGTCAAAGGCACAGCCTTCCTCACACACTCGGCCCCTGCTGGCAGAGGGAAAGAGGGGGAGTGCGGAAAGACGGGGAGAGGCTTGTGAAATGGGAAGGACTTCAGCAATCAGTTGACCGTCTCCTCTGACTGATTTGGAAACTGAGGCCCAGAGAACTTGTGTGACGTCTCAGTCCTGTGAGGACTGGAATCTCCTGACTCGTAGCCCAGTACCATTATGCTTCGCTGATCATCTGAAATGCTTCAGACGTGTGGTGAAAAGGGATTCTTGGAAAAGTCGTGACACCTTGTGTTTTCGCATGCCGTACTTGAGCCCTTGGGTCCAGGCTGTGACCTTTCAGCTCCCTCGGTTACTTTTGGCTCAAGACCCTAAACCAGCCCAGCCCCCAGTCTAGCCAGCCAATAGCATCCGCCCTGCCCCCCTCCCCCAACCCCATCTTTGGTAACCCCACTTCAAGTCATTGGCTTCTGGCCCCAAACCCAAGATGTTAGAGTTAATTTCTAAGTGGCCAGCTTTACCTCAAGCTGAAGCTCTAAAAGCACTCAAATTCTAATGCTTGGAAACATCTAAATTCCTCTGAGCACTAACCAAGCTTGCCCTCTTTCTGTAGAAAATAGCTGAGATGCTGGAGGTTAGAACATGTGAAAACAGAAGTCCCGGATAAAATCTGTCTCATGTGGTCTGGTTTAAGGCACAAGAAAGAGGATGTCGCATGTTTCTCTGTAAAGAGTTGGACGTGACCTTCCTTGAGCACATGTACAAGCCCACAAAAGATAGGCACTAAAGATTTATACTGACTGTGAAACGACCCATGGAGAACCCTAAAAACAAACTTTTCTAAAAGAATTAGAAACAGTACTCTTGCATATAAACTTCCAGATGATGCTATCAGTTTACTTTTCACAGAAACAGGCACCAGAGGCTTTATTTCCTTAGAGGGAAAATGGTGCTCTGGTGACAAGCTTGCCTTCCCCGCAGACGTGGCGATGGCTGAGACAGCAAGAGCAGAACAAGCAGATACGACACCACGGCATCTGCCCCGGGTGCCTAGCCTGGCCCTTGTTTCCTGAACTCCTTGTCCACTCGTTCCCAAACACGCTTTGTGGCCCTGCCATGTTTGAAGGTCTCACTTTCTGCGAAGAATTTGTTCTTCGTTTCTCAGAGAACTTTTCCAGGAACCCTGTTTCAAATGTGCCAGACAGGTGATTGTAGGATATTTTTGCTCCCCTTTCTCTACTTGTGAGTTGTGTGGGGTGGCTAGGAGCTCCCCTAGAATGTACTAGAAGCGTCCCTCAGTATTAGAGGGTTGAGGGCTACCGTATATTCCCTCTAGCGAGTGCCCTGACATTGGAAACCGAAATCAGGGACATGTTTTCCCACGTCCTCCGACAAACCAGGGAAGGACTTGGCGAGGCTCTGAGAGTGGGGCTGTCAGAACAGAAGAAAAAGGGGGAGGAAGGAGAGATGAAAATGCAGCACGTCTCTGCCTGTGATGATTTCTCTTTCCCCTTACTAAAGCATAGTGCTCTCTGCTATTTGAAGAGAGCAATTTAGGTTTATATTAAGGAATGAATAAATATGATGCGGTGATGAAATCTCATCTGGTGTGAATGCAAATCGTGTATGCTAATGATCACGGGGCTGCAGCCGTGCTTGGGGCTGGGGGAGGGGGGAGCAGAGCGCGGATTGGCAGCTGGTTTGCCCTGCCTGTGCCTCCCCCATCCACCCACTAGGCAGTAGAGAGCGACTCAGGCAGTGGGGAAGAGGGAAAGGTTAGCCTCTTTTTCAGGTCTCTCCATGTATTGATAGGCCTTTAAGTAATTCTGGGCAGTGGATTTTATTTTTTCCTGGAAGATCTTCAGGAGTGATTTTTTTTTTCTTTTTTGCATGGGTAGGCACCGGGAATCAAACCCGGGTCTCCGGCATGGCAGGCGAGAACTCTGCCACTGCACCACCGTGGCCTGCCCTTTAGAAGTGATTTTATACACACACAGATATGTATACGCATGCGCTTATGAATTCGCTGAGAACTTGGGCATTTTACTGTCCTGCATCACTTAGTATCATGAAAAAGTTTTTTTTTGGGGTCTCTCCTGTAATTCGTATCCTGGTTTCTCTTCTTGTGGCTTTGGGAAGTAAGGGCAGGGTGTCAAAAACTGGTTTGAGTTATACACTGTGTAGCTTTGGCCAAGTCGCTGTACCTTGGGGACTCAGTTTCCTCGTTTGGGAAATGAGAAGGCTGCCGTGAACACCTTGGACGTCTCGTGCTGCGCAGGTCCGTCTGCCTGCTCCTGTCCTGCCCCCGTCCAGCCGTGTCAGGTCGCCTGCCCTCCCGCTGCTGCTCCTTGCACAACTGCTCCCTCCCCCTGACCAACACCCCCCCCCCACCCCCACCCCCCACCCCTCACCCCCGTGGAATGAAACTGGCCACTTGGGAGAACCCCGGATTTGCTCAAAGGTGTTCACTCCTACAGAGCAGCTCCCGCAGTCCCTGAGCAGACCTTGGCGTCTTCTGTCCCAGCTGTAGTGTATAACTGGGTGGGAAGAGGTTGTACCCTTTCCAGTTATAAGGAGGGAAAACCCCCAGGACCGAAAAAGGAACAGAAACAGAACAACTCCAAAGAAAGAAACAGAAAGAGGTGTGTGAGAAGGGAGGCTGAGAACAGGAAAGAAACAAAAACCCTGATGGTAAGGAAGGCTTGAAGAGAACAGCTGCCCCCTCCGCGGTTCAGGGGGCTTGGGTGGGAGCCTCGCTGTGGTTCCGTGGCCTGGCCTGGGCATGGGGGCTGTGATTGCCAGCAGCATTCTGTGGAATCCAGAATAAATCTCGGGGCTGGGGGCTCAGCTGAGACTGGCTCCTCTTTTATCTCTGTGACATACTGCTATGTCGAGAGAGTCCAGAGGACTGTGACCCTAGACAAGCCATTTGATTTCCCTGTACCTCATCCCCCTTATCTGAAGATGAGAATTACGCACATGTGCTCAGTGTATCTCACCGAGTGATGTGTGGATTCTTTCAAGTCAATTATTCATACCTTCCTTTCTCCAACTTGTACTGAACACCTCCCAGTGGGGAAGGCTCTCTGTGGGGTAACAGGGAGATGGACAGCTCTTCGAGTCCAGCCCAGTCCACTTAAAAGTAAAATTCCTAAGTAATTGTGCAGGGCACGGTTATTCCAAGCAAGGACATGAAAGCATGTGCAATCATTTTGTGATCACTAAAGCACTTTGTAACTGTAAATTGTTTGTTTGTGGCTAAAGTAGACAGTTTAATGGTGTGATTCTAGGGCCTGCAGGCTTGAGTTGGGATCCCAACTCCATCCATTTGGCAGGGTGATTTTAAGCACCTTACTTAGCCTCTTGTTCCTCAATGTTCCCATCTGTACAATAGGATAAGGATAAAATCTGTCTCATAGGGGTGTTGGAAGGGCTCAATGAGTTCATGCATGTACCTTAGTTTGTCATCTTGTGATGAAGTTGGCCCGTACAACAGAGGTTTATTGTCTCATGGTTCTGGAGGCTAGAAATCTGAATCAAGGTACAGTCAGAGCCATGCTTCCTTGGAGGTCCATAAAGTTCTAGATCCATCATGCTCCATGGCTTATGGCTTGACTCGATCTCTGCCTCTGCCATTATGACCATCTCTCTCTCTCCTCTACTGAATGCGTCCAACTTCTTCTCTGTTGATAAGGACTCCAGTCTACTAAGGGTCCACCCTAATGTATTTTGGCCTCATCTTCCCTAAGGACACCTTCAAAGATCCTGTTTACAAATAAGTTCACATTCACAGGACTGGGAGCTAAGACCTGAACCTTTCTAGGGGCTACAATTCAATCCAGAAAAGCAGGTTAAATAATTAGAATAGTGACTGCCATGGAATGGTGTTTATTGGTGCTGTAGTGATGGCTTCACCAGAGCATCATGACATCATAGTTATAAGATGTTCCCTTTACTTTTTCCGTATGCTGTGCAGTGGGGGGGTAGATTTCATTCTTTTCCATGTGACTAGCCTGTTATTGAGTCACCATTTGTTGAATTTACTCTTGGAGTGCATGTGCCGGAATCGAATCCCGCTCTCTTGCTTGGCGGGCAACAATTCTACCACTAAACCACTTGTGCATCCCCGAGGCCTATTTGTACTGCAGGAGCCAAATGTTCTGTTCCTTGGGCCCCAGCGTGGTGGTTCCCTGCCATTGTGTTTCCATTTTCATCTTCTCTTCCTGGGCTGTGAGCCCCCAGAAAATGCATTCCTGTGCTCCCGTGGAAAGGAGAGGGAAACAGCATATCAAAAAGACTGCCGAGCCATTCTGTTTGTGTTGCATGAAATCTCCCTTTTTTCTATTTTCCTCTCTCTCTCTCTTTTTTTTGAGGCTGGATTGGCACTTTTCAGGCTGAACAAAGGTTTTGCTTTGCAAAAAAGGATTTTTCTGTCTTGCGTGTGTCACCTGCCTTTAAGAGTGTTGTTTGTTTCTGAGGTATGCAGGGTGTTCCCTTGAGAAGGCGTGGTTGATGTTACACAGAGACCTTCTGTATCGATTGGTGATCTAAGTGTTCTAAAGTGGGGGAATGAGGTCATGCTCATCGTGTAACTCAAATCAGTGACCTTGAGGCTCATCAGATGATTGAGCCGCGTAGCCGGATCCCTGGTTGCAGAAGGTCCTTGTTTAAAAGTAAATCGGCGTAGTTTTAAAGAAACGCCTGCTAGCAAATCCCATGCCCCTTGGTGAGAGGCGGTCTTTATTATTAATCTTTGAGGCCACCCAGACCTTGGTGAGACTATGTGGGCTGATTTTCAAGAGTTCCTTTATCTGTGCTTCTCTCTTATCTTTGCTCATTAGATTCCAATCTGCTGTTAAACTGCCATGACTATGTATAACATTGCCAGCGTGAACTTCAGAGCAGAATACTTGGGCCTCTGAGCTAGTTGGCTGGTTTTCTTTTTCTTTCCTTATTTTATTTAACAGTGGGGTGGGACAGAGCCAAAGACGAAAAGATTTCTAATACAAGGGAAGAGAGGAAGTGAGCATTATGATAAAAATCTGCCATGTGAAAAACCCTTGTTAAAAAAGGAGAAGGGGACTGTATATTTAGCTGTGTGTTTACTTTGGAAAGACCTATTAGCCACGCAAATGAGAGATTTTAAAAGTACCTGACAACATCCCTTCAGTTGCTGACCTGGTCTTCCCCGTGTCGGAATAGGTGGAGGTCTTAAACGAACAGACTTTGAGTGGGTGGGAAGTGAAGGGTCATGAAGGGACGGAGTGGAGAGAAGACAGGTTACTGTAATAACTTTTTGGAATCATTTGGTAGCAAGCAGCTGTTTTGGGGTTTGTGAGTAATACAAAAGGTTATATAGTACTTGCTGTGTGCCCAGTACTGTTCCACACATTTTTTATATAACTCCTTTTAATCCATACAACCAATGCTATGCACATTTTATATCTGAGAGCAGAGAGGTTAGGTTATGTGCCTAAGGTTGTTCAAACCCGGGCATGGGCTGTGGAGTTGATTCCTCACCCATTCCCACCTGCGCACAGTCTTGGAGAGTCACAGTCTTGAGGGCACAGACAGAAAGAGGATTTTGTCCCCAATGGGCATGGTTCTTATGCGGGTAGAAGGAATTGAATGTATTTCAGAGGGTTTCACCAAATGTGCTAGTATGGAGAGCTACCATTGAGCTCTCCATGACTGGGTTGAGAGATGGGGGTATGGAGTCCACATGTCATGTCAGAGATGGATGACTTTCTTTGCTCTTAGTCAAAAATCTAACTTTTGGCTGTATCATTGTTGTATTCCAATTAGAAAATCATTTCCAATATATAACTGCTCATGTACTACAGCCATTCCCTGAAGGTAAGCAGAGAGCTGGCTCTCCCCTTTGGATGGCTTCACTTTAACTCAATAGAAACACTTTTCTTTTGCAGCAATTGGCAAGGCTGCAAGAATAGAATAGGAGGTAAGAGTTCTAGACATGTGCAGCATTCGCTGGCGCTTAGGAATTTGTCAAGTACCTAGACTAGAGATGGTGCATGCTTAAAATGATCTGGAATAGATTTTAACTTTTATGAAAGATAATCTGATGTTCGCATCAGAAGAGGTGCATTTTTTTCTTAATCATTTCATTACCTCCTATTTGAAGAAAAACTTCACTGTAAAAAAAAAAAAAAGTCATAAAATAGCTAAGACCAAGTGGGCCATGGGGCTCAGCAGGCAGAGTTTTCACCTATCAGGCCGGAGACCCAGGTTTGATTCCCTGTGTCTGCCCATGCAAAGAAAAAAAAAAAGCTAAGACCAAAAAAGAATTGAGTAAATAACCAGATACGAAAATTATCAAAGAAATATATTTGTTATAAATGTGCTATTTAACCACAATGTTTATTGACTAGAACAAAAATGATATATGTTTTATCTGTAATAAGTGCAAGTGTTGAAACCCTTCCAAAGCCACAAAAATGATTGGTAGGCAGGTCCATGTGGAACATAAAGCCCTGTAGAGTTTAGAGCTCATAGCCTATATGGCTTTTTGCTAATTAATAAACATTGGCCCCGTGTCTGTTACTTAACAGCCTAATTATAGCACCATGGCAAAAGTGCCGTCTCTCACTCCGGAGACGGGGGATATTCTGCAAAACTGCTTAAAGGGAGAAATTGTGAACCCATATTTTTAAAAATTAGGATGTCAAAAAATAATTAAATGTGTATTTATTTGGGTTAACTAAATAGTTTCTGGGAAACCTCTTTATGATAACCTCGCAAAATTGTTCATGAGGGACTTTCTCCCCAACATATTCCTTTTGAGAAATTTCAAACAGAGAGAAAAGTTGAATGTTTTACAGTGAATATTTATATACTCCCACCTAGTTTTACAGCTAACAACTTTTGCTGTATTTGTTTTTCCACATATCTCGCTTTTTTCCATACCCCATTCCATCTTCTTTATGTTGAAGGATTTCAAGGGAAGTTACAAACTCCAGTGTACTTCACCCTTTAAAACTTCAGAAGGCATTTCATTAATCAATCTTTCTTTTTAGTTTTTGTTTTTAGGAAAAAAATTATAGGGAATCCTTTACCCCTTATCCCAATATAATTTACCATGATTTCACAAAGTCCCCTCTTGCCTTGCTGTTTCCCAACCAGTCCTGTCTTCACCCCATACCCCAAAGGCTACCATGATAAGAGATGTTGTGTAACACCCAAGATGTACAAAAATAACTCAGGTGCATGGGTGGTTCAGTGGTAGAATGCTCATTTTCTATGTGGGAGACCTGGGTTCGATTCCCAGACCATGCACACACACACACAGCTCAGTTAGGGGAGGCGGGCCAAAACATTCCAATTGTTGCTTATTTGTTTGAGAAGCAACAGAGCTTGGTGGGTAGGTGTATCTTCTGCAGCCACATCTCCTGTGTTCAAGTCCTGGCTCTGCCATTGACCAGTGTTCAACCTGAAAACAACGTGTAGCCTCCCTGTGCTTCAGTTTCCTCACCCATTAGGGAGACAAAAGGGTCGCTCACTTGGTGGGTTGTTGGGAGGATTCATGAGTTAAAACTTCTCTGGCTCTTAGAATAATTCAACTTGTATTTCCCCTTGAATTTTGCCAGAATTCTACCGCCTACTAACTCTGTTACAATCTTGGACAAAGCAGTTAGATATTTTTGCCCTCAGTGGCCTCATCTGTAAAGTGCGAATGAAACCTTTTAGCAGCATTTTGGGGATTCAACAAAATGAAAACCACCTAACAGAGGACCTGGCACAAATTTGTATCATCGTTTGTGGTAGTAGTAGCAAAAGTCTATCCTTTATTCACATTTCCTTAGTTTTTCCCTAATGTCCTTTTTTTTTTTAACCCAGGATTCATCCAGGCACCACATCACATGTTGACATCAGGTCTCCTTAGGGTCACCTAGGCTATGACAGTTTCTCAGACTTTCCTTGTTTTTGATGACCTTGATAGCTTTCAGGGGTAAGGATCAGTTATCTTGTAGCATGCGCCTTAGTTTGGGTTCATCCGATGTTTTTCTCATAATAAGACTAGGGTTTTGGGGAGGAAAACCACAGATAAAGTGCTATTTTCATCACATCATTTCAAGGGTACATCATGCTGAGAGCATGATTTCTGAACATTGACCTTGTCTGCCTGGCTGAGGCAGTGTTTGTGAGAGTTCTCTACTTTGAAGTTACTTTTTTCCCCTTTGTCCATACTGCACACTGTGGAAGGAAGTTATTGTGTTTAGCCTACACATAGGGAGTAAAGAGTTGTGCTCTACTCCTTGAGGGTAGAGTATCTACGTAAATTATTTGAAATTCTTTTGCATGGGAGATTTCTCTCTGTTCCCCCACTTATTCATTTTTTCAATCTTGTTTGTTATCAGTCTGGACTCATGGATATTTCTGTTATACTTTGAGTTATAATCCACCATTACTTTGTTGGTTTTGTTGCTAACATTATTCCAGCTTTGGCCACTGGGGACTCTTTCTGTTGGCTCTTTTTGGCATATCCCCATTGAGCGTGTTTTACTTTTTGCAGTACTTCCTTGCTTTCTGAAACTACAAGATGCACCATGCTCGATTTGTATGTCCCTGCTCCAGTCCTCGGAGTCCTGGTTCCTTTTGCGGTTGTTTGAAATCAGTAGCTGAACACTGGGGCTGACAGAAATTTTATGCTTAATATTGTATTAGTTTTTTCTATCTTTTTATGGAAGGTTGATTTGTACAACAGGGAGTGTCCTCTTATAATCTGCATCCTGCAGGTCCTCCCAAATCATTCATCAGATCCTAATTAGCCTCACTGACTAGAACAGCAGGACATAAATCAATCCAGCAAATCAAGCCAAGGGATTTTATTCCATTCAGTCCAGCTCAGACTTGGTGCTATGCCTGGTGGTGTAAGAATTTGCCTTGCCTCCACGCAACCTACCCTTTAGTTTCCTGGAACCCTATCCTCTAGAAGCACACCACAGGATAGTAATATATATGTGCTGCAAAAATTCACAGCAGAGAGACTAATGTGATGTAAGAGCATTCAAAGAAGGTTTCCTTCCTTAGATTGGATTTGAGCTGGGCTTACTCCAGATTAGGAGAGTAGAAGAAAAGACATGGAAGTTGATAAGAAAAGGCCTGAAAATGATAACAGTTTGGAGTTCATTTTAGATATGACATGGAATTTATTGACCTTGGTGGGGTGAGGGAAATGGGCTCAACGAGAGGTATACTAGAACCAGCGTGTACTGGGTCTCCAGCGCCAATAGTTAAATTTTCAGGAATTTGGGGAGCAGGTTGGTATCATGTTGCTAGCTTGAATTCGGCCATGGTGGTAGTATTCTTACCATGGAAACCCACATACACTGCAAATCTCCTCCCCACCTCCAGGTTGTTATTAGATATTTTGCTGCTTTGAGTATCTAAAAATCTGGTATGTATCCTGTTCTAGTTTGAAAGCTGCTGGAATACGATATACCACAGAAAGGCTTTAAAAAGGGGAATTTATTAAGTGGTAAGTTTACAGTTCTAAAGCTGTGAAAATGTCCAAATTAAGGCACCAACAAGAGGTTAGCTTCACTCAAGAGAGGCAAATGAAGTTCAGAGTTTCTCTCTCAGCTGTGAGGGCACATGAAGTCTGCTCACTTTCTTTCCTGACTTATTGATTCATGATGCTCCCACGGGGATGTTTTCCTTCTTTACCTCCAAAAGCTGTGTGGGCTCTGTTGGTTCTGGTGGCTCCAAAGCTTTTTCCCAACTGGTTCCCTCGTAAAGGGTTCCAGTAAGCAACCCCACCTTGAATGGGTGGAGACACATCTCCATGGAAACCACCTAATCAGAAATTGCCACCTACAATTAGGTGGGTCACATCTCTATGGAAACAATAAAAAAAAGATTCCACCTAGCAATATTGAATGAGGATTAAAGAACATGTCTTTTCTGGGGTACATAATAGCTTTAAACCAGCACATACCCTTACCCTGAATTTATTCCTACAGCTGTCTTCTTCATATTCAGATTTTTCTTTGGTATTTTGAATTCTCTGACAGTGGCTGCCCCAAAAATGGTTATAATAAAGAGTGTGCCCTTGAATGAAAACTGCATTTTACTGCATATTGGTTAAAACTTCAAGAGACAGAAACTATTTCAATTAACTGAGATATCTGGTTATGGCCATTCTGGATAACTGAATAGGAAATGTTATCCAGATGGACAAGCCTTCTACCTTGTTTTGGCAGCATGGGAAGACCTGCCATGGGTCTTCCCACTACTTTAGGGTCGAATGAGAGTCTCAGTGTCATGGATAAGCATTGCAGCCAAAGAACTTTTGTCCTCCCTTGTGGTTGGGCTGGCTTTCATTCTTATCAAGATTATGGGAAGAAATGGTATCATTTTCCTTTGGCTAACTAAGAAACCATGACTCAGCATACTCCTGCCTAGAGTAAGTAATGCAGCTCTATATCAGGTTGACTTTTGCAAGGATGAGATATGAGTAATCCATGAAATAGTGCTGTGCAAATAAGGACAGTTTCCATGAGGTCACCTTTTGGGCATGGTGTATGGTATTAAGTGTTATGCAGAATTGGACTCAGAGGAGCTTACGTTTCAAGTGAGGCAACTAAATGCAGGCAGACACATTCATGTCCGAGGAGAACAGGGTTAGAGAGAGAAAGAGACTTCTTATCCTTACTGGAGATAGTGAGTATTCATTATAATCCTGAAAGATGGAGTTGCCTTGCCCTAATTACAAGGATTTTTTTTTTTTTTTTACCTTTCTTTGCTCTTTCCTATGTCCCTCCGTCAAGCGTGGAAAACATTCCTAACTTCATGATATTCTTGCCTGTTGTTGACTTTATTTCTGATCTACTGTTGAGCTGGATTTCTGAGGTTGCAGTTTTCAGAAAAGAATACTGCAGGCATTCTGACCCTATGCACATCTTCTCAGCACAGTTCACTCTGGATCCTAGAAGTTCCCACTTTCTCTGTAATCTAAATGATTGTTAGATGTGGAACCCCTTTGACTTTTTATCTTTAAATAACTTCAAACTTACAGGACAACTGCAAGAATAATATAAAACCTATACAGAGAACTCCGACATATCCTCTCTCTGATACCTGTATCCACCAATTTTAACATTTTGCCACATTTCTTGTATCATGCTGTCTATTCATTTATCTCTCAGTCAGTCTGTCTGTCAATCTTTTTGTCCATCAGTTTTCTAAACATTTGAGAGTAGGTTGTATACACCGTGTCCCTTGAATACATAACCCTTCCATGTACCTTTCCTAAGAACAAGGATGTTCATTTATATTCCTTTCCTGGGCTGCTCAAGTAAGTTCCATGAAATGGGTTGGATTAAGCAATGGGAATTTATTAGCTCCCAGTTTTGAGGATAAAACCAAGTCCATGTCAAGGTGTTGTCAAAGTGATGCTTTCTTTCCGGAGGCTACCCCTTCTTGGACTGGCTGCCAGCCAGCCTTGGGGCTTGGCTTCTCCATCACATGGCCATGCGCAATGACAGTGTCTCCTGGTCTCTTCCCTTCTCTTCTGGGTTCCCTTGATGTTCAGCTTCTGGCTGCTCCCTTTGTGGCTTTCTTACTTATATCTGAATGCCTTTTGTTTAAAAAGGACTGCAGTGATAGGATTAAGACCCATCCTTGTGGCTGGGCCACACCTTCTCTGAAATAGCCTCATCAAAAGGTTCTGCTCTCATGGTTTCACACCCACAGGAATGGATTAAGTTTAAGAACACATTTCTTACTGGGGTGGATAGCGCTGCAAGCCATCACACTTTTGTAACCCCTTACGTACAGTTATCAGATTGAAGAACGTAATATTGATAGAAAGCTTTCAGTGCATGTTTCAATTTTTTCGTATGTCTCAATAAATGTCCTTTTGGAGGTCTTCAAATTTTATCTGATTTCCAGGAATGCTCATTCCGGGTCATAGTGCTCAGCTGCATCCCAAGGAACCAGCCCTCTCACGAATGCCTGGCCTGGACCGTCTTGGGATATTTTGTTGTAAACAGATCACCTGGAAAGCTCCTTAATAGAGTGTTCACAGGGTCTTCTTGCTTGCCTAGTTGGTGCACTACTTCAGAAGTTTAATAAACATTTGTTTGGGGCCCGTTTGTCATGCAGAGATGAATGCGCAGAGACTTGTACTCTGGAAAACCCCACCTGAGAGCTTTGCCCTTGCCTGCTTTGTGGTATAAGTTCAAGGTAGATGCTTGCATAAGCAGCCCATTCACTGTGCTTTTGTTTTTTTGTTTTAAAGGATACTGTCTCATATTGTCATCTAACTTTTTACGAAGTAAAAATATAATGTCTTTTGAACTTTTTACAAGCAAAAGTAATGTCTTTGGGGGAAAAAGAGGAAACAGATTCTGTCTTATAATTTCTCATAATAATAATAATATTCTAGACCAGGACTTGACAAACTATGAGCAAAATCCCACCCCCCACCTATTTTTGTAAATTAAGTTTTATTGGAACACAGCCATGCCCGTTTTTAATACTGTAAAAGGCAGAGTTGATTTGTTGCTACAGAGACTGTCAAACCCACAAGGTTCTTTAGTCTTTTAGAGAGAAAGCTTGACAACCCTTGGCTGTTCTAGGCATTTAAGAGGGCTCGTTTTTAAAACCATATACGTCATGTGGTGATGTTGACCACCAGCTGTCCACCTATTCTTGAGCACTTTGAAAACTATACATATATGCAGATAGTACTGCTTTTAAGTCTTGACTCAACTCTGCCTTTGTGTCCAAACTGTGCTACTTCAGCCTTGGTTATTTGATTGTGGCATGTAATGTTTGCATCCTTAGCGTCACCCAGTGCTGCTGCAACTGAAACACTTGTAACTTGGGAAGCTGTTTGCAAAGTCATATACAATATCTAACTCCTGCCTTTTCCTCATGGTATTTGCAATTTATACTAAACTTTGGTGAATTAGCTCTGATCTTTAGCTGCAATGAGAGGAGTCATGCTAGAGTGTTGTGGCCCTAATATCTGGAGGTCAGACTTACTGCCTTTCACCCTGAAAATAGCATCGTCTTTCTCTTACACCTCCCCATCCCAGCTAGACATGCAGCTTTGCTAAGAAAGTGATTGCTGTTTTGGAATTTTGAGATACCATTGGCTTGCTGATTTTATTACACCTTGCATACTTTTTTCTGACCATTCGTGCAATGAACTTATGCTATCTGTTGGAATTGTTCAGGCATAGTGTGTGAGCTCTGCCACACATTGGCTCTGTCTTGAGGAGTTTGTAGGGTGTATTTGGCAGTTACAGAGTATTAGACATGGACTTCAAAAAGTTATATACATAATACACTTTGCGATCTTTGGAAACCACCCCCTTCCCCACCACACACATGGTACACACACTCAACACATACACACTCATACCCACTCACATACACACCCAAGAATTCATAAAGCCAGGAGTATTACTCCGTGCAGAAGTTCTCCTTTCACTGAATGATAGGGTAGTTATTTTGTATAGTCCAAATAGGATCCTGCCAATAGATGAGTCTGGTGAGACATGTAAACTTTTGCTCAAGATACGATATTTATCTACAGGCAAAATAGGCTCCTTCCCCCTTTTCATGGACTCCTAATGCCCCATTTGAAATCTGCCAGTGAAATAATAGGCTTTGGGGTTTGTAAATTGATTGTAATAGTGCTGCTACATTGAAAACTTTGTAGCCCTTTTCTTTTACTTTTTGATAAGGAAACTTAGCCTTGTCTCTCTCTCTCTCTCTCTCTCTCTCTCTCTCTCTCTCTCTCTATATATATATATATATATATATATATATATATCTGTTTATAGAGAGAGATAATCTGTTAATCAGTATTTCTCTTCTAGATCTAGTTCTCTAAGCTGTAGTGATTTAAAAAAAAATTTTGTTAATAAAACCAACCAACATACAATATGAACGTTCTTTTTTTCTTTCATCACATAGTTGTGTATTCATCATCATGATCATTTCTCAGAACATTTGCGTCAATTCAGAAAAAGAAATAAAAAGAAAAAAATTCATACATACCATACCCCTTACCCCTCTCTTTCATTGGTCACTAGCATTTCAATCTACTAAATTTATTTGAACATTTGTTATTTATTTTTAATCCATATGTTTTACTCATCTGTCAATAAGGTAGATAAGGGCTACAGTCATTTGAATTATTTTCCTTGGAAACTGCTTCCCAATTACTCTCTCCTTCTTACATTTTAGGCTTTCAACAAGTTTGTGCCAGTTTGAAATTATTATATACCCCAGAAAAGCCATGTCCTTTAATCCTCATTCAATATTGCTGGGTGGGAGTTTTCTGATTGTTTCTGTGGAGATGTGACCCACCCAATTGTGGGTAGTAAGTTTTGATTAGATGGTTTCCCTAGAGATGTGTCTCCACTCATTCAAGTTGGGGTTGTTTACTGGAGCCTTTTGTGAGGGAACTATTTTGGAAAAAGTTTTACAGCCAGGAGAGCCCACACAGCTAGAGACTTTGGCGATGAAACAAATTGCCCCTGGGGAAGCCATTGAGGAAGCTGGAAGAGAAAGCTAGCAGACATCCCCATGCGCCTTCCCAGTTCTGGACCCATCAGCCTTCCTTAAATCAAAGTATCTTTCCCTAGATACCTTAGTTTGGACATTTTCATGTGGTTAGAACTGTAAACTTGCAATTTAATAAATTCCCCTTTATAAAAGCCATTCTTATCTGGTATATTGCATTCTGGCAGCTTTTACAAACTAAAACACAGTTGAAAATAGAACTCTGCTGAAAGTCTTTTTGAAAACTATATTCTTCAGTTTCCATGAGGGCAGTATTTCCTTATTTTTGTAGTTATATATTTTACTCTCTAAGAATAGGTCTCTACTGAATTTCCTGGTAGATTATATGTACTGTCATCATTCCAATTTACAGATGCATTTTGGAATTTGGATATTTCCCTGTTAAGGTGTTAGTTACTTCTCCATCTTGGGCCATTCATGCACTGTGCAAGAGTGCCTTTTAAAATTTTTTTAACAATTTTTATTGGGAAATATTATGTATATGCAAAAAAATGATAAATTTCAAAATACAAGTAGTTTAACAAGTAGTTTTAGAACAAATTTCAAAGTATGGTATGGGTACAGTTCCCCATTTCAGGTGTTTCCTTCTTACTGCTCTAAGTCACTGGAGACTAAAAAGAAATTTTAGTATAATGACTCAGTACTCGTAGTCATTTGTTAAATCCTATTTGCTATCATGCAGCTCCTCCTTCTGCTCTGATCCTTCTCCCACTCTTTAAGGATATTTGGGCAGTGGCCATTCTGACTTCTTCATGTTGAAAAAAGTGTCGACATTATGGGGTAGGGGGATGTAATTGGTTGGTGCTCTTGGAGAGACTGGTAACTCTGGTTTTCAGAGCTTATCTGGCCTAGGAACCATAGAGGTTATAGGTTTCTGAAAAATAAACTTAGTGAGCGAAACTTCTATGGTTTCTCAGGTAGAGCCTTGGGTATTCTTTAGGGTTTACAGGAATATGTTGTTTGGGGCTTGGCCTATTAACATGGGAGTTGAGATTTCAAATCTCAACTTTATTTGAAATCTTTTAGCCACTGTTATCTTATTTGTTACATTTCTTTTCTCCCTTTTGGTCAGGTAGGCATTGTCAATCCCATGGTGCCAGGGCCAGACTCATCCCTGGGAGTCCTCTCCCACCTTGCCAGGGAGACTTACACCCCTGAATATCATGTCCCATGTAGTGAGGAAGGTATGAGTTTTTTGCAGAGTTGGGCTTAGAGAGAGAAAGGCCACATCTGAGCAACGAAAGAGGTTCTTGGAGGTAACTCTTAGGCATAACTATAGGTAGGCTTAGCTTCTCCGTTATAGCTATATGTTTTATAAGAGCAAGGCTCAAGATCAAGGGCTTGACCTATTAACCTGGGAGTCCCTAATGTTTGAGACAGTATCAGGGATTTTCCCAGGTCGGAAAGTTTAATAGTTTCATATTTTTTCTATAGTTCCTCAAGAGACTTTGCCAATACTTTTTAATTATCTGCCTAACATACTTTGGAATATATCCAGGTATTACATTAAGCTATACAAAATTGTAAGACCTCGTTCCCAAATATAGCTTCCAACATGTTTAAGTTGTTTAATTGAATTTACCAAACAGATTAAGTTAGATTGTGTGCTCAGAAAATTTAAGTTTTGGACAAAGTAAATCTCTGTTCCTTTGATCTCGTATAGTAGGTGAAGTTCTAAAATACAGACAATATCATTCTTTACCTTGTATTCTGAGTTACCTTAGTCCTGACCAGATTAGCTTAGTTCTTATCTCTACTTGAAGCCTATGATTCGATGGGAGTTCATTCATTTATTCATTCAGTGGGCATACCGTGAATGTCTGCTAGATGTGCCAGGCACCAGGCAAGGTGTTGGGAATAGAGAGGTAATTAATAGGATGCCCATGCTCTCAGAGCTGGTTGCTAATTTAGTGGGGGCGATGAGTACCCACAAATTTTACAATGCAATACAAAAAGCGTTCCTTGTAGGGGTATATATCAAGTGCAGCATTAAGTCTCAGGATTCATAAATTTACTTAAATCTTTAAAAGGAGTTAGGATGCAGCTACAATTATCAGATGAGGAGCATGTACATATTACTTATTTACTCTGAAGTAATTAATGAAAAAGTTGAATGAAATAAAACCTGCCTGTTCTAATAGATACCCTCCCCAACGAGTCCAATTCTCTTGCACCATTATTGTCCTTGTGCATTCTCTGCATTTGGGCTGTTAACATTTGTGTTTAGGTCAGATGAGCATGTGTTCAGCCTTCCACGTTTTGATAACTAAAGTAAAATGCTGATGGAGATCATTTAGGATTGTCTCTGTGCTGTTGATTGCATGCTTGTGGCTCATAATCAAAATGATGCAAAGTAATTGTTAAACCAACTTGCCAAGGCTACATTTTGTGTCACTGCGACTGTCAGCACTTTGATCCTGGCAGTCTGCCTGAACAGCGCCTGCCTGGCACCTGTTGGATGGCTGAATCATGACTCTCCACGGAGTCTCATGGATAACTTTTGTTCCCGTGTCCTCGCGTGCTACCCACAAAAAGTCACCTGAAAAAGAAGTATCTGCTTCTTTTGTAAAAGCCAATTTTGTTTGTTTGTATGTTGGGACTTTTATATAAAAAAAAAATCCAACTGAATATCGTCAGTGTGCTCATCTCTTACTTGTTCAGCTGTGAAACCCAGACAAAACTAGCTTTGAATTGCTCCTTTGTCACTTCCTGGTTATGTGCCCTTGAGTCAGCTACTTTTCGTGAGGCTTGTTTCCCTCACCTATACAATAGGGCTGATAGCACCCATTTTACAGAATTTTTGTGAGATAAATAGATAAAAAATTGTTGGCACAAATTATAGGCACTCACTCAGGAAATGGTAGTAGCTAATTTTAAAGAATTAAATGCTTAGGGTGATGCGATAAAAGGGCAAGACATCATTTTCAGAAGTCAGTTCAAAAATACAGGTGTGAAATATAGAATGTTAGCACAGTCTTACTTATCAGAGACGCGTAATTGGATGAGGATGTTAGATGGTAAGCCATAACTTTCTGTCTCTCAGTCTAGTCTATGAAATGTGTATGAGCATCCCTATGTAAGCCGCCATAGGATATGAAGGTGCTTTGAAAGTAAATTCAAGATTATGTACAATTTGCCTTGACTGCCTAAAAGAAATATGATATAGCATACAACATAGCGTGACCTTCATGGAGAGAGAGGTGGGCAAAGCAAGAACTCTGTCCACCGAAGAAATTCATTGTTAGATCTATAGATAACTCGCTGGCTCCCGAATTGTACCATCAAAAGAGATTTGTTAAAAGTAGCTCAGTCCATATTCTGTGATATGGTTAAGTCACTGGCTCATCCCTAGTGTGAGTTGTTGAATGGAGGTTCTCTCTGGTTCCATCCGGTGCTAACATATAAGGTCTGTATTCTTATCGCCTAATATTGATTGTATTTATTTCACAGGGTCAAAATAGGGCAGTAGAAGTATTTGTTTTAGGAGCTGACCTGGAACTACAGATTGGCACTCTCCATAAAATTTGCATAAGCTGGAGCAAGGATGAGAAATTTAGGGGAAATGTGTTGAAAGGTAGTATGCAAAGATATTATCTATCATTTGTTAAAGAGCTAGCTCGTTTCCCACATCAAACTCTGTGCTTCTGTACTTTGTTTCTCTACTTTGGGCTCCCCAGGATATTTCCCAACTGACATCTGATTTGGCGTTTCTCTGCTGCCACAGTATTGTCCCGTCTCTCTCTCTCTCTCTCTCTCTCTCTCTCTCTCTGCTTCTCTCCTGCCAGTCTCCCAACTCTTGGCTGCTTGTAGGAAAGGGTTAGCTGCATTCGTAGCTGGAGGAAGAATTATGTTGCACTCTTGAGTGATGGCGAGCTTACTCTCACTACCCTAGCCTTCTCCCCAAAGCGATATTTTCCTGAAATGTCGCTCATCACTGTTATAGGTCTAGTGTAGTTTGCTTAGCAGAGGACAAAGATATGCCATGTAACTCAGACAAACTGCATCACGTGTGTGTTACCAAACCAACCCTTCTCTTTGAAAAAGAAAATTAGGTTATAAAGATTGGGACTGCACACACTTTCCAACTTTTGTTATCTTCTAAATATGGTGGGTCCTGATTTTTTTTTTTTTTTTTTTTAGGGATTCAGGTTCAAATAATGTGGTTATCATTTCCAGAGTCACTTAAGAGTCGTAACATTTTCAGTTTGCATTCCTTTGTGTCATTAAGTAACCCCACCGTGATTGGATTGAAAAGAGAGATAGTTCTTTAGCTTCGGTCTTACGGTTTCATACTTGAAATAGGCATTCCTATCCACCATTAATCCTAGCATTAAAATTGTGTCCTCTTTCAATATATGCCTCCCTGCTAAATATTATGATTTGTGATGTTATTCACTGTGGTGTATGTGCTAGTTCTAGTTTGTGTTCTTTTTAGCTACACCCACTCAAACCAAAACAATTTTTTGTTGTTGGGACTTATATTTATGCAATTTGCCTTTCTCAATCTAGGCAAAAATGTAGAAGAAAACGAATCATATGCTTATACTAATTCAGCAACATTTAACTAGACCAACCTGTAGTCGTTTCTCATAATTGTGAGGAATTTTGGTAGGGTCCAGAAGCTCAACAAATATATATTTAAGAGTTCATTCTTTCAAAGCAATACTCTTGAAGTCCTTAAAAATTATAATGTGGTATTTATTGATGTTAAAAGAAGCTTACAATACAATGAACTTAAAAAAGTCAGGCTACAAAACAGTATGAATACTGTCATCATACGTTATAAGTAAATTGTATACATGTATATAAATATATCTATCAAAGTATGTGTCTAATGCATTCTGTATTTGTGCATAATAGCCTGGGGGCACATAAACCCCAACTTCGTAATTATTAGTGGAATTTTTGGTAGTTTTATTTTTTTTCCCTTATCTATATTATCTAATTGCCCTACAGTACACAGTCTTATCCTCTTCTCATTTGTCTCATCTAATTTGGGGGAATTGGGAAAAATAGAATATAATACAGACTATCCATATTTTAATCCATTTAATTAAATTATAATGATAAAATCTCTCATCTTTTCTCTGTTGATTATTGGTATGTAAACTTTTTGTGCCGGTTGGTAATAAAGCTACTTTTTCTTTGTCTTCTCTCTTCTACATTGCAGGCACTGAACTAAAAACTTGAAAACATTATATGAAGTAGCTATCCTTCTTGCCCTTATGCAAATGAAGAAAGCGTTCAGAGAGTTGAAATAACTTGGCTCATGAGGTTAAATATGTGACCGAGCGCTCAGCCCTGACTCTGAAATCAGATTTTGTGGTCTTCATTATTCTTACTGTAGATGCCTTGCTTGCTGTTAGGATGAAAAGGCTAATTTGCGTGAAGGGATTAGAAAGTGTTTCTTTAAAACTAAGAGGGTCCTCATGGGTTTTACCAGCATGTAGTATCTTGTGCAAGTTTGCTTTGCTTTCCCTTCAGTCAGAGAATAAACTCCTCAAGATCCAGAATGTTCTCTTTCTGAGTCTCAGTAGCCTTCATGACCTCACCTTCCCTGGGACAGTCTGGCAGGGTAGCAGGTGTGCCCTGCACGCCGTGGACTTGCAAAGTTCCCTCCAGATTCTGAGAAATTCCTCCAGGCTTTTGGGACCTCCTAAGGAGGAGACTCTCAGTACTGTCCAAACCACTAGTCTCCTTCTGTCCTTCTAGGGAAAAGGAGGAAACGTAGCCACCTTCTGGACAGCTCGTAGCATTCATCCCAAGTGCTGTGGGACCATGTGATTCTCACCAACTGAGTCTAGACGAGCTTTGCCTGGCATCCCCTCACAGACCTGCAAAGGAATTTTTAAAACGGTTTCTGGAAATAATTAAAAGTGTTTGTTTTTTTTTTTTAATTGGGTCTCTAACTTTCCTCCCTGTGTGGTATAGATTAAACAGTCTGGCTGTCAGCTCTCTTATCTGCCTCTGTGTTTCAGGCTTCCTGTGTCCAACTTCACATCGTCTCGTTTCTTTCCCACACTTGGTTTGACCAGCAGGTATCTTGCTCACAGAGACTTCATCCTGAGATTGCTTGCTACCCTCCAATTCATGGCCTCCCTTCAAGTCCGTATTCCCGTGTGAGCCTAATTATGGATACGGTGGGGTCACAGAGAGATGGGATGGAGCTGTGGGCAGTGCTGTTGTGGTGTACCCTGGCTATTTATTAAGGCATCTTCAGGTCCGCCCCGTGGTGGGGGTACAGAATAGGAGATTTCTAAAGATCCACCAAAAAAAAAAAGACCTCCTGGACACCACAGCGCGCCTAATTTGTCAAAAGGATTACATATCTAGTGAGAAATGAGTCATGCGTGTGACTGGTATTTACACATTGATTGTTCATTGCTCAATGTTTAAAATTCAGTCAGCCAAACAAATGTACATCTGTCTATTCTTCAGCCCTTTTTGTGCCAGACAAAGTGCAAGGTGTTGGAATTTCATGTACTCTTTATGTCCCCATGCCTGTGCTGATTTTTAAAATAGACTGTGTGTCATTAAAAAAAAAAATCTTTTTCTTTTGCAGTGTTCCAAAGAAGTTAGACTCTTTTCTTGGTGAAGAGAAATCAGCCTGCTGTTTTCGTAAGGTGAGTGATCCTTTGCATCCGTCATGGCATTTACTCACATCAAAATTGTATCCAGCTCTTTGATGCTCCAAGAAAAAGTATTTGACAACATATGTTTTCTGACAAGGGAAGTGTCTAGAAGTTTTCTCCCACTTGGAACCCAGATGTGCTTTCCCTTCCACTCTTGGTTCATGCAGAGAGGAAGGTTTTCCCTTTAGGTTTCTACACCGCTCTTTTTGCGGCTCATGTTGCGCCTTTTACAAGTTGCTGTCATCACTGCCATTACCTTGTCCAGCTGTAGACAGGATGAGACAGGAAGTTCTTTCCTTCAGTGACTGATGCCCGGAAATCCTGCTGTGGATCAAGGGAAAAGTCCATTTTGTTGACATGCCAGCACTTTTTTGTGAACGCCGTGACAGAATAATAGAAGGCGAGCTCTCGACAGGATCTTGCAGCTCGCTGGCAGTGCCCCTGATGTACCGATGAGGCAGCTGAGCCTCGGAGGGTGTAAGGTCACCTTTTGGGGTTTCACAGGCAGTAGCAGAGCCTGGGTTGTGAGAGAGGCATTGGAGCCCCAGCCGTGTGGTCTTCACACTGCACGAAGCTGTCTTCTGCATCCACAGGTTCTTTGCGAAGATATAGCATTATAAGTGGTTCGACATAATGGTATTGCTCAATTAATGATAACTTTCCCCTGAAGCAAGTGTAGGTGGTGATACTGTTCAGCTGTTTCTCTTTGTGGTAATCCTGCCTGGCTGCTACCAAAGGGGTGGGGTGGGTTTGCCAGGAGCAGTTCTGTGAGAGACTGCGTATGAGTGGGCATATTTTCCTTTGCCCTCTTTCCGAGCCACTGCACTTGCAGCACTACGTCATGTGCTGAGAATTGGTGCTACATCTGTTTTGCAGCTTGAGGCCACAGTGCACCTGCAGGGGCCAGCTGCAGACCCCCACGCCCCCACCCTGGGACCTCAGCACCTGCAGAGCTATGGCTCACAGTTCTCTTGTACCGCATTATCATTTTGGCTTGCAGTCCTGGAGACTTTCGGGGAAGCATGGGTTCATTTTTTTTTAATTAAAACTTTATTTTTTTAAAGTAAAAACTTTTTTTTTTTTAACCTGAGAACAAAGTCATGGTGTATGACGGAGAGATGTGTATGAACACGATTTTATTAGCACCTGGGAAGGTGGAACTGGGTTCTCTTAAAGACTCCTATGCTAGCTTTGGCACTGGCTCCATGTTCATTGAGGTTAATTAGCTAAGTGGACCCATTCTGAAACATTTGACTTAGGCATCAGTCTAAGTGTAGTATTAAGAGTCTGTCCATTATTTTATTCCAGTTGTCAACAGAATCACTCTGTCTTAACAGCTGAGCCCTTCTTCCACCCTAGCTGAAGTAACTATTATGGAACTTACTGTGTTCCCTTTTCAAGATCCAGAACTGGTCTGATTTCTGCCAGTGTGTTGAATGGGAGTTAGAACTTGGCTTTTTGGTTCTCCGGGGGAACACCTGTTTACCACTTTGGCACCGATCTTTCCTGCCCCAGATGTTCAGTTTGTGCAAATGTGCATTTATTAGAAGTGTGAGTGTGAGGGTTTCCATTCCCACCGTACCCAAGCAATGCCCAAAAAATTTATCTCTAGAGCATTCCAGATATGGGATTTTGAGATCTGCTGCTCTCTGGGGGAATTCAGGGTCCTTGTAGAATCAAAATATTGATGGGACTAAAAAATAGGAGACAGAAGGAGAGTGGAGAAAGGTCAAATTCCGTACTTACATTGCACTGTTATTTTGGTACAGAATAATTGGTAGAGAGGGGTCTTTGGAAAGAAACGGTCAAGGGATAAAGTAAGGACGTTTAGAACTCAGACGGACCATCTGTGGCTACTGTGGTTCCCTGTTGGGGTCATAAATAGTTTAATGTTAATGCTCAGAAGGCATGGAACGATTACCCAAAACATTACAAGCCATTGGCTTTTAGTTCAATTTGAGGGAAATTGAACTAAAGGAGAAACCATGAGCTTTTCCTAAAAGGAAGCTTAGAGACCTGGTCTCCCTGTTGTGGGTTTGTGCCCCGTGCATGTACACCATATAAAACATAAGTCATGAGGTTCTAATTCATAGTATGTGATCGGGCTGTCTCCTGGGAACAATGTTGTCCTTGCTTCCAAGCTTGAACCATGGTCTCCACTGACGCTGTCCCTTTAAGGGAAATCTAGGGAAATGCTCTTGCCAACACCATGATTTTACTTGCTGGAGGCCAAGTGGCAGTGGCATGTATGGGCTCCATAGCAACAAATCTGTGCAGCCAGAAAAAAAGAAAAAAGAAAAAAAAACAAAGATGCAAGGACTGTGGCATCCGGGTTATCTTTGGCAGGACAAGTACAGCCCCAAAGCCCCTTGCATTTTCCATCTTATCCTCTCCCGCCTTTCCCCCACCCAGGACCTCTGATAGCACCGAGAATATGAACTTGGTAATAGTTGCTTTCCCTGATACCCTTCCTCACCTCCCTTTCCCATTGACCTGGACTTGACCAGGGAGAAGGCAGCATCTGTAGTGAAATTGTGCAGCCCACGGGCATGCCAGCTGAGCTGGCAGCACCTCCCTGCCTCGGTGGACTAAAGGAGCTGGAATCCTGTGCTTTACACCGTCCCGTGGTGAAGCAGCTCTGTCCAAAGGGCACGGTGGGGCTGGAGGTTCCTCCACGCCAGTCAGCTGCTCCTGGCTGGAATGTTGGCAGCGAAATGGAGCAGTGTGAAATCTAGGGGACCCGAGCACTCGTGTAATATGCTACCTAGCAATGTCCAGGGCAAAGCCAGGCAGATTAGGGTGGAACAGAGAGATAGAATACAGATTTCTTATCTGCAGGAAGCTCCTACCAGACGTGTGGTTTCTAATTACAGCTTCTCCGCTGATGGATAGTTGGGGCTTAAATATCTTTCTTGGATGTTTTCTCATTTGCCATGAAACCAGCCTTAAAAATTCTTTTTAAAATATATGTATTCCCAGACCACGCATCCCCCCATATATATATATATGTATGTATGTATGTATGTATGTATGTAATTTGCCATTTTAACCATTTTTAAGTGTACCATTCAGTGATATTAATTACAGTCATGGTATTGTACAACCATCACCAATATCAATTACCAAACTTTTTCCTCACCCCAGTTAGAACCTCTGTGCCGGTTAAGAAGTAACTCCCCTTTTTTCCCCTTTACCCACAGGCCCTGGTAACCTCTGAACTACTTTCTGTCCCTATGAATTTGCTTATTCTAGGTACTTCATATGAGTGGAATCTGTGACACCTAGCTTTACTGTGATTGGTATCTTACATTTAGCAAATGTTTTCAAGTCCATCCATGTGTAACATGCAGATGACATTAATCTTTTTGACAGCTGAATAATATCTCATTGTGTGCATACACCACATTTTGTTTATCTGTTGATGGACATTTGGGTTGTTTCCGCCTTTTGACAGTTGTGAATAAACCTGCTGTGAAGATTCACGCATATATATCTGAGTTCCGGTTTTCAGTTTTTCCGGGTTTGTACCTAGGAGCAGAATTGTTGGTTCATATGGTAATTCTATGTTTAACTTTTTAAGTCTTTAGCACCCTTGATTTCAACAGATGCTTTTTTCTCTGAATTCCTGAAGCATTTAAAAAAGTTGTTGCCACCCATTTAACACTTGTCCCATATTGCCTTTTTTGATACATATTTCTTTGGGGACCTAATCTGCATCTGTAAGTAGAAGAGAATAGGCCCTTCCAGGTCAGGAATCATGTATCTTCTTCATCTTCTAAATTTTTTTATTTTTCTGATGTACAGAACAGATCCTGTAGGTAATAGACATTCCGTCATTTCATATTTGTTTATGAGAACATTATATTCTCATCCTTCCTCGTAAGAAATTGTGAGGCAAGTCTGTCAATGTATTGAACATGTTTTTAAATTCTTTAGAGAAAAGATAAATTCAAGATATTCTTTTGCCGGTGCAGTTTTGTAAACATGTAGATGTGAAATCACAAAGTAAGAGTATTTAAAGACTTCACATTTGCCCATGTTTCTTTTTTGCCTGCTAACCACAAACTGTGCACTGAAATCATCTTTTTTTCTCATAACCACCCCCATATTTGCTGTTTCTATTGAATTTGCTTTATAATACTAATTGGATCCGATGTCTTAGCCAATTCCCAAGCAATGTTTATGGAGTCCCTAAGAAGGAGATTTAAAGGATTTTTCATTAGGATAACAGGTTTGAATGATTAGAGTAGTGCTTCCATTTAGTTCTGGAGTGTGTTGAGAGAGAGATTTTTTAACTGATAAAAGATTTTAAAAGAGGTCCCGTCCCTGCCCAAGTTCTGAGCCTATTGGGAAGTAAGGGGGAAGTAAGGAAGTAGAAGTCACAATATACCCGTGTGACTAATAAGGCAGAAGTAAGTTAGAAGCGGTAGCTTGGGGTATCACTTGGATTTACCAACCACCTGCTCTCCAATCTAGACCTTGTGCAGTCCACCTGCAGGCAAGTGTTGAGCCTGGGGGCCACCTGTCTGCATGAAGAAGGAAGGAGATGGTCACCAAAATACCCCATGGTCAACGTTTTGATAGATGAACTCTACCCAATGGAATCAGCTCTCCCCTAGGGAAATGTGGACACATTGGCATCAGCCTCATTAGGTACCTCACTCCACATCCTTGGGGAAAAGAAATGGGCAGAGGAAGAGGCCAGGAGAGTTTAGGGAAAATCCCCCATATAGAAAGAAAGCAAAGGCAGGTGTACAATGCTGTCTCCCCCTCCGCTGCCCACTTCTCTGGCTCTCTACGTCCGAGTCAGACAAATACTTCCTTCCAAGGCACATTTTGGCTGTCTTCCCATCATGCTTTCATCAAAGTTCTTGTTAGGATGTGAAGTCATCTTGGTTTATATACTTATTTACTGGTTTATTATTGGTCTCCTGTTTTAGAATATTATCTCAGTGCAAGCAAAACCTCATCATTCTCTTCTGTTGTACCCCAAGTACTTACTGTGCCAAGCACACAGGAGGCATTTGCTAAATGTTTGTTGAATGAATCAATGTTGTTATATGCCTCTGCTCACAATTCTGCCTGGGACATCCCTTGTGCCCTGTCTTGCCTGGCAAACACTTATTTGTATCTTGCGACTCAATTCAAGTATCATTTTTTCCTATGGAGTTTTTTGGCTACCCTTCTTCAAAGGGGGAGGAGTACCTTTTTTCTGTGTAACTGGGCAGTTGCCACTGTGTCCGTGTGTGTGTGTGTGCACATATGTGCAAATTTGCACATGTATAGGTGGTTATGTGTGCACTTGCATGTGTGTGTTTTCTTTCTGTCTTTGTCTCTCTCTGTCTCTAGCACTTTAATTCATTTGTTTACATTTCTATCTCCCTTACTAGACTGTAAATTCCTGGAGGGCTAGGCAATCTCTTACTCATCCTCTTATATCTGCCACACATGGTAGGTGCTCATTGGATAATAATATTAGTATGATAAGCAAATACAGCACATTGTATTACCAGGTACTGCTGTTGTCTTAGTAATTAGTACCAGTTATTTAGTACTTAGTATTCAGTACTGAAAATATCCCAGGTATCCAACATGCACTAACTTGTACAATCCTCACAACTTTATAAGGTATATGTTGTTTTTAACTCCCATTTTATGGGAAAGGAAACTAGAAAATAAAGAGGTTAAGTAACTGGACTGAAGTTTCACAGCTACTCTGATTCCATAGCAGTTATTCACTGCTGCCTCTCAGAGAATGCTGGGCTGGCTTGTATAAATGAATGAATGAGAACCCCAGAAGCCCAGACCTAAACCATTACATATGTCCAAAGACGTTGGGATCAAGACAAATAAGAGAATAAGAAACAGTTGCCAAGCCAACCAATGATTGACATAGAATTCTGAGGCTGTGGGTGAACTAAATCCACAGAAAAATCCCTAGCATTGTATTATAATCATTGCACTCAATTCCTGATTTTCCATGCCAGCAAAGTGATGTGGGTTGATGAAAATAAATAATTGTCTTTATATTTGGAGAATTATTTTCTAATAAGAAAATATGAAATCATCATTTTAGGAGTTAAACAGCTTCTGTGTGCCAGACTCACTCTCAGATTTTGGGGAAAATGGTTAGTAGGAATTGCTGGAGGGTAAGAAGGACATCTTAAAAAAAAACCCATCTTGCTGCGTAGTATTTAGCCAAGAGAGATGCGTGTGCAAAGAGGACACATGATCCCAGCCATTAACACATTCCTAGAAAGAGGGGTGTGTTGTTCCTTTCTGGATTGGGGGTATTGGGGTGGGGGGTGGGGTTCCAGTCTGTGCTGCTGTCACCATTTAAAGGTGGAAAGGGCAGTGCTGTAGAAAGAAACCTAGATGGGGACTGGATGGAGATTTCTTGATGAGTTGGCGATGCGACCAGCAGTGTCTCCGTGGGCTTAGTTTTTCAGCTGTGTCCCTGGTCCGTTAGATGGTGGTGGGAAACCAGAGCCCGGGGCCCCGATTACGAGACTGCTGCAGATCTAGCGAGATAAGGCTTTGAGACCTGCCGGGGTGGGGGTGGGGGGAGCGTTGGGAGGGGGCACATCTGGGAACCCCTGAAAAGGATGTCACCAAAAGAGGGTAATTTGTTTGGACATAAGAAACAAGGGAAGAATTGGACATTTTCACAGCCTTAGAACTGTCAACTTGCAACTTATTAAATAATTCCCATTTTTAAAAGCCGTTCTGTTTCTGTTATATCACATTCCGTCCTGGCAGCTTGCGAACTAGAACAGAGATGTATGAATTTTTTCTTTTTATTTCTTTTTCTGGAGTGCTGCACATGTTCTAAATAGGATCATCGTGATGAATACACAACTATGTGATGATTTTGTGAGCCATTGATTGTGCAGCATGGATGGACTGGATGTGTGTGACGATAGCTCAGTAAAAATATTTTTTTAAGTGAAAAAAAAAGGGAATGAGTCTGAGATAATTGAATTTTTGAGCCCCTATTTTGTGTGGCTATTGAAGGTGTCCTGTGTTGTATCTTGTTAAAGATTCTTTTAAAAACAGTGTGTTTTTTAAACACACTGAGGCTTCTCTGGCAGGAATAGGGGAGGGAATAGCCTCGGAGCAAGGTCAGTCCCTGTGATAAACTGAGTGATGTCTTAACCCCGAAGCCTCGCACGCACCCTTCCTTCATCTGCCTGCCTTTCCCTCCCCAAGGTTTAGGATCAAATCTTAAATCAGCAGCAAAATTGTTGGGCTGAAATTTCATCTCCACTCTGGCCCTCTAGTGGAGGGAAGACGGCTTAACCGTGGGTGAGAGAATGAAAATGAATTTCGTGGTTTGCTGGGTCCAGGCCCTAAAAAGGGAGAGCCCACTGCATGCTCCTGGGAGCCATCTCTCTCTCCTGTTGGTGCGCCTTGCTGTCACATGCACATTCCCTCCAGCTCTGGGAAATAAGTGGCAAATGTTATGCCAGTCGGTAAAATTTTTGCACGTGACTTTTTTTTTTTTTTTAGATTCACACGGTCACTGCAAACCACTTTCTTTTTGGTCAGATGAGAGAGGGCTGGTTTTGATTTGCAAGAGAGGAAGGTGCTGTCTGATGGGAGAGAGGAGGAATGTATTGCACTCCTGTTTTACTCCCAGGGGCTGGTCGTGTCCATTTTCATAGGCGCCTTGTCTCAGGTGGCAGATGTCAGGCTAATGGTTGAAGCTAAGGTTCTGTGCAGCTCACACAGGGAAACTCCTTTTGCAACAAGGAATCCCCGTGAGTGCTCGGGCGCCTTGTGACTCCTGGCTTTGCAGGCTGAACAGATGCAATTGGGGTAGAATCTCATACCACCTTCCTCCTCCCCTCTGCTGGCTGAAGGGTCAGGCAGTGTTATGGGATGGGGGGGCCTCGAGGTCATTGTCCCACTCTTTCACCTGTCCTTGCTGTTACTGACACTGTCTTGGTTAGGGCTCCAGCTTACTGAGCTACTGCTCGGAAGGCATAGCATCCCACTTGGCATGAAGAGCTTTGGCATTCCTGCTAATTCAAGTCCCTCTTAAATGTCCATCAAATCACCATGGTTTAACCATTAGGTTGATTTGTAAGGCTGCTTTAGAATTGATCTTTTGCAGGGGAGGTATATGTTTCCTATAGCTTTTTATGCATTGTTTCAGGAAAAAGGTGGAAGTTCAATATTTCATTCCCCATTTCTTATAGTTTGAGTATAGTTCATCACTTAATACTGGAGACTTTAGACATTTCACATTCCTGGTGGTATCTGTACTTTTCTGATGTGCCTTACCTAGAAACTAAAGCAGGGACAGGCTTCAGAGTAAACTGCCCGAACCATCTCGAGGCCGGTGAACACTCTCCTTTAGCATGAACACTTATCTCTGTCCTATAGGATTGTCTCTGCTTAATGGTGACACACATGCTACTGGACATTTAATATGTCTTCGTAGCTCAGGAACTGGAAAATTCGTGTGCAAGATGAACTCTTTTGCCACAGAGGGGTTTCTGAATGACCCAAACGTTTCCCCAGCATTTGGCTGAAATTTGGGCACGTGCTTTTGCTCTAAGAGAGCAGCTCCCTAACGGGTGTTTAACGCCTGAGCTTTCTGTTTCAGTGGTATTTCCTGGGGGCCTCACAGCCACATCATGCTGCATAGTATTCGGTCCAGAGAAACCGGAGTGCAAGGAAGATGTGGTTAGAGCTGCTGACAGATTCCTAGAAAGTGATGTTTGTTGTTCGTTTTTGGTTTGGTGGTGGTGGTGGGGTGGGGTCTGAGCTGCAGTCGCTGTCACCATTTTAAAGCATATTCTCCTGCTGTGGCTTCTGGTTTGGCCTCTCACCCCGGCTGGGCACTGGTGCTTGTTGCTGCCGGTGACTGTTCTCCGAAGTTCCACTGGATAATAAATCCACAACACAATTACCTTCTAGGAAGCAGGAGAAAGTAGATCCAAAGCCACGCTTCCGTCATTCATTCTATTCCGCTCATTTTTTTTGACGTATCGTTGGGGAATTGAAGAAGGCTTGTCTCCTGAACTTGATTGTATCTTAACATTTTCAGAACTTGAAAATGCTGGGTTTTTTTTGTTTTTTTTTTTCAATGTGGTATTTGAAAAACAGGTGCACTGACAGGACTTTGCTTTTCATTTAAAATGCATACTGTCCTTGGAGTTGAGAGGTGATTTGAGATGTTGCTGATTTCACGTTCACCCATTTCCTGGTTCTGTGACCATCAGCCCCACAGCTTCAAGACGTTATAGCACGTTGTCATCGTCTAGGAGTTATTTATGGATACTCAAACAAATGGTGTTCTCTGAGGAGGAACCCCGTGTTTGGAAACTATGGGGTAAAATCTTTCGCATCAGCCCTGTTGGCATCCAAATGTCTGAGGAGCTGGCTTTGAGGTAATACTGTCCTCACCCGGTGAGGTTGGGGTGAGGGGAGGCCCATGTGTCTTCTGCTGCCAGCTCCCACCTGGCTGCCTCAGGCTGCCATGCCTGGTAATTAAACTCAGAAGTGGAGAGCAGAAATTAGGGGCGCTGGGGAAGGGAGAGATGGGGCAGCTGTGCTGGAGAGCAGAGCAGAGCCATTATGTGCTTCAGTGCAGAAGGAAACCAAGGACCGGAGAAGTCGCCCCTGCCTGCTGGGGCAGCCCTATGGCCGTGAGACCAGGTAGGGTTGGCCATCTAGTCACTTCCTACCGGTTCTCCTCAGAGCCAGACACTGTTTGCGTCCATTCTCCCCAACCTCCCTTCTCTTTCTCTTGCTTCCTAGAAGATACTTTTGCTGTGGATATCCTGGCCATTGGAACTCTGAGAACAAAGCAAACAGAATGGAGAAGGTGGTGGAAATTTCAGATTTTTATCATCACTGGGATGGTTCTGAGGAGAGGGTAGTGGAGAGTGCAGACACTGAATTAATCAAAATTGAACAACCTGAAGGGAATAGAGGCAACCCCCAGTCTTGCACACACACACACACCCTCCTTTACGCTTACTTAAATGTCTATTGTGTTAAAACACAAAGGAATTTAAATGTAATTTCCCGTAATTTGAAGCTATTAGCTCCCTACCCATACATGAGAGGTGTGGAAGATTGTACCACACAATGGGATGATTCAGTAACAGGAATTTATTGCCTTATGGTGTCAGCACTAGCAGGCTTGCTTGCTCTTGGGGTCCGTATCTTCTGGCTGGTTGGCAATCTTTGGGGTTCTTTGGCTTTTCTGTCACAGGAGGATGTTTTGTCCATTTTCTTCCTGGCTCCATTGACTTCCAACTCTGCCCTCTCATGGCTTCTGTCTTTCTCTGTAGCTCTCCAAGATGGAGGCTCATCCTGAATCAGTTGGGTCATGCTTTTACTTAAGTAAACCTGGACAAAAAAAGGTCCTATTTACATTGGGTTCACCCCCATAGGAATGGAATAAGATTAAGAACATGTTTTTCTGGGTTCAACACTTCAGTCCACCAAAGATTGAAGCAGCTACCCTCTTAATATTTTATATATTGATATTTTTATAACAATATTTTATCATATTTATTATATAAATATATTTTATTTAATAATACTTTGTATATTAAAGAGAATATTCTCTTTGAGTTAAGGAAGTGATGATTGTTTCATTCACATGTTAAGGCCCTCTAATAGTGCGCTACCCTTTAAAAGAGGACCTTTCCCCAGTGTCCACTGCTTCTTATTAAATAGATAGGCACCCACTTTTTGGCAGTTAGGTAGTGAAATATCAAATTCGTATTTTCCTTTTGTGGTTTGTCTATCACCTAAGAGAAAAAGCAAAAGCTTTGTAACAGGACAAAGAAAGTCGTGCTATTGGGATGTCAAAGTAAGGCAAAGCTTGACTTCAGCACATCTGAATAGAACTCTATTGGATGGGTAACAGAAAACTCTTAAAACTTGGAGGTAAATATCTTTACAGCCGAACTCTTTACTGAAGGGAGAAATTGAATCATTGGTAATAGTGGACAGGCCCTCTGCTGACTTCCCACCCACAAAAAGGTAAGCTTTATAAAAATGAGAATCTTCTCAGATATTTAGTTGGTCATGGCAAAAGTTATTTTCCTCACTCAGTTGATAGAGTTTAAGAGTTAATATGGTTAAAGCAATTACTCACTTAAAATGATCTCTGTATTATGTGAATTACGTTTCCAAAAATTTTATTGTAGTAAAATATATGTAACGTGAAATTTGTCCTTTTAATCATTCTCGGGCGTACAGTTTGGTAGCATTGCCTACATCCCCAATATTAGGCAGCCATCCCCATTATCTTTCTTCAAACATTTTTATCACCCATCTCTTATACCCATTAAGCAGTGAGTCCCCAACTCCCCCCCATCTTCCTTCCTCCCCAGCCCCCCTCTCATTCCTGATAAGAAATAGTAAATAGGAGAGATACAGTGATTAGTGTTAACAACAGAGAATAGAGAACAGATAGGATGCGGAGTGGAAAGGAGCAGAAGGTATAAGAAGCATAGCAGGGTTTCAAAGCTGGATGGTAAAAAACATGTTTGCAAAATAACTGGAAACAGGAAAGTCACAATGAGTTAACTGAACACTTTTGAGTAAGAAAATGATGTGATCGAATACTCAAATGTCAGCCCCAAGAAGGTTTCCTTGTCTATACTATCCAAAATAGCACCCAGTCTCCTTACCTTGTTTTATTATTTTTATGACACTTTTTACCATGTGATATTTTCAAAAAGAAATTATTTGTGCCAGGCATTGAGGATTCAGTGGCAATAAAACAGGCATAGCCCTTTCCTTCATGGAGCTTAGAGCCCTGTGAAAGAGACGGATAATAAGCATGTAAACAAATATAATTACATTTGTTTAATTATAATATATAATATATGTAATTTCTCATATATATATATGAGTAAGAATGACAGGTTTAGAGGATGGATCTACTTTAGATTGTAAATAGGGAAAGCTTCTCTTAGGAGATGGCATTAGACTGGCATTAAAATGAGAAGACACCAAAAGGACAAATAATGTATGATTCCATTTATATGAAATATCTGGAATAGGCAGATTCAAAGAGACAGAAAATAGGTTAGAGGTCACCAGGGGCTGGGGGAAGAGAAGATGGGAAGTTACTGCTTAATGGGTCCAGAGTCGCTCTTTGGGGTAATGGAAAAGATTGGGCAGTGGGTGGCGGTGATGGTAGCCCAACATGGTAAAAATAATTAAGGTCAATAATTGTACACCTAAAAATGGTTAAAAGGGCAGATTTTTGCACATTTTATATATATAAATGTGTGTGTGTGTGTATATATATATAACCAAAATAATTTTTTTTTTTAAATCTAGGGGGAACACAGTATGGGAGTTAGGGTGGGGGAACATAGTAAAGACAGAGGGAACGGCATACACTAAGACCTTGAGGTGAAGAGTACTTGGGACATCCAAAGGACTTGAATCAGTGTTAGGAAAAGAGCCAAAGGAGATAAAGTTAGGGAGTTGCAGACAAGTAGTAAGGAGCCTTCGACTTGACAAGAAGGTGTGATTTTATTCTAAGTGTGGAAGAAAGCCACATAATAGTCTTAACAAGTAGAGAGTGGGGTAAAGTTGGACAAAAAGTATAGGGAAGCCAGTTGTCCCTTCGGTAGACCAGACAGCAAGTGAGAAAGTTTTGCACTTGAAAGTAGTAAAGGCAGAGAGAACTGATGGATTCAAGATACATTCTTAATGTTAGATTTGCAAAACTTTTGTTGTGCCTGAAGAATAGAAAAATCTTAAGGATAACTCCCAAGTTTTTGGCTTGAGTAACTGAGTAGATGAATGCATCATACACATATAGGAAAGAGAGAGAAATAACAGGTTTGGATGTGTTAAATTTAAGATGCACATAAAACCTTCTTTCAAGTGGATATTTTAGGTAGACAATTGAATGGGGAGGAGGTAAGGGGTCATTTACCTTTCTTATTTCCTAAGCAGGCTCTGTAGGAAGTCTGGAGGAAGAAGTCTATTCTCATCAATGATTTGAAATTTCATAATTTAAAAAAATTCCTTTGTTCTGCAAAGCATTCTTTCCCAATCCAATCCAGACTTAATATTATTTTAAATTAAATAATAAAGTTCTATATGTATATGAACAAAAATAGGATAGGCTTAATGTCTACAGCTGGAGAAGACGTCTTGTCCTAGCCTTAGATGCACAAAGTTCAAATTTAAGCTATCATCCATCTTCTCAATGAGTTTTTGGCCAACGTGACTATGAAGATTTAAGGATTTAGGAATTTAAATAAAAAATCAGATTTGTGCTTTTGACTATTCAGTTTATTAAGCATCATATAATATTTGGAATTATATATAAATTAATGTAGAAAGGTTCAAAAATATTTAAAAAATAGAGATATTCATTTGGTCCACTTTAACATTTTGTGAAATTATTGTATTTACAGCCTCTACCCATCTACAATATCAATGTGTTCATTGTTTTTTGACCGACTTTGTGAGGCATCTGGTCTACTCATCATCTTGACTTGCATCTAAGTCGTTTGAGATATAATCTGTTTTGAATCAGTGGGTGATACTATCCCCAAAATTTTATCCCAAGCCCCCAGTTACCCATTCCTACATTTGTCAATTATCTACTGCTAATGGAATAATCAGTCCCACAACCGCAGTGGCTTATAACAACAATCATTTTATCCGCTCACAATTCTTTGGTAGTTGTTACTGGCTCTTGGCTGGGCAAGGTATCTTCAGTAGGATAGTTTTCATGGGTTGAGCTGAGTTCCAAATGGCAAAAAAAATGGTGCCCCAATGCCCAAGTGCTTTCCAGGCTCTGCTCGCAAAAACATTTACTAGAATCTCACTGGCCAAAAACAAGTCACATAACCAACGCCACAGTTTATGTGAACATGGATACAGGGAGGCATGATACGTTGGGAACCATCATTGTAACAATATCTGAAAACCATATTATTAACAGATTTTTTCCCCTTCCTTCTTCTATTGAGTGTGTATTGATGATCCATGACATAACAACTTAACTGTGTTGCTTTTGAAACTAATGTTTAAAATGCTTTTTTATTTATAATGGCATCCAATACTTATAACTGTGAAGTCATACTCTCAAGAATAATTCCTAGTTGAATTTATTTACTTCTTTTCAAAAAATCAATTCCTTTAGATGACTTCCATAAACATGCAAAACTAGGTTGTTTCAAGGTAATATGGTTTCATAAATAATACTTTGATTTTCAAAATAAATTATTTAAGAGGGTGAGCAATGATATAATAAAGTTAATAAGGACTCAGAAATTAGACAGCTCAGTCTTTTCTAAGGGGTGCATTTGGGAAAAACCTTAACTCACATGTGGTAAATTATAAACTTGGTGTTCTAGTTTGCTAGCTGCCAGAATGCAATGTACTAGAAACAGGATGGCTTTTAAAAAGGGGAATTTAATAAGTTGCAATTTACAGTTCTAAGGCCGAGAAAATGTCCCAATTAAAACGAGTCTATAGAAATGTCCAATCAAAGGCATCCAGGGAAAGATACCTTGGTTCAAGAAGGCCAATGAAGTTCAGGGTTTCTCTCTTAAGAGAGAAGGCACATGGCGAACACTGGTCATGATTTTCTCTCATCTGGAAAGGCACATGGTAAACACTGGCAGGGTTCCTCTCTCATCTGGAAGGGCATATGGTGAACATGGCATCATCTGCTAGCTTATTCTCCTGGCTTCCAGTTTCATGAAGCTCCCCGGGAGACATTTTCCTTCTTCATCTCCAAAGGTCGCTGGCTGGTGGACTCTGCTTCTTGTGGCTATGTCATTCTGCTCTGCTCTCTCTGAATCTCTCTCCAAAATGTTTCCTCTTTCATAGGACTTCAGAAACTAATCAAGACCCACCCAGATGGGTGGAGACACTCCTCTACCAAATCCAGCTTTTATAACAACTCTCGATTAAATTACATCTCCAGGGAAATGATCTCATTACAGTTTCAAATTTACAGTACTGAATAGGGATTAGAAGAACCACTGTCTTTACAAAATGGGATTAGGATGAAAACATGGCTTTTCTAGAGTACATACATCATTACAAACCAGCACACTTGGCTTTGAAGACTTAAAAGTATAAGGAAGAGCTTCCATATAGCAGGAGTTCTTAAACAAGAAAATGGTGATTGAACCCATTTCTCACAAATGTTTGTTCAGAAAAATACTTAACTGGCATGTCTGAAGTTCAGTTTTTTCTAGGAGCATGTGAAAATTTCAAGGTTCCTTTAGACCTTATAATGCTGTGTTTGGGTAATGCCTCTTATCCATCCATCCATCCATCCATTTATTTATTCATTAATTTCAAGCACCTTCTATAATCCATAGAATTTCTAAGTACCAGATCACAGAAATTCTTTATTTCAACAGTTTGGACCACCAAGGAAAGAATAGCTACAGATATTAAACCTTAAAGATGGTACAAATCCCTATTGAAAGTACCCAATCTGAAATTCCTCTATTGAAAGTTCCCAACCTGAAATTTGAAATTCCATGGATTTTATGCGGTAACAGAAACCCATTAAATTCCAAGATGCAAATGATCTCCTTGTACAGTGATAATTTGGATAAGGAGAATGGGTTCTAAAAGAGCAGCCTTAATATACAGCATAGAAGAGTATATATGTGATTGCCAGTCATTCATGTGTCCCTCTAACATCTGACATCCATCTGTCTGTCCATCTGCCCATCCATCCATCCATCCATACATCCATACATACATCCATAGTTCCATCATTTAGTTTATTTTACCCGTATCAACATTGTTGAATATGTTGTGACTAATTGTGCCCTCTCTTAGTATAGAGTAGAATTAGATAAAATTAAGTACTATAAAAATTTTCCTTTCTTACCTAAAAGCTGTGTGCTTTTGTGTACTAATTAGGCCCACTAGACCCCAGTTTTTCTTTGAGCCTCCACTGAAACAAGTAATAACAATGTTCATCGTACATGGTTGGCCCGGGGATTGCAAAGTGATTGACCAACATTAACTCGTAATCCTTCTAACACTTTGGTACAAGACATTAATATTTCTGAACTCATCATGTAAATAGATTCTGTGTTTTCCAGAGAATTTAAATGTCTTGGCTATCATTAAGTACCAAGTGAGAAAAATGAAAGCCTAAATCATCCTCTTCTGAACAGTTGCTTGGCGGCCTGACCCATACAAGAATGACATATTTTCTGGAAGTTAAAAAAAGCGGGGGGTGGGGGGGGGCACATCATCTTTGCTAATTTTTAAGCATTAAATGAAATCGTGCTAGAGAAAAATCAGTTGAATCCCTAAATGGCCATTTTTTTTAATTCTTTTTTTTTCATTTGATTCAGTGCCTAATAAAATGATTAACTTGGAATGATGATTGCAGCTCTGTGTCACTCAAATGACGTCAGATTCTGTAAAACAAATGGCAACAAATCATCAGCTAAAAGGCCAATTTTTCCCTAGAAATATTTCTCCTTTTTTCCAGGGCTTCCAATGTTCTTCTGCTCCTATTTAACTTGGCTTGTAGGAAACCCCGATGCCAAGATTTTCTGTGAGTTTCATGCCAAAGTCACGATGCTTTCAGCCTGGGCCTCTGCTCTAGAATCAGGCACTGCCCTGTGGATGAAGTGAAAAACAAGATTCACGGAAGAAAGGTTATTTCTTATGAGAGATAATGGACTGGTGTGCTATTGTTAATTGTAGCATCATTCACCATTCCGGGGTATGTGGAGGTTTTTATAAGAAAGCCAAGATTTTTATAACTCATTGAGTCTGGGCAATGAAGCAACACTGAAATTACATAAATGTTTAAAAGGTAGCAGTATAGTAATATATGTTCTCAGTTCTCTTAACGTATCACTGATGCTCTAACTGGCTTTTTTTTTTTAACGCTTGTTTATTTGTTCTCACTGAAAATGTTTTTGGAATAGGGGCCTCGTAACAACACACATGGGTCAGTTATAGTAAGATATTTCAGGAAATTTAAGTATTCTGTAAATGGCCAACTGCAGTTTTGTAAGGGACAAAGTCTGCTTTTTCAGCAAATCTGACTTGTGTTCATATTAAATCCCCCTTTTTAAAATTGTTAGATGAAGTTTCAAGATCTCATCGCTGTATTTAAGTTTCTAATTTAGTAGGCTGCTAGGGCACTTAACTTCTCTCATAAAGCATAAATGAGTTCATTCCCTTAGTAACTTTTTTACGTGTATCTACCTAATGAAAGAAAACTTAAAAATACTACCGATACCAGGACCCCAGGCAGCCCAATAGGACCCTTTTTCATGCTGTTTTATTTATTTCTTGATGCAGGAAAATCTGATGGCGTGGTGCTGGCTAGTTAAACTTGACCAGTGGTAGACATACTAATTTACCAAGAAGGCTGACTTCCAGGGTATTCGTATAGTGTCTTCTTTCAGGCAAGGACTGATTGGGTTCCTGATGGGTATCTAGATGTCTGAGCCACCTACAGCAGAGAAGGAGAACTTTGGCTTGTGTCCAGTTCAGCTTTGTCCCCTGGTTCAGTGGCCTCCGCAGCTCTAAGTAATTATCTGTTGTGAAGTAGAAGGTGGTAGCCGTGATCCACATTGAAAACAGAACTAGAGCTAAAGCTCCAAAGTATGAACACTGAATACTGGGGAGTGGGTGGTGGGTGGGAGGGGGTGGTAAGAAGCTGAGCTCTTTCTATTTTCCTGAGCCCAAACCAACTATGCAAAGTGGCACAGCAGGTGTGTTTGGCTCTTTGTTCCCCCTGAGGGCTCTTGGGCTCCATAGAAAAATCAGAAAAACATTGAATGTTGGTGCAGGAAGAAGGTCAGGAATAACTTCACCCTATTTTAATTTTGATTTACCCCCTGTAGTTTGACACCCACCTGGGGGGTGTCTGAGCCAGGAGAAGAAATTTCCTAGGGTGGCTGCAAATCTCTGCTTCACGTTGCAAGTCTCTTACTCTCCAGTGGTGAATCCTCTCGGTGTGCAAGCTCTTTTGCTTCCGAATTTTGCTTTATGTGCCTCTAAGTCTAAGGTTGAAAATGTGATCATTATATGGAAGCATTTTAAACTGAGAAATGAAGTATGAGTATGAAACATGTGCCGGCTTTCTCTGAGTTCTCTAATGCTGTTCACTATAAGATGTGCCATAGATTTAATGATTAGTTTCCTGAAAAAAAAAAATGTTGGTGGGCCACGGTGGCTCAGTGGCAGAGTTCTCGCCTACCATGCCGGAGACCTGGGTTCGTTTCCTGGTGCCTGTCCATGCAAACAAAAATAAATAAATAAATAAAATGTATGTGTGTGTCTGTGTGTAAAGTCCTAATTTCAGAAATGGTAAAATGTGAAAAATAAAATCATGTGGCTATCATAATAAGCCACATGTATCACATATAAGATGCATTACACACTATTTTACATATTCTCCTGCTCGTTAAAAGGCAGGTTTTCAGTGGAACGTAACACTTTCCCAGGAATAACAGCCATCAGTAACTAACTACAGTTACGATAACTAACAGTTAATAACAGTTACAGTAACAGCTACTAAACAGTCCATGTTAGTGGGAATCAGTGAGGGTTTAGGAAAATAATCCAAAGAATTTCATTTTGAGCAACCAAAACTGCTAGCTAAGTGCTCAGCTAGTAGGCAGGAGTTTTGTTGACCGCGTGTCCCAGCCACATTTACCACATTTCTCACTAAGGGACATCCAAAGTGTAGGTGAAAAAAGCCCTGAGTTATACAGTGGATGGAGGCAAGAGGAAAGTGTAACTTGGGTAATCCACAATCTGCATCATTCAGACTACATTATTAAGAATTTTATAAATATATGTATGTGCATGTGTGCGTGTGTGTGTGTGCATATGTGTATATAAGATTTCCCACTGACTTGATGAAAGTACACCAAGCCATGTTGTTCATTCATTCATCTTTATTCATTCATTCATTCAACAATCTTTCATTAAGCCCCGTTTTTTAATGCACTGAGACCTGTGTACAACAGGGACTTAAACAAAACCCTGTCCTTGTGCTACTCACAGCCTGGTGTAAGTGAAAGCCACTTGAGCAAAAGTTACTCCCCAGTGTGGTAGAAGCAAAAATGAATGTGAGTGAAGACGGCACCCAGCAGTGCAGAGCTGGGGTGCGTAGACATTGGCATCTGTCGGGTGGGAGAGGAGCATAAGGGATCCCTGCTGAAGGGGACCGCACACGGACAGAGCACGGGGTGGTGTGGACAGATGGTGTGGGGGGAGATGAGTGCCTGGGCCGGGAAGGTAAGTTGTGAATTGTAGAGCATGTTTAGGAGGGCAGGCTTCTCGGTTAGAGGAGGTCAGTCCACAATCTCCAGCGCCCTAAGGAGTCCTCAAAGCCCTCACAAGGCTGCCTTCACCTGGTGGTGATGGGGGTGGAACCAAGTTAGTCAACCTAAAAACCCTCAATTTTGTTTGTTGTTTGTATATGTATGAGTGGAGAGAGAGAGAGACTATGGGGTTGGCTCATGTGATTGTGGGAAATGGCAGGTCCCAGTTGTGTAGGGCAGGCCAAAGGCTGGAAATTCTGGTAGGCGTGACATTGCTTGGATCAGAGCTCCTTAGGTTGGAAAATCAGGAAAGAGTGGTAGGTGCAGTTTTGAGGCAAGATACCTTCTGATCTCTGGAACCCTCATTTCTCACTCTTACGGCCTCCAGCTGTTTGGATGGGGCCCACCCACATTAGTGAAGGCCATCTCCTTTATTTAAGGTCAAGGGGTTGTAGATACAAATCCCACCTATGCAATACCTCCACACCAACATTTGTTTCACCAAACAAATGGACACCATGACCTCACCATGCTAGTACATAAAATTAGCCATCACAGTTTCTATGTAAAATTTCATTTGGAGGGAGGGTTCTGGCTTTAGAAACACACATTTGGAAGCCAGTTGCGGTAGTGATGAGTCATCAAAAATTATTAGATATAGTGACAGGTTTGTGTTTTAAAAATCAGTATTCTTCATTCAAAGCAATGAACATGCTCTATTCATTTCTGAACCCGGCACCTCACCTGGCAGTCTCTTGCACGTGGTAAGTGCTCACTGGAGGTTATTTAGGGGATATGATTTGTATACTGTTGCTATAGCGTGCAATTGAAATACCGCATTGCGCATAACCAAGAAATTTGTAGAATCATAAACTACCTAACTTTTCTCCTTCTTTTTTTCTTCTTGATGTTTTTGAGACATTAGGTTTTATAATTCAGTGCCTTGGACGTAGTGACAACTCTGGTTTTGTATGCATTGAGCTTTATGGAAAATAACAGTTAATTATATAGTTTTAATGCTTAAAATGAGATGCCAGGCAAGTTTTGTTTCTTTATGGACGATAGCCAGAATCCTACTGTTCTTCAATTTGTTTAAATGCAACAGCTTATACAACATATGTACATGTTCAGCTGAAGATAAAGGATATCATTATTTTTAGCCTATTACAAAGAAAACTACATTTTCTCTTAAATGTCTTGATATAAAGTAATTTGAACACAATTTCTGTACAAATCATTTTCAAGAGATTGGCTGTCAAATGTATTTTTTTTGAGTAGCACTTTTATAAGAACCAATAAGACTTTGGAAATTTAGTTATATTCTAAGCTTGAAGTGTGGTTGAAGATGTCAGTTTTTAAACAGCACTTTGAGAAGTAGTTAGCTTAAAAGTAATAGCAATTCAGAGCATACCAGGAATGATTTTGAAGAGTAGAGTCTTGATACACTGGAAAGAAAGTTGACAGATTCACTACAATTAGGAGAGAAGCAGGTACAACTCCCACTTGTGAAAACTTTCTCATCTAACCAACTTCTGATACTGACCTAAGAAAACCTCTAGCAAATCATTACTCCTTTCTAGCTCCTAAAATCTACTCTACAGAAATTCTTCCCATTTCCTTTTGTAGTAAACCACAGACATGGAACAATAGCTATGCCTCCTCCCTCCCCTTGTTTTAAGGATGAATAAATTAGGTCTATGGAAAATGACAGGATTGAAACGCATTTTTTCCTTCAGCCCACTGTGTGTACACTATGTATGTAGTGGTTTAAAAGAAGAGGAAAAAGTGATTTGAAACCTGCTTCCCAGCTTCTATTGCCATCACCAATATGCTTTTCAGTTCTAACTTTATTCTGTTACTCTGTAAAGACTTGTTATTATGCCCTGCAATTTAGTCAAGTTGATATTAATACAGAAGTTGTGCCTTCTCTACTACAAGAACCGGGACATTTAAGTATTGGAGATTTTTGCCTAATGTCCTATGTCTTACTCTTTTCAACTGACTGAGTTTTGTAATCACATCTAGGCATCAGATTAATTCATCAGTGGATGAAATAATAGTTAGCTCAGTTTCTATTCATTTTGCACCACAGCAAACATATTGGCCTTTTGTCAATTCTATTGTAGACTAAATAATTACCAACACCACCCATTTCTTGATACTCTCCCCAGGTACGTTTTTTTGGGAGTCATGTCATTTCTTCCTAAATTCCGATATAATCTCAAAGCCCTCTTCCCATGTGTGCCAGTGCCCACGCACATGCTCACACACCATGTGTACAACAGAGAAAAATAAGAGCAAATGGCAGGGGCTGTGCCTACCATTCTCTTCAATGAATATATATACCCCAGCCTCATCCCACAAAATAGGTGCTGAATGGAAGATATTAGGCTCCTGTTTCTTTCATGGGCCCCAGAGCAAATTCTTTGACCACGCTCATAAAGGTTGGCCCTTTGATAAAAATACTGACTGAGACAGCATAAACGATACAGGTTTTAAAGTTGGAAGAACCGTATTCAAATAATTCTCTGCCACTTCTCAATTTTGTAATCTAGGGCAGTTGCTTAATCTCACAGAGTTTCTGTTTCCGCATGTGTCATATGGTTTATTAGGAAGATTAAATGAGAATTGATACAGAAAATTCAGTTTTTGCTAGTTTTAATCTGAAAGTGTAAAACTTTTAAAGCAGATGAGCACATCCCTCATCGACTGCCAGCACTAGCTGGCAAAAAGAGCTAGCTTTGAGGTGGGGAGAAGTAGCAAGCTCTAAAGATTGACCTTAGGTTCGCCATCTTGGTTGTCCATTAGAATTACCTGAGAAGCTTTCAAAACTCCCATTTCCTGAGCTATACCCCAGACCAATTAAGTGAAGAACTCGGGGGTGTTTTTCAAAGCTCCCTGGTGAATGCTAATTTGAGAACTGATGGTTTAGAAAGATTTGAAAGACTCCAGTTCTTCCACTGGATGGCTGGATGATACCTGGAATTCTACAATCTATGCTTTATTCTTTTTGCTTAAACAGGGACTTAGGCATCTTGCTAAAAAGTAAGATGGATTGTTAATGTTGATCCTAGGTGACTTAGTATGATTAAGATTGATAAGTCCTCCCCAGAGAGTCAATATTTATGGGTATGTGTTGGAGTGGGAAAGAGAGCAGAGGTCTCTAGATACCTGAATGCAGAGTGACAGTTTAATAGGGACCAGATTTCTTTGTAGGGTGAGGAAAATGCTCTAGAATTAGTGATAATGGTTGTACAACCCTTTGAGTATATTAAAAGCCACCAAATTTGTCCATTTTAAAATGGCTACAGGGCGGGCCACAGTGGCTCAGCAGGCAAGGATGCTTGCCTGCCATGCCAGAGGACCTGGGTTCGATTCCTGGTGCCTGCCCATGTAAATAAAAAATAATAATAAAAATGGCTACAATGTAAATTCTATGTTATGTGAATTTTGCCTCAATTAATTAAAACAAAAATCTCTGACCCCATCTCTTGTGTAGCCATGTAACCCTGTCACTGGTGTTTGTAAGACAGTCAGCCATTATTAGAGGGCCTTAACTCCATCACTTTTCCTTTGTAATTTCACTGCCTACCCCCCTGTTCTAGTTTGCTAGCTGCTACAATGCAATACACCAGAGATGGATTGGCTTTCAATGAAAGGGGATTTATTTAGTTAATGTATAGTTCTTCAGAGGAAAGACAGCTAACTTTCGACTGAGGTTCTTTCTTTTTTTTTTTTTTTGATTTTTTTTATTAATTAAAAAAAGAATTAACAAAACAATTAGAAATCATTCCAATCTACATGTACAATCAGTAATTCTTAATAACATCACATAGTTGCATATTCATCATTTCTTAGTACATTTGCATCGATTTAGAAAAAGAAATAAAAAGACAACAGAATAAGAATTAAAACAATAATAGAAAGAAAAAAAGAAAAAAAACAAAAACAAAAACAAAAAACCTATACCTCACATGCAGCTTCATTCAGTGTTTTAACATAATTGCATTACAATTGGGTAGTATTGTGCTGTCCATTTCTGAGTTTTTATATCCAGTCCCGTTGTACAGTCTGTATCCCTTCAGCTCCAATTATCCCTTCTCTTTTTTTTTTTTTAATTAACGGAAAAAAAGAAATTAACCCAACATTTAGAGATCATACCATTCTACATATGCAATCATTAATTCTTAACATCATCACATAGATGCATGATCATCATTTCTTAGTACATTTGCATTGGTTTAGAAGAACTAGCAACATAACCGAAAAAGATATAGAATGTTAATATAGAGAAAAAAATAAAAGTAATAATAGTAAAATCTAAACAAAACAAAACAAAACAAAACAAAAACCTATAGCTCAGATGCAGCTTCATTCAGTGTTTTAACATGATTACTTTACAATTAGGTATTATTGTGCTGTCCATTTTTGAGTTTTTGTATCTAGTCCTGTTACACCGTCTGTATCCCTTCAACTCCAATTGGCCATTATCTTACCCTGTTTCTACCTCCTGCTGGACTCTGTTATCAAGGACATATTCCAAATTTATTCTCGAATGTCTGTTCACATCAGTGGGACCATACAGTATTTGTCCTTTAGTTTTTGGCTAGACTCACTCAGCATAATGATCTCTAGGTCCATCCATGTTATTACGTGCTTCATAAGTTTATCCTGTCTTAAAGCTGCATAGTATTCCATCGTATGTATATACCACAGTTTGTTTAGCCACTCTTCTGTTGATGGAGATTTCGGCTGTTTCCATCTCTTTGCAATTGTAAATAACGCTGCTATAAACATTGGTGTGCAAATGTCCGTTTGTGTCTTTGCCCTTAAGTCCTTTGAGTAGATTCCCAGCAATGGTATTGCTGGGTCGTATGGCAATTCTATATTCAGCTTTTTGAGGAACCGCCAAACTGCCTTCCACAGTGGTTGCACCATTTGACATTCCCACCAACAGTGGATAAGTGTGCCTCTTTCTCCACATCCTCTCCAGCACTTGTCATTTTCTGTTTTGTTGATAATGGCCATTCTGGTGGGTGTGAGATGATATCTCATTGTGGTTTTGATTTGCATTTCTCTAATGGCCAGGGACATTGAGCATCTCTTCATGTGCCTTTTGGCCATTTGTATTTCCTCTTCTGATAGGTGTCTGTTCAAGTCTTTTTCCCATTTTGTAATTGGGTTGGCTGTCTTTTTGTTGTTGAGATGAACGATCTCTTTATAAATTCTGGATACTAGACCTTTATCTGATATATCATTTCCAAATATTGTCTCCCATTGTGAAGGCTGTCTTTCTACTTTCTTGATGAAGTTCTTTGATGCACAAAAGTGTTTAATTTTGAGGAGTTCCCATTTATTTATTTCCTTCTTCAGTGCTCTTGCTTTAGGTTTAAGGTCCATAAAACCGCCTCCAGTTGTAAGATCCATAAGATATCTCCCAACATTTTCCTCTAACTGTTTTATGGTCTTAGACCTAATGTTTAGATCTTTGATCCATTTTGAGTTAACTTTTGTATAGGGTGTGAGACATGGGTCTTCTTTCATTCTTTTGCATATGGATATCCAGTTCTCTAGGCACCATTTATTGAAGAGACTGCTCTGTCCCAGGTGAGTTGGCTTGACTGCCTTATCAAAGATCAAATGTCCATAGATGAGAGGGTCTATATCTGAGCACTCTATTTGATTCCACTGGTCCATATATCTATCTTTATGCCAATACCATGCTGTTTTGACCACTGTGGCTTCATCATATGCCTTAAAGTCAGGCAGCGTGAGACCTCCAGCTTCGTTTTTTTTCCTCAAGATGTTTTTAGCAATTCGGGGCACCCTGCCCTTCCAGATAAATTTGCTTATTGTTTTTTCTATTTCTGAAAAATAAGTTGTTGGGATTTTGATTGGTATTGCATTGAATCTGTAAATCAATTTAGGTAGGATTGACATCTTAACTATATTTAGTCTTCCAATCCATGAACACGGTATGCCCTTCCATCTATTTAGGTCTTCTGTGATTTCTTTTAGCAGTTTTTTGTAGTTTTCTTTATATAGGTTTTTTGTCTCTTTAGTTAAATTTATTCCTAGGTATTTTATTCTTTTAGTTGCAATTGTAAATGGGATTCGTTTCTTGATTTCCCCCTCAGCTTGTTCATTACTAGTGTACAGATATGCTACAGATTTTTGAATGTTGATCTTGTAACCTGCTACTTTGCTGTACTCATTTATTAGCTCTAGTAGTTTTGTTGTGGATTTTTCCGGGTTTTCGACGTATAGTATCATATCGTCTGCAAACAGTGATAGTTTTACTTCTTCCTTTCCAATTTTGATGCCTTGTATTTCTTTTTCTTGTCTAATTGCTTTGGTTAGAACTTCTAACACAATGTTGAATAATAGTGGTGATAGTGGACATCCTTGTCTTGTTCCTGATCTTAGGGGGAAAGTTTTCAATTTTTCCCCATTGAGGATGATATTAGCTGTGGGTTTTTCATATATTCCCTCTATCATTTTAAGGAAGTTCCCTTGTATTCCTATCTTTGGAAGTGTTTTCAACAGGAAAGGATGTTGAATCTTGTCAAATGCCTTCTCTGCATCAATTGAGATGATCATGTGATTTTTCTGCTTTGATTTGTTGATATGGTGTATTACATTAATTGATTTTCTTATGTTGAACCATCCTTGCATACCTGGGATGAATCCTACTTGGTCATGATGTATAATTCTTTTAATGTGTTGTTGGATACGATTTGCTAGAATTTTATTGAGGATTTTTGCATCTATATTCATTAGAGAGATTGGTCTGTAGTTTTCTTTTTTTGTAATATCTTTGCCTGGTTTTGGTATGAGGGTGATGTTGGCTTCATAGAATGAATTAGGCAGTTTTCCCTCCACTTCGATTTTTTTGAAGAGTTTGAGGAGAATTGGTACTAATTCTTTCTGGAACGTTTGGTAGAATTCACATGTGAAGCCATCTGGTCCTGGACTTTTCTTTTTAGGAAGCTTTTGAATGACTAATTCAATTTCTTTACTTGTGATTGGTTTGTTGAGGTCATCTATTTCTTCTTGAGTCAAAGTTGGTTGTTCATGTCTTTCCAGGAACCCGTCCATTTCATCTAAATTGTTGTATTTATTAGCGTAAAGTTGTTCATAGTATCCTGTTATTACCTCCTTTATTTCTGTGAGGTCAGTAGTTATGTCTCCTCTTCCATTTCTGATCTTATTTATTTGCATCCTCTCTCTTCTTCTTTTTGTCAGTCTTGCTAAGGGCCCATCAATCTTATTGATTTTCTCATAGAACCAACTTCTGGTCTTATTGATTTTCTCTACTGTTTTCATATTTTCAATTTCATTTATTTCTGCTCTGATCTTTGTTATTTCTTTCCTTTTGCTTGCTTTGGGATTAGTTTGGTGTTCTTTCTCCAGTTCTTCCAAGTGAACAGTTAATTCCTGCATTTTTGCCTTTTCTTCTTTTCTGATATAGGCATTTAGGGCAATAAATTTCCCTCTTAGCACTGCCTTTGCTGCATCCCATAAGTTTTGTTATGTTGTGTTTTCATTTTCATTTGCCTTGAGGTATTTACTAATTTCTCTTGCAATTTCTTCTTTGACGATTTCGTTGTTTAAGAGTGTGTTGTTGAGCTTCCAGGTATTTGTGAATTTTCTGGCATTCCGCCTATTATTGATTTCCAACTTCATTCCTTTATGATCCGAGAAAGTGTTGTATATGATTTCAATCTTTTTAAATTTGTTGAGACTTGCTTTGTGACCCAGCATATGGTCTATCTTTGAGAATGATCCATGAGCACTTGAGAAAAAGGTGTATCCTGCTGTTGTGGGATGTAATGTCCTATAAATGTCTGTTAAGTCTAGCTCCTTTATAGTAATATTCAGATTCTCTATTTCTTTATTGATCCTCTGTCTAGATGTTCTGTCCATTGATGAGAGTGGGGAATTGAAGTCTCCAACTATTATGGTATTTGTGTCTATTTCCCTTTTCACTGTTTACAGTGTATTCCTCACGTATTTTGGGGCATTCTGGTTCGGTGCGTAAATATTTATGATTGTTATGTCTTCTTGTTTAATTGTTCCTTTTATTAGTATATAGTGTCCTTCTTTGTCTCTTTTAACTGTTTTACCTTTGAAGTCTAACTTGTTGGATATTAGTATAGCCACTCCTGCTATTTTCTGGTTGTTATTTGCATGAAATATATTTTCCCAACCTTTCACTTTCAACCTATGTTTATCTTTGGGTCTAAGATGTGTTTCCTGTAGACAGCATATAGAAGGATCCTGTTTTTTAATCCATTCTGCCAATCTATGTCTTTTGATTGGGGAATTCAGTCCATTAACATTTAGTGTTATTACTGTTTGGATAATATTTTCCTCTGCCATTTTGCCTTTTGTATTATATATATCATATCTGACTTTCCTTCTTTCTACACTCTTCTCCATACCTCTCTCTTCTGTCTTTTCGGTTCTGACTCTAGTGCTCCCTTTAGTATTTCTTGCAGAGCTGGTCTCTTGGTCACAAATTCTCTCAGTGACTTTTTGTCTGAGAATGTTTTAATTTCTCCCTCATTTTTGAAGGACAATTTTGCTGGATATAGGAGTCTTGGTTGGCAGTTTTTCTCTTTTAGTAATTTAAATATATCATCCCACTGTCTTCTAGCCTCCATGGTTTCTGCTGAGAAATCTACACATAGTCTTATTGGGTTTCCCTTGTATGTGATGGATTGTTTTTCTCTTGCTGCTTTCAAGATCCTCTCTTTCTCTTTGACCTCTGACATTCTAACTAGTAAGTGTCTTGGAGAATGCCTATTTGGGTCTAATCTCTTTGGGGTGCGCTGCACTTCTTGGATCTGTAATTTTAGGTCTTTCATAAGAGTTGGGAAATTTTCAGTGATAATTTCTTCCATTAGTTTTTCTCCTCCTTTTCCCTTCTCTTCTCCTTCTGGGACACCCACAACACGTATGTTTGTGCGCTTCATATTGTCCTTGAGTTCCCTGATACCCTGTTCAAATTTTTCCATTCTTTTCCCGATAGTTTCTGTTTCTTTTTGGAATTCAGATGTTCCATCCTCCAAATCACTAATTCTGTCTTCTGTCTCTTTGAATCTATCATTGTAGGTATCCATTGTTTTTTCTATCTTTTCTACTTTGTCCTTCACTTCCATAATTTCTGTGATTTGTTTTTTCAGTTTTTCTATTTCTTCTTTATGTTCAGCCCATGTCTTCTTCATGTCCTCCCTCAATTTATCGATTTCGTTTTTGAACAGGTTTTCCATTTCTGTTCGTATATTCAGCATTAGTTGTCTCAGCTCCTGTATCTCATTTGAACTATTGGTTTGTTCCTTTGACTGGGCCATATTTTCAATTATTTGAGCGTGATCCGTTATCTTCTGTTGGCGTCTGCGCATTTAGACAGATTTCCCTGGGTATTGGATCCAAAAGTTTGGAAGATTTTTCTGTGAAATCTCTGGGTTCTGTTTTTCTTATCCTGCCCAGTAGGTGGCGCTCGTGGCACACGTTTGTCTGCGGGTCCCACCAGTAAAAGGTGCTGTGGGACCTTAAACTTTGGAAAACTCTCACCGTCCGGGAGGTTCGCTAGCCGAAGCGGCTTGAGCCGGCCCGGGGTCCGAACGCAGGGAGGGTTGCTGGCCGCCACAGCCCAGGAAAGAGCCCGTCCGAATTTCCTAGTCGGCCCTGGGCGACAAGCGTGGCGGGAGGGTGCCAGCGGCAGCGGCCCGCCCGGGAGAGTGCACGTTCCCCGGGAGTCACGGGTTTGGAAGGGGCCTCCCCCACCCGTCACCGTTCTCCGCGGCCTGGGGATTTCTGATCCAATTCTCTCAATTGGTCCGGGGGGCCGTGCGTGGTGTGGGCGCCAGCCACCTTGGTTTCAGGGGACCGCCTCTCCAGTTCTCCCAGCCGGCCCGGGAAGGGGGAAGGGAGTGACTCCGGCCGCTTGCCGCCCCGGCCCGGTAAGGCCCGCGCGCCTCGGTGATTTCACCCGAGCTGCTTCTCTCAGCCAGCCAGCCGTTCCAGGATGGGGTACGCTGTCTTTTTTATCTCTGTTGTGGCTTTGGGCGCTTTCTGTATCGTTTCTACTCCCCTAGTAGCTGTCCTGGAGAAGAAACTAAGATCCGCGCGTCTTACTAAGCCACCATCTTCCAGCCTTTTCCTGAGGTTCTTTCTTACGTGGGAAGGCACAGGGTGGTCTTTGCTGGCCTTCTCTCCAGGCCTCTGGGTTCCAACGTCTTTCCCTGGGGTGATTCCTTTCTGCATATCCAGAGGCCTGGGCTGAGCTGCGAGTGCCGAGATGAGGTGTGCTGAGCTGCTTGGGCTATGGTACGTTGAGCTCTCTCATTTAAGCACGAGCCAGTTAAACCAAACATCATTCATTGCAGCAGGCACACCTCTTAGCTGACTGCACATGTAATCAGGAACAGATGAGATTGACATGCCATTGGCTCATGTCCACAGCAATATAACTAGGCATCTTCACCTGGCCAAGTTGACGCCTGAATCTAACTACCACACCCCCTAGCCCCACATGCCACAGTTCTTCAGAGACATCTTCATGGGTGTCTTCATTTCCTTCCCAGCACTTCCTCCTCAGCCTCTGGTGCCTGCAGAGCCAAAGGAAACCCGAGGGTCAAACTGAAAGGCAAGCCTCCACCTGCAACTTCCACAGCTGGCCTGCAGAGGTCTTCCTTTGCCCAAACAGAAGCTCGGTGCCCCTTGCTATCTGAGGAAGCTTCCAGTAGGAATGGGGTTTACAGTGTGACCCACCACCCAGCTGGCTTCATCCATGGCTACATCTCCAAGGAATGTTAGCTCTTGGAAACAGATGGAGAAGCTTGCCCAGCATTTTCCATCAGGCACTGGTGATTTCTGAAAACTCAACAGAGTGAAAGTCAGGCTTAAAAAAAATGTAACTGTGTGTGAGAAGAAACAATGCTTCCTAGCAGAGTTTAAGTGCTTTCGATTTGGGACAGTTGGGCGGGGCGGGGGTCAGTTTTGTTAGACCAGGAGATTCATCTCTGAGTCTACAAAATGGTCCAAAAGTGTAAGGAAGCTGTATTACTCATTCTTGTAATTTTTCTTTCTTTTTCTGCTGGGGTCAGCAGAAATGGGAGTCTTTTTTTTTTTCCTCCTTTTTGGATCAGTATTATTATGATTATGATTATACCAAAAGACCTGTATGGGAGGAATGCTAAAATTTGAATTAAAAATAGCATTTTATGTCCTCCCACACACAGTACTTGAGTGCTCTGAATGCCTTTTATAAATGCAGACTTTCTGCCTGGCTAGATAAAAGAAGCTGTCACTTCATTTCCATAAAGAAGTCATTCCCAGGAGAATTCCATTGTTTTAACAATAGAATTTTTGTAAAAGGCCTCTTATTTTGCCTGAAAAAGGTAACAAAAATGAACTTTTGAGAGCTTATTCGACAAAACAATTAAGGAGTGAGAGATTTTCTCCTTTTTGATATATTAGGAGTTGTAAGTGCGAGAATCCCCTTGAGATGTGATATTAGGATAAGCCCATAAACCTAGAAGGTGGAGGAGGAGAGAGAACTCTGTTATTGCCTCTTCTGAAAGAAAACGAGGGTATGCTGCTTCCTGAGAATGTTCTGGAGCTGTGTGGCAAACAGATGTTGCTGATTTTTAAAAAAAGAGTTTTAAATATTTATTCTCAAAGAAATGTACAAAACTTTTAGAATGCTTATTATGTAAAGGAGGCTTCCTGAAATTTTTAATGAAATGTTGCAATCAGGTATTTTAATTGGGCAAAGCGTGGCTGCCTCTCGCCGGGGTAGTTTGCTCAGAAAATGGTAGTTTATTTGAGCTTGAATGTTCTAACAAGTGGGATACGAGGCAGTTCCTTTTATTACTCTCAGTTGGCTCAAACCAACATGAATGCTTGTGCTTCCAGTCAGAGCTTCTCCCCACACCCCCTCCACACAATGGATCATTGCTCCAAATATGGTATTGAATCTTCAGCTGCACATTCATAGAAAGAAAGAACAATCGTGTTTCTTGGCACCTAACTGGCTCCGAGTCACCCACATCAAAGCCTGCCTGCCCTTGGTGTTTCAACAGGTAAATCCCTAGACTTATGCCACGCGGCATTTCTGTTACTTAGTCTTCAAAGCTTGAGACCATTAAGTCTCAGTTTTAATCTGCAGTAGTTTTTTTTTATTAAGCCTCCCAAAAAAGGAGAGACATTTTGAATAGTACCTTTGTCTTACAATACCTTTGTTCTGATTACATCCAAAAGTTGTAATATTTAAACAAGGAGGCAGCTACCTAGGATGTTATGAAAAGAGGTTAAAATAGAGTTTTTCTATTTGTTGGTTGTAAATTTAATAAAACAAACCAAAACGTAAATGAATTTGGTGTAATTTATTTATGGAAAATCTTGTCGGTCTAAACATTATGCAACATTTGGAAACATAATGTAACATTTGGGTAGTGTAAAGGGCCACTGAGTTAGGGCAGGCCATGGTGGTTCAGTGGCAAAGAGTTCTTACTTGCCATGCTGGAGACCTGGGTTCGTTTCCTAGTACCTGCCCGAGCAGAAAAAAATAAATCACTGATCTTGGGTTTGGGGAAGTCATTCATTCCTCTCTTTCTCTCTCCACACACACAATTACACAAATATATATACATATATGTATGCATGTATTTGAAATCTTTGAATAGTCTTTATTCCTGTTTGTAACCAAGGTTTTACACAGTAATATTTCACAAAGTAAAAGGGAGTTGTGTGGTTGATAGGATGCTTGTGAAGTTCAGCTTTTAATGTCTTTGGTGACTTCATTTGTATCTGAGCAAAAGACCTGGGTGTGTCGATTCTCTCCTTAGTTTAACTTAACTCACTATTTTGGTTCTTTATGTAGTGACAACAAGTAGAACAGTTGAGAGATACCATCATATGACTTTTAATGTTATGACCAAAAGAAAATGAGAGGGAAACATTGAACTCTTGCTTTTCTTTTTTTCAAGGTTTTTAGTAATTTTGTTGTAAAAAAAAGGAAAGCAATAGAGCAGAAACTGAAGGTGACTTAAAGGACTCCTTATATTTGGCTACCTGTGGATCCTAATTGCTCATAATTTATAAATGCTTTATAAATTTATAAATGCTTTATAAATTATCAAAACAAGAAGCACAGGCTCCATCCTTCCTTCCCTATTTTTTTTTTTAATTTTAATTTTTTTTTTTTTACACGAGCAGGCACAGGGACTTGAACCCGGGTCCTCGGGCATGGCAGGCAAGCATTCTTGCCTGCTGAGCCACTGTGGCCTGCCCTTCCCTATTTTTACCAAGCACTTCAGCAACACCCAAACTGAACACTGACCTTTTCCAGCAGGCACGAGTAAGATGCCCCTCCAGGGAAAAGGTGCGTGATGCTTCCAGTATGGAAGGGGGGGGCTCTGTATCCCAGGGTAACAGTGCCAGCTCTGGGCTTCTTAGTCAAGATTTCTGTCTCATGGGTCTTCTGTCGGCCTTCCACAATCCTCCCTGGACCGGAGGGTTTAACAAATAAAGCGGAGAATAAATCTGTCAATGAGGAGCAACTACTGTCATGGCCTTTAAAGTAATAATCTCCTGGAGATGTCACTTTATGACCATTCAGTTCAAATTAGGTATTTCTCATCCTCGTGTATCTTCAACTTATACTTTATTTTTATTTTGTTCTTGATATGCAGGCATAGGTTTTCTGAACGCATCATTTCATTTCATAGCAAACTTTGTGCTTTACCAGGAAAGAAGTGCATCATGCATACAAAACACAGACCCCTGCGGAGCCTGTATCTGAGTGGATAAAACCTTATCTGTATGTGATAGTCTGTGCTGATAATCGGACATGGTCACTTGAATCAACATGAATTACAATAAAAAAAAATTGATCACAGGATTTTTTTCACTATATGGATCTCTTTAATTATGTTTTAGGCAGGTGCTAATTTTAGTTTTTATTCCCTGAACACAAACCAGTTAACATCAGTACAAATGACCCAAATCCATCTTAGATATTCAATGGATGCCAGTATGGAAGAAATAGTTTACAGAAAATCATCAAATGTCAATTGAATGGGGATGGTGTGAGCTGGTGAATAAACCACATTCTTCAGGATACCTTGATGTTTAACCTTTATCCCTCTCTTCACCTCAAATTTCCACCTGATCCCCAAACCCAGCATCATTGGCACTGAGGGCTCTTGAACTCTAAGAGGAAACTTAACACTCTCTGGAAAGTTCTGCACCAAAAGTGCCTTTTTGGGGGAAAGGGTGGCTTTTGGCCCAGCGTGACTGACATTTGCCTTCTTCTATGGGCCGGATGGAACCAGAGGCTCTGGACCCCTGCTGCTCTGAGGAAGTGTACTCCCTGGAGGAAGCATTTTTGAACTCTGTAATTACTAGCAACCCCAGCTGTTTCTCTTTGTTCCTCAGAAGGGAAATACAGAGAGTCCGCTTTAGTCCTAAATTGGGGGAAAAAAAGGTTCTTGCAGAACATTTTATCGATGGACCAAACGGTTTTTTTATTGGCTTATGTAATGATGTTTTCTCCAAGTCACCCCAAAGGGAGTTCTCCATTTGATAACCAGGGAGCAAGGAAAATTGAGGCTCCTTGTGCTGGTCTGAATCTGTGGTGGACCCCAGAAAAGCCATGCCCTTTGATCCTCATTCAGTATTGCTGGGTGGGAGCATTTTGATTGTTTCCATGAAGATGTGACTAACCCAATTGTGGGTGGTAACTTTTGATTAGATGATTTCCATGGAGGTGTGTCTCCACCCACTGAAGGTGGAGTTGCTTGCTGGAATCCTTTAAAAGAGGAAACATTTTGGAGAGAGGCCCTTTTTGGTAGAGCCATGAGAAAGCCAGCAGATGCCGCCATGTTTGCCATGTGCCCTTCCAGCTGAGAGAGAAACGTTGAACGTCGTCAGCCTTCTTGAACCAAGGTATCTTTCCCCGGATGCCTTAAATTGGACATGTCTATAGACTGATTTTAATTGGGACATTTTCTCGACCTTAGAGCTCTAAACTAGCAACTTATTAAATTCGCCGTTTGAAAAGCCATTCCGTTTCTGGTGTATTGCATTCCTGCACTAGCAAACTAGAACACTCCTCCGGCAAAGTGAAAGTAAAATACCACCTTAGTCAACAAGTATTCATCAGGGGCACTTTACATGCACAGGTTACTTAGAACAAATGCATTTTGAGGTTGGCAAAAAGCAGACGGACTCACAACCCATCTTCAAGTTTACTCCAACTCACCTAGGGAAATGGAGACTATTTTAGGATAAGAAATAAAATGATTAATAACCTAAGGAAAAGGAATAAAAACTGCAGGCATGCTCACATGATGGGGTGGGAAGTACTTCTGACTGAGGAAGTTGTAACCTGTGGGGGTAAAGGAACGAATCACGCAAAAAAATAGGATTTGAACAGGTCTTGGAAGGTATACCTTGAGTTTATTTATTTATTTGTTTGTTTGTTTATTTTGCATGGGCAGGCACCAGAAATCGAACCTGGGTCTCCAGCTGACAGGTGAGAACTCTGCCTATTGAGCCACTGTGGCCCACCCTATGCCTTGAATTTTGACAGGTGGAGTGGACATTTGGGCATGCACAGATGCAGACAAAAGCTCAGTTTGGCTGGTACTCAGTGCATGCAGGGGGAAGTAGACACGATGTTGGGAAAGCTTGCTGGGGCCAGATTGTGAAGGTCTTAAACATTAGAAAAAGCAATTGAAACTTTTTCAGTGAGCTATACGAATCAAGGAAGGAATAGCATAGAGAACTGCATTATGCAGTCACTACTTTAGGACATCTGAGCCAGAAGGGATGAGGCACGGCGGTTTGGAGGGTAATTACTGAAGACAAGAAGACCAGTTAGGAGGTTACTGAGAGAAGAGTCTGAACCAGGATAGAGGCAGTGTACAGAGTCTGTGCAGAATTGATAACAGAGGACTTGCTGACCATGGGAAAAAGAGAAGAAGACATTAATGCCATTAGCAGGGATGGAAAATAAAAGAAGAGGAACTGGCCTTGAAAAAAATATATGAGAAATTTTGAAACAGACATAATTTATTTATATTGCATACATCCAGCAGATTGTTGGGGAGATGCCAGAGCCAAAGATAAGAATTCTATTCAATAAAAGAAAATTATTGTAACAAGAGAACAGAGCTGAGACTATAGCTTTGGGGGATCTGTATCTTAAATTTAGAAGGAATAAGAGGAAGGGGAGTGTCATGGCTGGGTTCATGTGTCAACTTGGCCAGGTGGTGGTACCTGCCTGTCTGGTTAGGCAGGTGCTGGTCTGTCTGTTGCTATGAGGACATTATATAGAAGTAAATCATGATCACATTGGCTGCATCCACAGCTGATTCCATTTGTAATCAGCCAGGGGGCGTGTCTTCTGCAATGAGTGATGCTTAATTCAATCACCGGAAGCCTTTTAAGGAGGATTCAGAAGAGGCAGGCTCTCTTCCTGCTTTGGCCGGTGAGCCTCTCCTGTGGAGTTTGTCCAGACCCTCCATTGGAGTTGTCAGCTTCAAAGCCTGCCCTACAGATTTTGGACTCTATGTTTCCATGGTTACAAGAGATGCTTTCATAAATTTTATGCTTACGAATATTTCCTGCTGATTCTGTTTCTCTAGAGAAACCTGACGAATACAGCTTGGTACCAGGAGTGGTTCTTAAGTAACAGAATCTTAAAAATGGGTTTTTGCAGTTGGTTTTCTACTCTGACTGAATTCAAAGGCACTGGGGACACTGTAATCAGAATGATATTGCCAGTCCATGGGGTGAATTGGCAAAAGCGATTGTCAAAATATCACCATTTGGTTCTTCTAATACTTCTCTTATAAAGAGCCAGGCTCTGGGGGATAATGTTTTTGACACCTTTACAAAGTTTTGTGAAACTAGGAGGTATAGAGATGTTGGCTGGTTGTTGTTAGATACACTGAATATATTAATGAGTGAAAGGGATGGGTTTAAGGCTTCAAATGAGAAGATGTGAACATTTCTATACGTGTCCTGAAGGAAAATCTTATTTACTGTAGCCATATACTTGAGATCTTAGAAAATCAGACTCAGAATCTTATGTAAGAGTAGCAACTTTACAATGTAAACTGAAATCTCAATTTTGCATGGTTTCTGCCGTTAAATTGAGGATATTAATTGGAAAGGAATGTGACCCAAAAATGGGATGGTGACATCTGGATTGGTAATGATGCCGGGAGTGAGGTTGAAACCCTAGGTCATACTGAGTCTTCTCTAGATAACCCTGTGATAAATAGTCTGCCCTGAGGACATAGCTGCCCTACCTCCAACCTGCCTTGAGGACTTGGCCACCCAACCTCCTCCTGAAAGGATTAGCCCTAGAGTGATTAATCCTGTTTCACCAGATGAAACTGCAAATGAATGCCCTGAAGCAAATGGCTTGGAAGATACTTCTAATTCCTTTCATGACCTACCCCTCATTTCTTCCAGACCTATAACTAGACTAAAGTGCCAACAGTCAGGTCCAGAGTATCACCCGTGAGGAGTTACATTATACTCCAAAAGAACTGTGAATTTTCCAATTTATATAGACAGAAATCAGGGGAATATGTGTGGCAATGGATTTTACGGGTATGGGATAATGGTGGGAGGAATATAAAGCTGGATCAGGCTGAATTTATTGATACGGGCCCACTAAGCAGAGATTCTGCATTCAATGTTATAGCTTAAGGAGTTAGAAAAGGCATTCACAGTTTGTTTGGATTGTTGGCTGAAACATGGGTCAAAAGGTGGCTGACATTACGTGAGTGGTGATATCCCTTCTAAGGTGAAGGATAAGTTGCTGCTCTGGCTCCTCCTACAACCAAAAAAGAGGCAGGACATCTAGTTGGTCTGTTTGGATTTTGGCGACAACATATTCCTCATTTGAAATGCCAGCACTGCCCAGGTATAACGTTGATGAGGGTATCTATAGGCTTAGAGAGGTTGGAATGTTAGAGTGGATTTATCATGCAAAGCCAGCTCTTACACCCCAGAAATGTCTGGAGGATGCACCTTTTACCAGAACTGTGAGAAATAAATTTGTGAGACTGGCGCCATCATCCCTGAAGAGCTCTGTAGTTGCAGTTCTCTGTAGGTCAGATATTACTGTGGGAACTGCTGTCACTGAGCTGAAATCCATAAACACAATGGGGATGACCAGATCCTGAGTTGGCAGAAGCCTGGTGGCAGCACTTAATCGCCAAAGGCAGGATGGACATGGCTATCATAATAGACAGCAAACTCAAAGGAGAAGTCAGAATAATCTGACTCACAGAGACTTGTAGCATTGGCTAGTAAATCATGGGTTACCTAGAAGTACAATAAATGGGCAGTCTACTAAATTCTTGTTTGAGCCATATAAACAAAAGAGTTCTAGGTCAAGTGAACAGAAGTCTAACTTGAATTACAAAAGCAAAGAGTCATGGCCCCTTAATCAGTTTTCAGACTTGAGACAGTTATAGATCCAGAGCCCCTTGAATGAGGGGGAGGCCAGGTCCCTTTGGGAAAGGACCCTCTTACACTGCCACAAATTTATCCAAGCCTTCCCCAAGGAGAACAACAGCCTTTTACCAGGGTAACTGTGCATTGGGGAAAAGGAAATGATCAGATATTTTGAGGATTATTAGACACTGGTTCAGAAGTGACGTTCATTCCAGTGGACCCAAAATATCATTCTGGTCCACCAGTCAGAGTGGGGGCTTATGGAAGTCAGGGAATCGATGGAGTTTTAGCTCAGGTCCATCTCACAGTGGGTCCAGTGAGCCCCCAGACCCATTCTGTAGTTATCTCCCCAGCCCCAGAATGCATAATTGGAATAGACATACTGAGCAACTTGCAGAATCCCTACATTGTCTGTCTAACTCATGGAATGAGGGCTATTATAGTGGGAAAGGCCAAGTGGAAGCCACTAGAACTGCCTTTACCTAGCAAAATAGCAAAGCAGAGGCAATACCGGACTCTTTTAGGGATTTCAGAGATTATTGCCACACTTAAGAACTTGGAGGATGCAGGGGTGGTGATTCCCACCACATCTCCATTCAGCTATCCTCTTTGGCCTGTGCAGAAAATGGATGGGTCTTGGAGGATGACAGTGAATTATTGTAAGCTCAACCAGGTGGTAATTCCATTTACAGCTGCTGTTCTGGATGTGGTATCATTGCTTGAGCAAATCAGTACATCTCCTGGTACCTGGTATGCAGCTATTGATCTGGCAAATATTTTGTCTCAATAGCTGTTGGTAAGGACCACCAGAGACAGTTTGCTTTCAGCTGGCAAGGTCTGCAATGTACTTTCACTGTCCTACCTCAGGAGTATATAAATTCTTCAGCCCTATGTCATATCTTGTCTGCAGGGACCTTGATTGTTTCTCCTACCCACAAGACATCACACCGGTCCCTTATATTGATGATATCATGTTGATTGGATCTAGTGAGCAAGAAGTAGCAACTACTCTAGACTTACTGGTGAGGCATTTGCATGTCAGAGGATGGGAGATAAATCCAACAAAATACAGGGGTGTGCCGGTCTGAATCTGTGGTGGACCCCAGAAAAGCCATACCCTCTGATCCTCATTCAGTATTGCTGGGTGGGAACATTTTGATTGTTTCCATGAAGATGTGACCCACCCAATTGTGGGTAGTAACTTTTGATCAGATAATTTCCATGGAGGTGTATCTCCACCCACTGAAGGTGGAGTTGCTTGCTGGAATCCTTTAAAAGAGGAAACATTTCGGAAGAGTTCCTTTTGGTACAGCCACAAGAAAGCCAGCAGATGCTGCCATGTTCGCCATGTGCCCTTCCAGCTGAGAGAGAAACGTTGAACGTCGTCGACCTTCTTGAACCAAGGTATCTTTCCCTGGATGCCTTAAATTGGACATTTCTGTAGACTTGTTTTGATTGGGACATTTTCTCGGCCTTAGAACTGTAAACTAGCAACTTATTAAATTCCCATTGTTAAAAGCCATTCCGTTCCTGGTATATGGCATTCTCACAGCTAGCAAACTAGAACAGGGGGTCTTCCACCTCAGTGAAATTTCTAAGTGTCCAGTGGTATGGGGCATGTTGCGATATCCCTTCTAAGGTGAAGGATAAGTTGCTGCTCTGACCCCTCCCACAACCAAAAAAGAGGCACAACGCCTAGTTGGTCTTTTTGGATTTTGGTGACAACATATTCCTCATTTGGGTGTGCTACTCTGGCCCATTTATCGAGTGACCAGAAAAGCTTCTACTTTTGAGTGGGGACCTGAACAAGAGGAGGCTCTGCAACAGGTCCAGGCTGCCATACTACAAGCTGCTGTGCCACTTGGGCCATATGATCCAGCAGATCCAATGGTGTTGGAAGTGTCAGTCGCAAATAGAGATGCTGTCTGGAGGCTTTGGTAGGCCCCTATAGGAGAATCACAATGCACAATCCCTTAGGATTTTGCAGCAAAGCCTTACCATCTGCTGCAGATAACTACTGTCCTTTTGAGAAACAGCTTTTGGCCTGCTACCAGGCCTTAGTAGAGACTGAACGCTTAACCATGGGCCACCAAGTTACCATGAGACCTGAGTTGCCTATTATGAGCTGGGTGTTGTCTGACCCACTAAGCCATAAAGTTGGGTGTGCACAGCAGCACTTCATCATAAAATGGACATTGTATATACGAGGTAGGGCCAGATCAGGTCCTGAAGGCACAAGTAAGTTACATGAGAAAGTGACCCAAATGCCCATGGTCTGCAGTCCTGCCACATTATCTTTTCTTTCCCAGACCAGAGCTTTGACCTCTTGGGGAGTTCCTTACAGTGATTGACTGAGGAAGAGAAAACTCGAGCCTGGTTTACAGATGGTTCAGAACGATATGCAGGTACCACCTGAAAGTGGACAGCTGCAGCACTCCAACCCCTTTCTGGGGTGTCCTTGAAGGACAGTGGTGAGGGGAAATCCTCCCAGTGGGCAGAACTTCGAGCAGTGCACCTGGTTGTTCATTTTGTTTGGAAGGAGAACTGGCCAGAGGTGCGTTTGTATACTGACTCATGGGCTGTTGCTAATGGTTTGGCTGGATGGTCAGGGACTTGGAAGGACCATAATTGGAAAATTGGTGACAAAGAGGTCTGGGAAAGAAGTATGTGGATAGATCTTTCTGAGTGGGCTAAAAGCATTAAGATACTTGCATTCCATGTGAATGTGCACCAGAGGGTGACTTCAGCAGAGGAAGGTTTTAATAATCAAATGGATAAAATGACCTGGTCTGTGGATACCAGTCAGCTTCTTTTCCCAGCAACTCATGTCATTGCCCAATGGGCTTATGAACAAAGTGGTCATGGTGGTAGGGATGGAGGTTATGCATGGGCTCAGCAACATGGATTTCCACTCACCAAGGATGACCTGGCTACAACCACTGCTGAGTGCCCAATCTGCCAGCAACAGAGACCCACACATAGCTTCTGATATGACACCATTCCCTGAGGTGACCAGCTGACTGCATGGGGGCAGGTGGATTACATTGGACCAGTGCCTTCATGGAAGGGGCAGTGATTTGTTGTAAATGCAATAGACATGTACTCTGGATAAGGGTTTGCTTTCCCTGCCCGCAATGCTTCTGCCAAAACTACCATCCATGGACTTACAGAGTGCCTCATCCATCATCATGGTATTCCACACAGCATTGTGTCTGATCAAGGAACACATTTCACAGCAAATGAAGTGCAGGAAAGGGCAAATGCTCATGGAATTCTCTGGTCTTACCATGTTCCCCATCATCCACAGGCAGCTGGATTGATAGAATGGTGGAATGGCCTTTTGAAAACTCAATTATGATGCCAACTAGGTGGCAATACGTTGAAGGGCTAGGGTGATGTTCTCCAGGAAGCTGTGTATGCTCTGAATCAGTGTCCACTGCATAGTGCTGTTTATCCCATAGCCAGGATCCATGGGTCCAGGAACCAAGGGGTAGAAATGTGAGTGGCACCACTCAGTGTTACCCCTAGTGATCCACTAGGAAAATTTTTGCTTCCTGTCCCTGCAACCTTGAGCTCTGCTGGTCTACAGCTTTTAGTTCCAAACGGGGAGTGCTTCCACCAGGAGAAACAACACTGATTCCATTGAACTGGAATCTAAGACAGCTACTTGGTCACTTTGGGCTACTCATGCTGCTGGATCAACGAGCCAAGAAGGCGATTACTTTATTGGCTGGAAAATTGACCCCTGACTATCAGGGGGAAATAGGACTGCAATTACACAGTGGAGGTAAAGAAGAGTTTTCTTGGAATATGGGAGATCCCCTAGGGTGTCTTTTAGTACTACCATGCCCTGTGATTAAAATCAATGGAAAACTGCAGCAACCCTATCCAGGTGGCTCTGGAACTTCAGGAATGAAGGTTTGGGTCACCGCACCAGGCAAAGAACCATGGCTAGCTGAAGTGCTTGCTGAGGGTAAAGGGAACATGGAATGGGTAGGAGAAGAAGGTAGTGATAAACATGAACCTCGACCATGTGATCCCAGTTACAGAAACGAGGACTGTAATGCTGTTTAGTTCATGTTTATAGTATTTAAGTTGTAAGCTATCAAGTTTAAGAATGAATATTACCTAGGACTTGCACCCTATTCTGAGATTTAATGTGTTTCCAGTTGTATGCAGAACATTTGAGTATTGTTTGGTGAGGAAAAGTGTATCTTTTATTGTTTTCTATTTAGAAATTAGGTATGGTTTAAAGTGATGTGTATAGCTGCCAAGTTGACAAGGGGTGGACTGTCATGTTTAGGTTCATGTGTCAACTTGGCCAGGTGGTGGTGCCTATTTGTCTGGTTCGGTAGGTGCTGGCCTGTCTGTTGCTATGAGGACATTTCATAGAATTAAATCATGATCACTGCATCCACAGCTGATTCTATTTGCAGTCACCCAGGGGGAGTGTCTTCTGCAGTGAGTGATGCTTAATCGAATCACTGGAGGCCTTTTAAGGGAGATTCAGAAGAGGCAGGCCTCTCTTCCTGCTTCAGCCTGCAAGCCTCTCCTGTGGAGTTTATCCAGACCCTCCATCAGAATCATCAGCTTCACAGCCTGCTCTACAAATTTTGGACTCTATGTTCCCACAGTTATATGAGACACTTTTATAAATTTTATATATACAGATATTTCCTGCTGATTCGGTTTCTCTAGAGAACCCTGACTAATACAAGGAGAAAACTGAGAAAGAGGAGATACAGTCTGAATGGTATTTAGGGAACACCAGAATAGTACAGCCCCAGGGGATTCTAGAGAATCTGGCTAAACTTAAGCTGACTTAAACCCCAAATTGGAACTTAGTGTATCAAATGTCTTAGTTTTCTATTGCTGCAATAGAAACTTGATCACTTAAAATGATACCCACTTAGTATCTCATGGTTTCTGTAAGCCAGAAGTCCAGGCATGGCTTAGTTGCATTCTCTGCTCAGAGTTTTTTTTTTTTTTTTTTTAAGGAAAGACAGAGAGAAGGAAGGAAGGAAGGAAGAAAGGGAAACATTTTTAAACATTTTCTTGTTTTATTGTATTCTGTTTCTCCGTTTTTGTTACATGGGCTGGGGCCGGGAATCGAACCGAGGTCCTCCGGCATAGCAGGCAAGCACTTTGCCCGCTGAGCCACCGCGGCCCGCCCCTGCTCAGAGTTTTATAGGTTGAAATCAAGAGCCTAGCCAAGCTGCATTCTCATCTGAAGCTAATGGTTTTCTTTCAAGCTCATCTGGTTATTGAAAGAATTGAGTGTTTTGTGGTTGTTGGACTGAAGCCCCTGTCCTTTGGATGGCTGACAACCAGGGTTGCTCTCAGCTAGTAGAGTCCACCAATAATTCCTTGCCACTTGGCCCCCTCCATATGTCCTCTCATGCTTTGACTCTCATGTCAAGAGGAGCCCTGTCCCTTTTAAAGGCTCACCTGATGAGGCCATGCCCACCGAGGATAATCTCTCTATTTTAAGTTCAACTGATTTGGGATCTGAATTATATCTGCACATCCCTTCACAGCAGCACCTAGATCAGTGTCCTGTAGAATAACTGGGAGAAAGTGTGAGTACACCAGGGGAGAGGGGAACCCTGGGGGCCATCTATGAGTTCTTTTTGCCTCCATGAGCTCACTAGGTGAGTGTATCTCGTCCTGTTAGTTCCACCTGGCCTGAGAGAGGCCTTTGATGGGGTTGGCTTGGATCTCATGCCTATCCCTAAAATCAGTCCCCGGCTCTGGAGGAGTCTTGTATTCTGATTGGCCAGACCTGGGTCCCTGTCCTCCTTGGAGCCAAACCAGGAAATGATCCCAGATAGCAAAAAGAACGGGGTGGGGTGGGGGGAGGTAGTTCCAGAAACAGGCTGTGCAGGCAAAAATGCTGCTCTAGTCAACAAAGGGAGAAGAAAATTGAAGGAGCTATTGGTGAATCAAATAACAGAAAAGAAGACTCTTGGGAAGGATAAAGACTCAGAAAAGACCAATCATTTAGAAGGTGGGGGGCTATTCATGACCTTTCAAGGAGGAAGTTTTTAAAAAAAGGAGAGGTGGAAGTCAAACTCCAGGTGTTTTAGATGTAGCTGATGAAGTACCATTGTAGAATATATGTAGTACTTTAATGTGTTTGTTGGTGGATAGAGAGAGATGGCAGTCATTTGGGAGCATGAAAGGGTATGGGGAAGATCCCTAGCCGTAGAAGTGACTATCTCTGTGGCTGAAAAGAAGTTTTCTAGTGCAGAGGAAATAGACTGAAGGAGACAGAGAGGGTAGAATTGGCGGTGACAGGATGAAGAGGTGGTGGGAAGAGATTGAATTAAGAGGATACAGGTGGAGGGACCACACAAAATTTTCCCACATTAGAAATTGGTGGGTATTGGGCGTGGGGTAGGGTTGTTTGTCACCCCTTTGGGATGGACAGATGTCATTCTTTCCACTATAGCCATCTTGGAGTGGTTAAATATATTCAGAAGATCCTCAGCCTCTGTCTGGCTATTGTAATTGAGAGAAAGAGTTACCTGTAAAGCAGTGGTTCCCTAAGTGTTGGTTCTAGACTTGGGGTCATCTGGGGACTTGCTAAATGCAAGTTCTCAGCCCCCACCCCAGGGCCACTGACTCAAAAACTCTGGGTGTGGAGCCCAGCATTATGTTTTTATTTTATTTTATTTGTGTGTGTGTGTGTGTGGTTTTTTATTTTAATTTTCCATCCACAAATCTCGCTATGTGTTTTATTAGAGAAGTTGTAGGTTTACCAAAAAGTCATTTAGAAAATAGAGTTCCCATATACCCATACAGTTTATATTTGGGTTCACTGTGTTGTACAATCCTATATTGTTTTTAGTAAGTTTTATTCTAGTAACACAGATAACCTGAAACTCCCCCTTTCTACCACATCCAGACATATTTCAGTGGTCTCAATTACATGTCCAATGTTGTGCTGCCGTCACCATCCTCCATTACCAAAACTTTTCCATCAATCCAAACAGAAACTCTGTATCATTTAAGCCTTAATTCCCCCATTCCCTACCCTCAGCCTGGCTAACCTGTATTCTAGTTTCTGACTCTATGACAAAAGGAAAAATATTGTATGATTTCATCGATAAGACATAATTAGAATAAGCAAAAGCCATCTGTGTTTTAACAAGCCCTCAGGTGTTCCTGGTGCCTGCTCAGGTTTGAAAACCACAGCCTCTGACCCTCTTCTCCCTCTGTCTACCCATTTGGGTTTCACAATAGTGACTTTGAAAAACTGTGAGAATCAAGAATTTAGGTTCCTAGTAAGGAGGTTGGAGGTCATGGGTCGTGGGGAGGGGAGGAGTTCGTAAATCTTAAAAGAAGATGGCAATTGTTCAAAAGCCACTAATGATTAAAAATGTAATGGATTGGAAGAACAGATGCCAGTATGGATTCTTGAAGAAATTTTGATGATTTAACTGAAAAAAAAAAGAGTGAAGGGTAAGTTGTAACTTTGAGTTCATGGAAGGCTTTCATTTGAATGCTAGATAACAGATGGGCCTTATGTCCCTGGAGAAAGAGAAAGGTGAGAAGGGTTTAAATTGTAGCTATTGAGTAGAGAGTAAGGGTTAAGTCTTAGAAAAGGTTTTGGATATGGATTGTTTAATTTAAATCCAGGCTCTTCTACTAGACACTAATAGGGGCTTGCAAAAGAATTTCTGGAGGGGTCTTTTCCATTTGAGGAACTTATAAACTTTTTGAGCCTTCAAAACTTAAGTAAATGGAATAGAGAATAAAAACACAGTGGTACAACCGAGTGCTGAATTGAAAAGGACATTGGGTCAACATGAGTGCTGCAGGGTGGGCGATGGGGCTCAGTGGCAGAGTTCTCGCCTGCCATGCCAGAGACCCGGGTTCGATTCCCAGTGCCTGCCCATGCCAAAAAAGAAAAAAAAAAAAAAAGTGTATGCTACAGACCTTAAGTGCTGAGCTTGGTCAGGAAATGGAGAAATTGACACTGTGTTATTTTCCGCTGTGGACAGAGCATGGAACTGTCAGCCTGGCCTGATTTCACAAGCCTAATGGAGAATACTGAACAAATTGACTTGGGGAAAGTCCCATTTCTTTCTGTCTTCTTAATGAGTTTGCTACGTTTGTCAAAGTGAAGGCTTGTCTGAGCACTTGAGCTGGGAGTAAGATGAATATTTTTATTTGTATGAGACATTTGTAAAAGTTATATTTTGTCTGAGGAGTCTTAAAGGAGATGCAGATACTAGTTTGGTTTATTACTTTCAGACAGACTTTCAAACTTAGTCCATTCAAGGGGAAGCATGAATGAGCCTGTCTGAGGATGCCTTAGTTTGGGAGGACAAAGAAAGCGAATTGCTGATTTCCATAGCGGGAAAGTTCAGCTGGAGGAGGCAGCAGGGAACATAAGTGAACACATTTCCATTGGCTTCCATGACTTCACATCATGCTGCTCGCCTGGGTAAGTTAAGCAGAAGCCCAGACCGAAAAGAGAGAAGTACAGGGTGCTTTCTAAGGCAAGAAACAGTAAAAACAGGAGAGAAATAATATAAGTATCCTAATCGTCAAGAAGAAGCCAGCACATTTGGAATCTAATCCAAAGTGCTGAGAACTTTTTTTCAGAGGCTTATGTGTAATTTCATTCACTTTGAGCCCTTATATTGGAGGGTTTCTTGGTTCCAGCTGTGGCATGCAGGTGTTATCAGAGAATGCCCCCCCTTTTTTTCCCACTGTGATGATGGGGATGTTTCAGGATGCAGGAGGAAACCAGAGTTTTCCTTTTCTTTCACATCACATATAATATCTACATCAAATGATGATCGTCTAGTAGAAATTACTAGTGTATATTGCTCTGATGGGCTGGTAATCAGAAAGAAGAACCATCTCTAAATTCAGGTGCTGTGAGCAGTTCTCAGTGCTCATTTCTTGATCAAAGAGCCACAGTTGAAATGGCACCCCCCCAAAAAAAGATGGAATAACAGAAATTAGCTGTAAATCCGTAGATCAGACTAAGTATTACACATGCTGTTTCCTCTACCTGGAAACGCTATGCCTGCTAATTTTTACTCATCTTTTACTTCTCTACTTAAATGTTACTCTTTTAAGAAAAACCTTTCTTCCTGTGCCCCTCCTTATAAAAAAGGCTCCCCCTGTTATAATTGCAATTCACAACATTTATTTTTCCTTCATAATGCTTTTTATAATCATAATGCTGATTTTAACATTATGTAAGTACACACACAAACGTGCTAAAAACTTACATACTGTGATTCTTAAATGTTGTCCGTGGGTGCAGGGACTTTGTCGTTTTTTTCACCGTCCTCTCCCCCAGTGGAACGTGGAAACTGGCAGACACAGTAAGCACCAAATAGAAATCTGTCGACTGAATGAGTTACTTAACAAGAAAGCACTTTGTAAACTCTATTCACTGTACAAACTGATGGCTAATGATACCTCCTTTCTTCCTTCTGCCCCATTTTGTTCTCTCCATTTTTCAGTTCTTTATTTTAAGGCATACTTGTTAGTGTCTGAAAATACCAAGTCTACCATTTGGTAGCATTCATTCTGGCCTCCGACAGGAGATAAGGGACTCCTTTTCCCCCTTGAAACTGATATGACACTCACCATGCTAATACTGCACCTCCCACTTCGGTTCAGTGTGTGCTCATTACTTTGAAAGGAAAACAAAATCACTGACACTTGCGGATGATTTATTTGGAAAGCAAACAGGATTTGAGCTCAGCACTTCAATTCTGTTTTTCATAGTTCTCCAAGCCACTAATGTTAAGTCCTGTCCCTCAAGGACGCTGCTCAAGAGTAGACAGGTCCAAATAAGTTGATAGTATTGGCCCAGGAAAAGCTGCTCCTGGCTCGCTTTTCAAGGGGAGGCGTGGAGGGGAAGGGGTGGGGGGACAGGGAATCAAGAAATCCAGGTGTGGACAATTAACGATTAGGCTGTGAATAGGTCTTGTCTTTGAAAGCAACAAGCAAACAAATAAAAATGACCCAGAACTCCCCCAGGACATCGGTGTGCGATGTGTGTGTGTGTGTGTGTGTGTGTGTGTTATCCTAGGTGGGTGGAAATGCCAGAGAGCCAAGTGGAAAATTTCACCGTCCCGGGCATCCGCAGTGAGAGGGTGAGGGCGTGGCCAGGTATATAAATGAAGCGTAAGACTCCCCGGCGTGCCTCTCCTGCCAGTTCTCACTCTCCCTTTCTCTCAGTTACCCACCGCCATGCCTTCGCTTTCTTTCTCCCTGGGATGCCAGATTGCCTGTCCTTGCTGCTCTGCTTCCCTCTGCCCCATCAGAAGAAGGGACGTGCCGGGACCCTGGGGCCATGCAGACATCTGGGTGTCCTGGGGATGGCTGCTTGTTGGTGCCTTGCCACAGCTGGCTTGTAGATTCTGGCTCGGAGCTCAGGACAGGCTCATGACCACTAATCGTACTCTGCACTGACACAGCACCCTTCTTCTAGAGTACTCAAGTGCCTTGCAGGAGTGATCCTATTGATCTACCCAACGGCCTAGCGAGGTATGCAAGTGGCAAAAGGTGATGGCCCTGGCTCCCTTTTGCAGAGAGTAAAATCGAGCTGCTTATTTTGAGGCTCTGTTGCAAGTGTGCGTCTCGGCTGGGCTTGCGTTTGAGGCCTCCCAGAATAAGCTCCAGGCTTGGGGGCTGTGGGGGCAATCAGATGTGCCATCCTCTGCCCCTTGGGGCAAGAGCAAAACGATTGTTTTTTTTGTTTTGTTTTTAAGAAAAGCATACTGGAAAATGTCTTTAATGAACTGTAAAGTTTTCTGTTGAGTGGTGAGATTCCCTTGATGAGTTGAGTGATTTGGTGCATTTACCTTTTCCCTTTTCTTCTGTTCTGCTCCCATCCTAGGTATTTCTCACTTGTCTGTGAAAGGAAGAAAGACCTCTCCTGAGACCAGGAGCCCTCCTGCTTCTGGTGGACCGTCTCCATGGTGAAGGACAGGCTGAGCCTACCTGTGAAAGGTGCACAGTGAATGTTGTAAGTTCACAACAACCAGAGAACAACTTTTGCAGTAACTTGCCTTGTAAGGATTTGTGAATCATTGGGTGTAACTGAGCCAGAGTGATGAAGAGGTATGAGAATTTGCTGTAGGTGATCATGCAATTAATTTCTTTTTTTAGGGGAGAGATTCTGTTTTTGTGTTTGTTTTTTTTTTGCCATCAACTTGCCTTTCTTGAAGTTTCTGTGGAGCCCTTGCTCGCTATCTACTTCTGGAATAAAAGAATGGGATTCAGTAATTCCTTAAAGGAATGTCTTTTGTACTGGTACAAAATAGCATCAACTTTAGAGCAGTCTCTTTAAACTGGACCCTGACAGTGCTTTTAAGTTGCTTATAGGGTAAAACTCTCCAGATTGAGAATTAGCAACCGTGATTTCTGCCCGGCAGTTACTTTTGTTTATGTGATGTTCGACTGGCATTAAATTATTTTCTGACTTTCAAAATCTGAGATATGCATATATAGTGAGTTGCATTTGGTGTTTTCGTTATTCAAAAGTGGCTTAATTGAATGGTTTTGATCAGGTCACTGGGTTGGGATTTTGAGATTGGGAAGGTAGTTCGTGTGTTACCAGCTGTGGGCCATCTTCCTTAACTTTGAATCAGGTTTCCAAAGAGGATACTGGCTTGAGGAGCTCAACTCGCATGCTCGTCTGATGTGCCCTGTGATGTGGGTTTGCCCAGTTATGCAGCTTTCTGGAGATTTTGCCTAGACTTTGCCACATAAAAAAAAAAAAGTTGAGAATAGTTTCAACCAGGACTGAATCCAGTTGCAGGAAATTCAGCATGGCCTCAGATAAACAGCAAATATCATCCTCCAATTTAAAAAAAAAATGAAGAGACGACAGGCTAGGTGTTTAGTTTTTGTATTTTGAAGTTTCCAGCTCCTTAACAATTCAGCCTGTAAACTTTTCCAGCCGTTTATTACCTATCTTTTTTCCAGTTGCCTAAAAGATTTCCAAAGAACAGGGTGCAGCTAACAATGTGTCTGCAGAAAAAGAATTGATGCTGGAAATTTTCCACAGCTATATATGTATTTTCATTCATGGGTTTCTAAAAGTTCTGATTAAAATATGCATGTTTATCCCTATTTTGTCGGGATTAAATAATCAGTATTATTACAATAAGCTTGTTCAAAATTTCTCATTGCATCAGAATAATGGGACAATAGGAGCCAGGCTTTCCAAATTCCTTTGAGTGTGTTTCTATGTGGTACACGTGATCAAATTGATTCCCCTGGAATCAGTCCACCTGAATTCCATACCTGCTCCCATCATTAAGTAAATTAGCCCCTTTGGGCAGGTCGTTAATCCCCGTAAAAAGAATCTATTGATTAATCCGCATCTTGGTCCGGGGAGGGGGGGGGCCCATTAAGTGGCAGAGTATTTTGTAAGGCACCTCAGTGTTTACTAGAAAATATTTATTGTAGAAGTTTCTACCACAAAGAATCGTTTTGGGCTCTGTAAGATTTGGGTGCTAAGGTGAGCTGTATGTTTTACTGGAAGTTTTTTATTCCCAATCAGATAGTTGTTAGAATTGCCTTCTGGTGATTCGTTTTTAAAGCATTTTATTCAAGGAAACGAGTCTTATGGGGTGGGGGTGGGGTGGGGATGCTTTAGGTTTTGAGTTATATTTAAATGAGCAGAGCAGTTATTGTAATCAAGATCGCTTTTGTTTCAAATCTGGTGGCTTCTTGTTTGGTTTTGTTTAAAACATTGCTTTAAACTGCCCTTATGATACCAGGTCAAGCCTCCAACATGAATGGGGGATTTCAAAGAAGTGCTGAAGTGTAAACTTTAAGATGCCCCATGGCAGACTTAAGGCAATTTAAAAATCCCTCTGTAAACTGAGTGGGTTGAGAAAAGGAAGAAAATATTAAAGTCTAGTGAATTCCTTTTGCGCTAGGAATTTTGTTTCCAAATACATTTGGTTAGAAAGGGGGGAGGATCCCAGTTTTTTAAAATAAATTTTGGAATTTGCAGCCTTGCATAATCTTGGTTCATTCTTATAACACAGAGCTCCTGTTTTCCCCTTATTTTAGTGTAATGAGTTCCACGAGGCCAGTGTGCCGTTTTAGGGGAGACAGGCTATTTTCAAAGACGGTGCTTATGTGCATAGATAGAGCAATGGGTCGCGGGTGTGTGAACACGTGGGTAATGTAGCATCCTTTGGGGTCGGCAGTCTCTATCCTTGGTAGTCCTTGGAGATTGCACTGCAAACTCAGCAGCTCTGTGCCGCGCCTTAGCTTGTCCCCAGAAACCACCTTTCAGGTCTGCCACCATCTTGTTAGCAGATGGTCTCAAATCCTGGAAGTGTTTGTCTGCTCTAGGATGTGGGTATCTTGTGCAAGAAAGGAGGGGCAAAGAGAACTGAGCTAAGAGTCAAGGGCATGGACTTGCAGTGAAATGTAGAAGCCTTGGGCCTGTTTTTTTTTTTTAATTAAATTTTTTTTTTAATACCGAAAAACACCAAACACAAACATACTTAACTTTGATCATTCCATTCTACATATATAATCAGTAATTCACAATATCTTCACATAGTTGCATATTCATCATCATGATCATTTCTTAGAACATTTGCATCTATTCAGAAAAAGAAATAAAAAGAAAACAGAAAAAAATTCATACCTACCATACTCCTTACCCCTCCCTTTCATTGACCACTAGCACTTCAAACTAAATTTATTTTAACATTTGTTCCCCCTATTATTTATTTTTATTCCATATGTTCTACTTGTCTGTTGACAAGGTAGATAAAAGGAGCATCAGACACAAGGTTTTCACAATCACACAGTCACATTGTGAAAGCTGCATCATTATACAATCATCATCAAGAAACATGGCTACTGGAACACAGCTCTACATTTTCAGGCAGTTCCCTCCAGCCTCTCCATTACATCTTGACTAACAAGGTGATATCTATTCAGTGCATAAGAATAACCTCTAGGATAACTTCTCGACTCTGTTTGGAATCTCTCAAGCCATTGACACTTTATTTTGTCTCATTTCACTCTTCCCGGTTTTGGTCGAGAAGGTTTTCTCAATCCCTTGATGCTGAGTCTCAGCTCATTCTAGGGTTTTTCTCAATCCCTTGATGCCGAGTCTCAGCTCATTCTAGGATTTCTGTCCCACATTGCCAGGAAGGTCCACACCCCTGGGAATCACATCCCACATAGACAGGGGGACAGTGGTGAATTTGCTTGTTGTATTGGCTAGAGAGAGAGGCCACATCTGAGTAACAAAAGAGGCTCTCTTGGGGGTGACTCTTAGGCCTAAATTTTAAGTAGACTTGACCTATCCTTTGTGGGGTTAAGTTTCATGTGAACAAACCCCAAGACTGGGGGCTCAGCCTATAGCTTTGGTTGTCCACACTGCTTGTGAGAACATCAAGAATTCAACTTTGGAAAGTTGACTTTTCCTTAGGGCCTGTTTTAATGATGTGTAAAATGAGAAAGGAGTTTGATGAACTCTTCTGGCTGTCAGTGTCTAACATTGCATGAAATAATTGGCCTTGCCTTTTCCCCCATTTGGCTTCTAAAAGGCGACGATTGGGTATAATGTTGATTTACAACTGCTTTGGCCACGTTGTCTCCTGCCACCCATGGTAAATGAAGAATTGCTTATTTTTTTCTGTCACAACCACGATACCTTTCCATGAAACTTTCCAGGGTACCATATGACAGTTCAAAGGGATTCATTTGAGAGTATCCTAAGAATAGAGTTTATTTAAGCTTAGGCACCATGTGTGTTGGTCTCTTTGAAAATTAAATAAAAACCTCTTTGGACTTGACTGTTCTAAAATAATCCATGTCCATTCTCAAATATTATGTAGTGTGTAAGCCATGGGTCTATTACCTGTGCGTCTGTCCTAAGCTGCTCTCTTTAAGGAGTACCTCTTGAATTACCTTTTTAAAACGGCCTTCTCTGACCTGTGTAAGTAGCATCTCCTCTCACTCTCTAGACCTCTGGTGTACTCTGTTTTTCTTTTAAGCACCTTACATTTTACATATTGATGTGAAATTTCCATCCCGTCCACTAGACTGCAAATTCCATGAAAGCATATTTGTTTTGTTTTGTTCTCCCTTCATTCCCTGGTAACTCCTCAGTTGCTTAAATAGTGCCTGGTCCATAGAAGACCCTCAGTGAGTGTGTTAGTGACTCTCTGAGGTTAGAGTAGGTGTGTACCTGGGCTTCTCATGTGTGAATAAGCAAGTAGAAAACTGATGGCCTTTTGGAGAGGAAAGGGAATTTCATGAACAGGCTGGTCTATTTTATTTTCATCATAAGTAGAAGTTAAGTGTCTGTGTATAAATGAAGTGTGAGAGGAAATAATTTTTTTTAACTTAATGGGAATATCAACAGAATTGGGATATCTTTTTATTTTTTATATATAAATATGTATTATATATATATATATTTTTTTTTTTTAAATATCTTGCACTTTTCCTAGTTTCCGTCCTTTTCTATTTCAGTGGTTGGCTTTGTCAGTTGTCTGTGAACAGCCTGCCCTGGCACTCTGGCCAATAGTGGTTTTATGATTATGTCATTTCATCATTTATGTCCATATTTACTCCTGAAGTGGGAACCAGGCCTGACCTGTTCTTTCTATGCAGAGCCATTTCTGTCTTCTTTACTTTGGGATGCTGCACAAAGTTGGAATGAAGATATAGTGCGCTGGCACACGTGGAGCCCATCCAGTGACAGCTTTGCAGTGTGAAAGGGAAACTTCACCAAAACTTTCCTAGGGAAGCATCAACCTACATTGCTTTCCAGGACAGAAGACTCTGGAATTGTGTGTTAATAGACTTCCTCTTTGGAGTAAATGCTCTCAGGACAGGGAACTACATTACTCCTAGGAAGAAATGGAGACACTAAAATAAACACCCCTGTGCCTATTTAAACAGTTTATGCTGTCTGCATAAGCCTTGAAAACTGGGAGCTGAATATCTAGCCTGTCTCCAGAGAGAGAATAACACTGACGTACATAGACACAATCTAATAAGCGAGACTTGCGGATTTCCCTGTTTCTGTCCATTTGTAACTTTTAGATTTGCCATTTGTGATACCAGCGTCTCTAACGCAATCATTTAAAAAAAGAAAACAAAGTAAATGAGGGGATGAGAAGAGAAGGGAATATTTTTATGATTAGATACATGAGGGGGAAAAAATCTGTTTAGTCCTTCCTTGCAGTGGCCCTGCAAATTGGCCCACATGTCATGAAAGCAAAGAGGCACTAACTGCACATATTCCATGAAAGTTCTCTGGACTTTTATCTGTAGTCTGGGGTCCTCCAGGGTTTTCTGTTTTGCCCATTTCCTTTCCTGTTCTGGGACCTTCTCTAATTATTTCTTATCCATAGACTCCTAGCCATTGCCCATCAGTTACCTCCTGGCTCGGACTTGCATAGGAGAAGCCCAGGCACATGCCTTGACAGTCGCTCAACCTCAGACAGTCACTAAAGTACTCACTGAGGATCTTCTTGGACCAGACACTATTAATGGGGCTGAGGATCCACCAGGGAATGAAGGAAAAACAAACAAAAAACCTTTGGTAGGATTTTTGCCTGACCTATTACTCCTATTAGTTGATGTCAGAGCTGCTTCTGGAGTCAGTGAGCAAAGCCTTCGGTGTCATAGGCACAGGCTGTCCCCTCAGTCTTCTCTTCTCCAAGCCGTCCACCTCCCCCTCTCAGCAACTCCAAGGGGAGGAGAAAGAAAACACATCAACTTTCCAGAAGCTGTGGAAGGAATAAAGCTCTCAAATCTTCTAAGGAACCCATGCTTTGTGGGGAAAAGAAAGCAGCAGCAGTAGGGTCTGTATCTCAGAGCTTTATGGTCTGCTAAAGTGCTTTTTGACTTGGCTGTGCTGAGATGAACTAAATTTAGAATTCACCAAGTAATATTTATTTAAAGATGGTATGCCAAGACCCATTAGGGATGCAGGGATGAGAAATATATCTACCAACCTTGAAGGCTTTACTGAGCTAGAATGGACTCGGTGGCATGAGCCAGGTATAACAAAAAGCTTTGGGAGCTCAAAGATGTGTGAGATTCCTCAAAATTGGGTTTTTAAGGGAGTCTTCAACAATTACTGAGCCTCTGAATTAGACCGTGGGGCAGAGGCAGGATTTCAGCTTGGAGATATATGTGTACTTTTGAGAAGACATGGGAGAGAAGGAGGAGGAAATAGAAATGGTCTTCTCTGTAATGGTTTCTGTGTCTGCACATGGGACCTCTGAGCCAAGGACTTCTTTCCATAAGAAATCACGTGATGTTTGCTCGCCAACAAAGGGTGGGGGTGGTTGGAGCACAGAAGAACCATTTCTCCTTCAAGATCATTTTATGGGTTCGAATGCAAAAGCTGAAAGGGAGAATTGAGGCTGCTGGAAGAACTTGATGTCTTCTAAGGTCAATGATAGTAGCGTTTCCATTAGGACAGAAACCACACCCAAAACCAAAAGTGTATTTTTCAGGTGGGTTTAGCTTTGAAGTGCCTAGTATTCAAGAACCACTTCACCTGCAAGAGAGGAAGCACAGGATGACTAGCTAGTGGGGCTTTTGTGCCCTTCCTGGTCCCAGGAGGCAAGTGTTCAGCCACTGGAAATTCTTGCAAAGAGAGATCAAGTAATTCCTATACTACTGGAACCACGGAGGCTGAACTGCTCTATCAGCTGTGTTGTAATATATATGTCTTTTCTTGCAGAGTGTATCACACCATGGCTCTTACATCAATTATCCTGCTAGAAGATTCTTGGTTTCCCTTTGCTTACAGGAAAGGTGAGGCGCAAGTAGGAACTAAATGTCATTATTTTTGTCAGTCAAAACAGAATCTGTTGGTTCTTAACCAACAAAAAACTTGATCCTGGAAACTATGTAATGAGACAAGTGGAAAGATAATCTCATTTAAAAAAAATTCTCTAACTTTTTCACTTTTAGGAAACTATTTATTTTATACGAGGAAGTCATTTAACCCCTTCCTATAACTGTATTAACCCAACCTATAACTGTATTAAACTTCAGTGGTAGCTCTGTAGTAAGTTCTTGCTAAGTGCAGCCCTAGATTGGAAGAATTCATCCATCTTCCAGAAGTCTTGAGGATTGGGTGACCCGCTTCTGAGGAAACCTGAGCAAATATGTACCAAGTTTCATAAAGAGTAATCTTCAACAAGTCTAAAACTTGTTAGGTGAGAGAGTAAAATTAGCTGTTTGAAACCCATGTTAGAGGAAGTTAGTTTTTCAAAGCCCCGTTTTCTATTTTTTCTTCTGTTCCTGAAACAACTTACCTCAGACCCGTCCCCTAAAATGGAAATATAAGTTAGATACCAATGGCGATCCTTCTTCAGAATCTTGTATTTCCAAAATTCAGATTAGTTCTTGTCAACATGCTCTTTGGGGCATCTTCCTCCGCCTCTAAATCTTGCTTCTTTCTCAATACCTTTATCATCTACTGTCTTGGGACTTTCCAGCCCTCAGTGCCCGGCACTGAGTCCCACCTATCCACAGTGCTGGCAGAATTAGCTGCCTAGGGTCCCTGCCCTGGTCGAGACTGTATGTGAACCTGCCTGCATATCAGCCGTTCTCACGAGCTTTGGGATGCCTTACTTTTACACATCTAGAAATGAAAACTCTCTGTCAAAGTAGTTTTCTAATGTTCCCTTTAGGTAGCTCTTCATTTCATTTTTCTCTTCCCCTCCTCCCCCCAGCCTTTGGAGCTTGCTCAGATTTGAAAATTGGTAATTTCTGCATGGCAAAAATCCAAGACCTCTGATAGGCAGTCTAAAAGCCTGGGACTCCTACGAATTGCTACCCATTGTAAGCATTGTAAAACTTATTTTGCGGAACAAAGAGAACTGGACACACAGATTGTTCTCTTCTACTATGGCAAGCCCTAGTTTTCTGGTCTCCTTTGCCTTTTCTTCTTTGTTTACCCAGGAAAAGAGGGTATAAGATTAGGAGGCTATTGTTTAGGAAAGGGGACAGCTATTGCTTGTACAAACAGATTTTTTTTTTTCCCTTCTTTTTGACAGCCTCAATTATTGTACCTGTTTCTGGCCCATGTGCTTCTACTTATAAATACCCTTCCCTCCACCTTCAGGAGACGTACAAATCAAAGTTACAAATGTCATTGGCTACTAAATAGGCTCTTAATAGTTATTTTTTTTTCCCGCATGGGCAGGCACTGGGAATCGAACCCAGGTCTCTGGCATGGCAGGTGAGAACTCTGCCACTGAGCCACTGTGGCCCGCCCTCTTAATAGTCATTTAACCTCTATCTTCAAGTTGGTTTCTTACCCCTTCTCTGTCACGGATGCAGAAAGCACAAATTTAGATTAAAAGATAGTGTGTCAAGGTGAGTGTGTGCCCTGGGCAGTGTTCACCTGTCCCTCCCTTCGGTGGGGCAGACAAGCGGCCAAGCCGTGTCTGGTTGCTGTCATCGGAGTTTGCAGTGCAGGGTTCCAGCTCCACTGGTGATCTGTGTCCCAGCTACCTGCTGGTTGGTACTTCGGTAAATGCAAGTGAAGGAGAGGAGGGGGGTGGCCTTGAGAGGGTCAGAAGGGAGTGGCTTGCTCAGTGTTGCTGGAGGAAGATCTTGCATTTCCTCCACCTGGGCAGGCCTCCAGGAAGGGGATCTCGGTGTCACTTATGAAGGGTTGTGGGCCACCTGGTCTTGTGCAGATAGCATCCACGGGGCAATAACAAACCGAGAATTATCAGACCTCCCAGGCAGAATGTGGGCCTGTGGGTGTCAAGGTCTTAGGCCACCATGGGACTCGAGGTGGTGTCTGATTTTCTGGTGAACTGGGTCAACGTTCTGGCTGGTTTTTGCCACCAACATTCAGCGCTGGGGACAGGGAGAGATGTTTGGGAGGAACGAGGGGGTCGAGAGAGGGAGGATGAAGGAAACACCAAGACAGCCGGTGTTGGCGCCTTTTCCCATCGACAGGTCTGGCCTGAAAGCAGTTTGCTTAATTGGAACTTTCTAGCTGAGCTCTGGTGGCTTATCCATGTGCCCAGCATTGACAAGTAACCTGTCCACCGTGTCCTCGGCTTTTTAATTACTCTTCTCCTCCCTCGATGTCCAGCCGAGTGGCACCGAAGCCCCTACCCCCTGCTGCCACCCCTTTTCTGCTTTGGATCCAAAGAACCTAGAAATCCTGAGGGTTCTATCTTAAAGTTCCGAAATTAGTTGACATTGCCTGGATTAAGCTAAAATTGGGTAGTTTACCCTGGATGCCATGGGGGTTTTATTCTGTAGTCCACCTGTCATGGAAGCTCCTGGACAGTGGCTTTGGGTCTCATTTTCTATGAGGAAAACTCCTGGAAAAGATTTTGTCTGGGTTGGAATGACGACCTCAGGACATTTTTCTCCAAGAAAGGGACTAAAGGCAGAAACCTTGTCAGGAGGCAGAGGTAAAGAGATGTCCTCTGAGCATCTGAAACCCACAAGTGACATAAAATATTTATTGCCTATCCTTACATCACAAAAAGACTGTGCGTGTCCTCATTGACCTCTGGCTTGCTCCACTGAACAACCATACTTGAGCTGAGAGAACCACTGGTCACTGAGTGTTTATGCTGAAAAGCCAGCTGGGTCCATAAAATGTCCATTTCTTGCACATTTTATATGCTCAACAGATACTCATTCCCCCTTCCCTGTCCTGAATAAGGATAAATAGAGGTGATCTGGAACTGGAATTAAGATGTATTTTTGCACAAAAATAAAACTCCAGGTAGTTGTTTATACTTTCAGAACATTTTATGTTTTCAGTATGTTTCTTAAAATGAAATAAAATAAATCAGTTCTGTTTGTCAGTGTGTAGTGTGCCCATCCAGACCGTTATTCTAAATTGTTGAAAGGGTTTAAATTGTAGAAGACATTGTGTGTTTCTGCAACGATGAATACCTATTAGGTGCATCTTGACATTGTAGAGAGATAGTTTTGCATCTTTTTTTTTTTTTTTAAAGATCATTGTGTCTCTCTTAATTCATTACTGGTGACTCTTCATTATCTTTTATGATGCACGAGTAACAAAGACAGGTTCTCTCCGTAGTGGTGAGAATAGTAAATACAAGTAATGCAAATTGCAGTGGAGTGGGAAGATTAACATTCTTCCCTAGGTTTGGTGGGGTTTTGTTTTGTTTTAAAGAAATTTTGTGACACAGGATGATGGCCCCGTTATGTCTCCTGAACTTCATGTTTCATACTTTTCTTTTCATAGCCTACCTAGATATACAGAAATAACAGAAAGAATCTGTTATTTCTCCTTCCCGACTTGTTCTTGTTGCTCACAGGGCCAAGTGGTGAATAGAAAATATTAAGAATTAAGAAGAAAGTGCAGACACCTTGGGTTTGGACCATTAGCAGGAGCTCCAAGCCAAGAATGGACTCCTGAGTTCTCTTCCCATGCCTCCCTCCTTTAAGGCCATGGGCAAGCTACTTTGTTTCTCAGTACCTCTGTTTCCGTGCCTTTAGAAGGAAGACAGTTTTAACAGCATTGGATATATAGGTATTAGTCCACAGAACAGACATTGAGATTCATACCTGGGTACAAATCCAAGACGTGTCACTCATTAGCTGTTGAGAAACCCTTGCCTAGGTTCTCTGACCCTTATTTTCCTCATCTATAAAATAGGGCTGCTCACACCTGCTCTGATGAGTGGGTGAAGTGTATGTCAAGTTTTTGGCCCAGTGATTGGTCCATTTTAGCTGTGGCAGCTATGAAACTGCTATGGTAAATTAAGAAAACAAAAACCAAAACTTTGTTGCCATGTGTTATTGGAATAAACAGGTAAACAATTGCAACTTGCCAGTCTCTGTTGAGGAGACATTTCCTCTGTAATATGAATTTGCTATCAGTGTCATTGCATTGACAGGTTACTTGTGTGTGAAGACCTTTTTGCTTCTTTGACATATAGAGTGGAGTAATTATTATATGCAGTGGAGTAATTAATGATGGTGAAGGTGACACCATTTGCACGTGTTGGGGGGCCCTTGGAATTTTAGAAGAATTTTTTTAGTACTTGTCAAACCAAAAGGCACGGTGAGTTTGGAAGATATGAGAGTCTCATCTGTAAGGAGAGTTGGGGGATTCAGACTCTGGAATCTAATGGCGTTTGCCCTGCTGGTCTTAGGAACTGTTTGGGTCCAGAGACCCTGTATTCCTTCCAGCTTCTCCCTGTGGAAATGGGAACATTTATCCTATGACTGTCCCTCCTTTGCTTATTGGCAGTAGATAACTTGTTCTGAGTTTAACAGGTCCAGAGCCAGAAGACAATTTTGCCTTAGGACAGACCGTGCCTGTAACTGACTTTGATAAGATTTTGTACTGTTTCTGATTTTTGTATTGCATTTGTATTGTTACTGGAATGGTTTGAGGCATTTGTGATATTGTGATGGAACGGATGCATTTTGCATTTGCAAAGAACATGTCTTTTTGAGGTCCAGAGGGTGGAATGTGCTAGTTTGAAGCTGTTACATATCCCAGAAAAGCTATGTTCTTATTCCTAATCCTGTCTTCTGGAGGTAGTCCAATTGTTAAGGGTTTAGACCTTTTGATTAGATGGTTTCCATGGAGATGTATCTGCCCATTCAAGATAGATCTTAAGCCACTTACTGGAGTCCTTTAAGAAGGAACCATTTTGAAAAATATCTTCAGAGCCGACAGAGACATTTGGAGATACAGAAAGGAAACACCCCTGGGGAAGCTGTTTGAAACCAGAAGCCAAAGGATGAGCAGATGTCAGCCATGTGCCATCCCAGCTGACAGAGGTGTTCCAACCACCACTGGCCTTTCTTGAATCAAGGTATCTTTTTCTGGATACCTTAGTTTGGACATTTTTATGGCGTTAGACTGTAAACTTGTAACTTAATAAATCCCCTTTATAAAAGCCAACCCATTTCTGATATATTGCATTTCTGGCAGCATTACAAGCTAAAACAATAGCCAACGCCTAAAAGATGTTCAGGGAAGTTTCTGAACAGAGATATCCTCAGCATAGCTATAAAAAGCTGCAAGTACTTCAGAAGAAAACTGAGAGGTAGTTCGGAGTCAAGATATGCTCTCCAAATATTGTGGCCAGAAAAGATGGTGGAGGTATATCAGAAAAGACTGGGGCTCAGGTCCTGTGTAACTATCTCTATGAAATCTTGTGGGAGAACTGGGAACCCGTTGAGGGAGTTTGATTCTCGGCAGCTTCCATTACATCACTCCTTCTAGGATCTTGCTATCTGGTGTTCTAAATAGATACGTATCATTGGGCTGTTTAAAGATTGTCTCTGACAACATCTCCTGCCAGATAATATTGCTGCCTCGTCCAAGCTGAAGATCTTTTCATCTGCAGCAGGTTTCTCTCTGGCCCTAAAATAGACCTTGTGTTGCAAGGACCTTGGGCTCTCTGAACATGCTTCTCTGCCCTCGGATGGAACCAGTACTTCCTCATTAACTTTAAGGTCTGACCTTTTAACTATACTTTTAGGTATAATTCTTCAACAACACTGAAATAGAAATGACTGTTTCATTTCACTAAATTCAAGTTACTGAGAGTGGGAACTTGTGGTTTTTGCCAGTGTGTTTGGAAGCCAGTATGTTGTCACTGAAACTACTTGATGTCTGGTAGGAACAGCAGGGTATTTTTCAGTCCTTGGGATTATAATTAAAATGTTGAGAGTGGTTTCTTTTATGGGTAAAAACAAGTGTGTGTGTGTGGGGGGGGGTGGTGGGGGTGGGACGGGAAGCCCTGAATGTGCATTACAGCAGATAATCTAATCATTTGCCATGTCTTCTTCCTAACCTTTTGGGTAATACACTAATAAAGGGAAAAATATATAAGAACCTAGATGCCAGAAGGGATGGTTCCTGCACTGGCCTCTGATTTTGGCTCTCCTTGCCTTCAGGTGCCCATCCCATAACCATAATAGAAAATAAATGGGAGCAGAGGGGATGGAGGAACACAAGAAGACAAACCAAAAACCCAGAGCACAGTCCTCTGGGGGCAGGCAGGACACTTTTGTAACTCAGGTTCCTACACTTTCTCCCTTCAGGGAATTTGAACAACCTTTTGTAAATCAACTCCTCGTGAGGTGGATGCTTGTCCATATGAGCTCTTCATTTTGTGTTCCCTAATGGAAGTGTGATGTCTGCATGGAAGCCAATTGGGGCATGCTGCTGTACCTGCTTGGGGCTGGAGATGGCCTTGAGAATGGCCTGTGTTACCTCCAGGCACCACCAGCTTAACAGAATATGTTTCCAAAGATGCGAGAGAACTTGCAAACCCTGGTGCCAGGTCAGAGTCTAAAGGCCGTTTGTCTGCAGCTGAAAACATAGTAAGCATTTCAGGCATTTTTTTTATCAGAGAGTCTTAGTTAAATAGTTATGTTGGGGACTGATAAAGACATGTGTGAGTGGGGACTTTGTAATTTATAGTTTGGTGAATTTCATACCACGTGAAATAGAAATAAAAACAAGACATGTTTTGGAATGGCTGCTTACTGCTTATTTGCTTTTAAGGGCAGAGCATTGTATAAACACTGACTCACCGCATCCTATGCTGAAAGGAAGAAGTAGTTCGCTGTGCTTCGTCTGTTCTGGCTTCCAGCACAGAGTATAGAAACTGCCAGGAGAAAGAGTGAGCCTCGCACTCGGGGTGACTGAGAAATGCCCAACTGTCATGCATGTGTCAACACGTGACCTTACATGGGGTTCTGCATAAACATTCATCGAAACAGTATTTCCCTTTTGTACGTATTTTTCTTCAATATGTTCCCGAGTATGTCAAGTTGAGGCAAAGAGAACCTTCTTCTTTGGGGAAGTGGGATGTAGATGCAGATGTGCATGTACTCTGCGCCCTGTGTTTCTCACTTGCTCATAGGGAGTTTTGACAGCTCGACTCCTTACTCACCTGTGCTTTCTGTGTCGCCCGAGGCCACGTGACTGCAATGCTCATACAGAAGGGACCTTAGCACATAACCGAAGTCAATGCTGTGATCGAATCATCTCCTGCTATTCACATTTAAAACACTTTTCCTAAGAATTAAGTTGGAAAGAATAGTCTTACAAGGCTACGGGTGGATTGCCCCCTTGACTGATAAGGGGAATAGCAAGTGCAATCTAAGGTCAGACAGGTGGTGCCGGATTGATTGAAATTGTGTTTGTAAAGTACTGGGAGGAGGGGGGAGGGAGGGGGAAGAAGGGGGAGGGAAAGGTACAAAGAGACACAGAAGGGGCACACGTTCCCAAAGACACATGCACGTGGGCAGACTGACAGACCCTGCCATGCTCTGTTGAAGGCACTTGAGTGTCAGGAGGGTGGAGGCGGAAGACTGACTCCAGAGAGCATCGCAGCCTTGCGTTCAGTGGCTTTTTAGTTTCACTCTGTGGTATGAGGATAAGGTCATAGCTGTGGGCTGTCATTTTCCTTTATTTTGACATTAAAGCCCTTCAGATGCAATCTGCCTTATCTCTTACATCATTCCCGAATCTAAATTCTTCACGCCTACTCATTGCAGCAAACGTAGAAATGCAAAGCTCTGGGATATATGGATGCATTTAATCCATTTTGCTCTTGAATCCTTAACCATACTTCATTTTATGGAACTGAAAATTCAAAATTAGTTTCAGTTATTAAATTAAGTGGCCATGGTTGACAGTTACTTAGTGGAAGATATATTCATCTTCTGACAAAACTTCGCAAATTTTGAATTGATTTTTTTTTTTAATTGTTAGACATCTTCCAGGCAGGAGAAAATGTTGGAATAAGAAAACTGAGTAAACCTAATGTGGAAGACCAGTTACAAAAGTCTTCTTGGTGTGGGGAAATTTTAAAGTAGGCGAAGTTCAATGTCAGTGGTTCCTGCCCTCTCCTCGGAGGCCCTTTTCTCTGTTTCTGTTCTCATCTTTCTCCTCTCCTGAATGCTTTGGGGTCAGTCTGTGTGCCTTGGTTGGCTCATGGAGAAAAATAGAGTATACTCAGGACACTCACATTGAGATGATAGAGATTTACGTTGGCCAGAATAATTGTATTTTACATTGGCATGGGATTATAAGGATTAATTTTTTTAATGGTGGAATTTAGGCCCATCCTGGGGAGAGCTTGTGGGGGGCATTTTTTTTTTTCAAGCACCTTAGGAGGCAAGCAACTGCCAGCCTAATTAATACACGCTGTGTATTCTGACTTCTGTCTGATAATACCTACCTAGGTATGGTTAGTGATACATATAAATATCAAGCTATTGTACAGTTCACCAGCTTTCTTTTTTTCTTTGATGTACAAATGAAAACATCCACCTGTTCTCTTTGAACCTTTTTAGGATAGAACTGGGTAGACATTCTACCTTGTGGTGTTATTTGAAGTATCTTCTTTACCAACCTGTCGAATTGATGCCTGAAATGCCGCAAATAGCAGTTCAGTCCTCATGTACTAAGAAAAACTTTCTCCTGCTTGCCTTCTATTAAAATGCAATTGATACTGGGATGGAGGGCACATATAAGGCATTAGTACCTGCTTTGGTTTCCTGGGCTGTTCAAGCAAATACTATGAAATGGGTTGAATTAAACAATGGAAATTTGTTAGCTTATGGTTTAGAAGCTGAGAGAAAGTCCGCATCAAGGCATCATCAAGGTGATGCTTTCTTACCGAAGACTGGCATTCTGGGGCTGGCTGCTGGTAATCCTTGGCTCTTGGTTCCTCTGCGCATGGCAGTTCACACAGTGGCCTCTCCTGGCCACTTCCTTCTTTTCCAGCTTCTGTTAAATTGCAGCTTCTTGCTTTCTGTTCTGCTTGCTAGTGCTCTGTCTGTCTGAGTTTCATTATCTTTTAAAGGACTCCAGTGAAAAGATTTAGACCCATTCTGATAGGACTGGGCCACACCTTAACTGAAGTAAGCTCATAAAAAGGTCCTACTTCACAGTGGGTGTGCACCCATGCGAATGGATTAAGTTTCTAGGTTCTAAATGACCACAGAACCTGGTGTGAATTAGTTTAATCAGATTGCAGTTTAGAAGGCTTTTCAGCCCCCTCCCTGTGGTTCCTCAGTGCTTGTTCCCTGTTACGTCTGTTCCTTATTTCTAGTCTGGTGTGACTACTGTGTTACAATGTGTTAAAATTACTTATATTTTACCTTTCCTGCTAGACTAGAAGCTCCCTAAGGGAAGGATGCTTCCTTTAGTATCGTTTTCCAGGGCATAGTAAAAGGTCATAAGTATCCAAACCCTACTCCCTTACTCGCTCCTTCATTCATGCATTTCATCAGGCCCATTTTAAGATAGTCACTCTGTGTCAAACACAGAGCTGAAATGAATGAATCTTTAAGTTCTGCTTTTTTAGGGGTTTGGATGTCCAAAGGCTAACTCTACCAACTTTATAGATTGGGCAAATTTTTAGAACCTTCATATCTACATTCTTATATACTTAGGTTCATGAACTTGAGCCAAATAAGTGGAGCAACTTCTCAAACTGTTTTCTCTCTCAAACCCACCCAATATTTTCTGCTTCCATTCAGAAGAATCATTGCTCTAAGTAAGTATATGTTGTTCTCCTTAAAACTCACACGAAGAAGGAGCCCTTCTACCTCCCTGAAGTGACAACTAATATGCTGTTTTCTCCCTTGACGGTGGGAGAAAAAATTCAATATATATTATCAAGCATCGCTGCAAATTTTTCTGTTCTCAGTACTTCCATTGTTAGGTGTATGCCTTGCATACATATGGGTATTTGCTTTAGCATTTAACAGCAATCCCATTGGAAAAGGGACTCATGCTGATATGCTTTCTTCTGGTTGATATGCTTTGCGTTGACTTGTAACTGTTCCTCAATGTATACTAGCAACTCACAGCCCAGGGATAACTTGGAAACTGTTACTGGTTTCAGTAACTGTGTGTTAATCCCACAATATGCTACCTTAGAAACAGAAGTTACTCTGATAACAACTTGATGATGCTTCCCCATTATAACTTAATAACCATGTCCCAGACTAAATTATTGCTTTTAGGCCTTAGCCTCAAAGTTTATTAGTTCTCAGTATTTTTACGATCAAAGTTAATAGGAAACAATTACTCTTTTTTTTTTCCTGTTACCATCACTGTTAACTATTATTGCTACAATTTCCTGTTTTATGGGTAAACAGCTAAAAAAATATTCATTGGTCATGAGGATAAAGCATCAAATCGAATCTCTTTTAGCAAATGGCATATCCATACTTTGTAGGGAACAGGAAAAACGTGAATAAGTGAAGTATTCTGTCTTTTAGCCACCTTTTAGGCAATAGCTCAGCTACTTCCCCTACTAAACTTTTTGCCATGGCTGTTAGCAGGTGATAAAGTTTAGAGTGAATTGCTTTAGGTTTTCCCCGTCTGCCTTTCTCCTACTTCCACTTTAATTCAACAGAAATGAGAGCAACAGGAACGAAAATAGCAAAATGCTTGAATAATGAATCACAGTGAGGATCTATAGTGAATTTATGCCTGTAGGATGGAGAATTAGAAACAGATGCCTTTTGATTAAAGGCACTTCCTGTAACCAAGTTCAAGGTGAAGCTGTTAGTCTAGGAAAGATGATAAGAGACGCAGTCTTTAAAACAAAACAAAACAGACGAGACAGGGCTGTGCACCGGTGGCTCGCTGGCGGAGTTCTCGCCTGCTATGCCGGGGACCCGGGTTCGCTTCCCAGTGCCGACCATGCCAAAACAAACAAACAAAAAAACAAGTGCTGCTGGGATTTCTTTTCTTTGTACTGCCCCTCCTCTCCTCCAGGACCACCGCAGCCGCCTCATTTCTAATGAAAACAGCAGTTCTGAAGTGTAAGAGCAGACATTAAAAGCTGACGCTGGTGGCAGGACCCGCATCCCTCGGCTCGTGGGCGGACGACGCGGCCCGGTTTTAGATTCGCTGTGTTGTTCCCGGCTGATTCCCGGTCCTGTTGCTACGTTCTCATCAGGAGTGATTGGCATCTCGGGCTGTTCTGCATATCGTGTTCATTGTGATGCTATTTTTAGCTAGGATTTCTATTTCTTTTACAAGAACGACTTTAAAAATAGACTCATCAGGAGACCTCCGCCAGCGTTGCAGAAACCAGTGCTAGGTGGAATTGGGGGGGGGGGGGTCCTTCTCTCTAAGCCAGGCATTTTCCTTTGCTGCTGCTGTTGTTCACGCCACTGATTTTCTGTGTGTGTGTTGTGTGCACATGCAGGTGTGTCTGTGACTTGAGCTCTTCGAATTCCCATTCCTTTTTTTCCCTTGTGCATCAGGATGTGAGTGGTGTGGTATTTTATGTAATGAGAGGCTGCACGTTGCTATGAAGCAAAGGCTATTCCACCCTTAATAAGGAGAGCCATTATTTGGAACTTAAGAGATGGGAAAAGTGTTCTTTCATTTAAAGAAAAAAAAAAAAAAAAAAACTCTAACAAATAATTGCTGCCATGGCCTAAAGAGAAATTAGGAAAATACAAACCAGGGATATAAACCATCACCCCAGACATTCAGAATTCGAGTCTGTTTTCTTCCAGAATAGGGTTTGTTTGTTTGTTTGTTTTTTGATGCGGGGGCGGTGCATGGTCCAGGAATTAAACCTGGGTCTCGCAGGGCAAGCATTCTGCCATTGAACCACCTTCCAGAATACTTTTTATGCAGATATATACAAATAATTACATGTAGTTTTAAAAATGAAATCATACTTGACATACTTTCTGAGCCTTCGTTTCTCACTTAGCAATATGTTATGAACATCTTTCTATGTTAATAGAGATCTTTAAAACGTTCTTATGATTAATGCGTCTTCCAGTGCCTGGATAAAAGAGTAAGAGTTTTGACTTTACCAATCATAAATACCCTCTCCCCCACCCCCACCTCAGCTTTTCTCTTTTCAGTGTAGAATCCACTGAGCTCTCATGCTCAGCCCTAAATATGACCTGTTTAGAAACTTGAATAAAAGGAAATCTAGGAACCCTACCTGATGAAGAATTCCACTTCTGGATTCCCTGTTAGCATTTAGGATTTTTCACAAGTCATTACTTTTCCATCTTAGCTGTGACCCAGCTCCCATGCCTTTTCCTGGAATTTTAACTTCTCTTAGATTCCTAGTTCTTTCTGTTTGCCTTCCCTCAGAGCCAGTGCCTTACAGCCTCACCTGTAAGGCGGCTGTCCATCTCTCACACCTCTAGAGTGGCCTGGACTTAGGAGAGGCCCTTCCAAAATGTATGTCATTTTGTTGCCTTCATGGCTTTGCCCAGTTGTCTGGAGTGACTGCACTTGCCTTTCAGTTTTAAACTCCTAATCACAGCCTCCCTTGACCCACCCGTCTTTCCCCCCAGGTATGTATCAACTTGTGGTCTTTGTCTCAGTTGAGGACTCTTCCCAACTCACAATTTCACCTCTAGACCTTGCCAGTGCCTTCAACTCCATCAGAAATATGGAATCCCTGTAGTTTTCCACCAATAAACGATTCCTCACCATTTCTTCAATCCCTGGCTGGGAGTCTTTATGGCGTCTTCTCTTACTAACTCCCCCTGTCTCTAGTTGGTATCTGGAAGGACAGCTGGAAGGTGGGGAGGGAACTCCGAAGAGCTAATGGTGCTGTTTTTCTCCAGCTCTGTTGTTTCTGTTTCTCATTCACATCAAGTTGGTTCTTACTGCTCGGCTAGATTGTGTGCTGATTTGAGGGCATGCCCTCCTTGCTTGGGAACCTTCTGTCTCCTAGAACATTCTCCAACTGTAGATGCTCAGTAAGTGTAGCCCCGTCGATTTAGTGGCTGGCACGTGTCTTCCTAAGGTCAGTCTGTCTGTCAGCAACCCAGGGACATTTCATGTCCTCTCCCGCTCCCTCTAACAGCCTCTTTCCGTACAGAGCAGTGGTATTCTCCTCTGAGTCCTCCTCTTTGTGACTTTATCTACCTCTCTAGGCATCCAGCTTGCTTATTTATTAGAATATGCAAGCTCCCGGACAAGAGTAAGAGTCAAGATTGTAGAAGAGGTTCATTTGCCTAACACAGATTGCAGCCTTTACGCTCACTTTTGAATCTGAATTGGGGATACATTTAAGAAATTCTGAGTCTCTTTGTATTAATTTCTAAGTTTTACTCTGCCACAAGATGTTGCAATAGCATGTTTTTTAAATGTTGCCTTTCATGTCTGTTTAGTTTTACCTGCTGACTACAAAGGTTGTTTTAATCACATCTTGCTGACTTGTTAAAATTACCTAAGTCCGGGGCAGCAAGAGAAGTGGAAAGAAAACATATGCTAATCTCTATATACTGCTAGAGCTTGCTTGTGTATGTATGCGATAGTAATTAACATGGGAGGAAAGCAGTATGGCACTGTGGGATTTCTGAATCACTGACTGTACTATAGATAATGCAGAGGTTCCACCCCAGCTCACTACAAATGGCTGCAGGCATACTGACATATTGAGCTCCCAGGCCACAGGCAGCCTTGAAGCCTGGGGGTGGGAGGTGCTGGCCATTTATGCTACTATACTTCCCTGGTATTTTTCAGTGTAAGTTACACTGTGGGGGTAGGAGGAAGGAACTGATATACTGATTTGGAATTCAGAAGAATCCAGTTCACTGTCTGCTCTCTGATGCTCTCTGATGGTAGGGATTTTGTGTGCTTTGCTCGCTGTTAAATCCCAAACCTAAAACAGTGGTTACCATATAGTTGTTCAGGAAATATGCATTGATTTAATTATGGAAACATGCCTGACTCCTACATCCACTGGACATGTTACGTTCTCTGTGTGTCAGTTTCCAGATTTGGAAATACAATTCCCTTCTGTACAACAGATATACATTTATAAGGTCACTAGGGTTGTTGAGAGAGGTGACACACACAGTATGTGTGTAGCATGGTACGGGGCACAGGGCAGGCAATCCTTTAGGTACTACTGTCTTGCCTTCTCTAGTGTGGAGTAACTTCAATTTTTGGTGACAAAAATTTAATTTGCATATGGTTTTCAAAGTTCCTTGCCTTAAGTTGATGAAATTCTCAGAGCAGTTTTTAGATGAGTATTTCTTTTTCCACTTATTTTATAAATGGTGAAACTGATGCTGAGAAAAGTTACATGACTATGTAAAATTGAACAACTGGTATGTGACATAACCACATTTAAACCCAGATGTCTTGAGTTTCTGACTTAAAATTTCAAGGTCTTTCATCTGGGTAATAAAGTTTTATCTAGATTTGCTTCAAATACCAGATCAGAATCGCTTTCAATTAGCATGTTGTTTGGATGCAAATGATAGTGATAAAGTAAATTTAAGAATGCTTCAATGAGGCAAACATTCCCAAACTTTTTTTTAATAGCTAGTTAAAAGAAAGCTTAAGCTAAGCTATTGTCAGAATCTTTAAAGCCTGAATCTTGAGGTTCTAAATTAGTAGTGAAGTTTTAATGTGAATTAATTCTGTGGCATTTTCAAAAGATACAATGCTAAAAGTATCATGCTATAAGCGATGATTAAACCTGGTATGGTGAAATGAAATGAGAACAGTTCACGTACTATAGATCAAAAGGGATGTGAAGAGACAGAGTTATGGAGATACTTTAAATACATATGATGCCATCCTTTTGATAGGAAGGATCTCACCAGTGTTGAAGGGGGGAAAAAATCAGCAGTGTCACTTTTTTTTTTTTCAACCCTTTCACATGAACTCTCAGTCATTTGGTTACTCTGGTTTTGATTCAGTTGTTTCAAAAATTAGCATCCTGCTGTTCTTTGGTTTTTGTTTTTTTTTTAAGGAAAGATTTAATTTTTACTTTGTAGACTGACATATAATTATTGGGGCAAGAAATTGGTTCTCCAGATATTTGAGTGCCAGCAGCCAACCCTGCCCTTGGGGAAGAAAACTTTGCCCTCAACAAGCTCGCAATCTTAAATTTGGTGCTTTGTTTACCTTGCATCTTGTTTGTTTTCCACAGAATTTCAAGCTCTCTCTTGAAATGTACATAGCAGTTGAACATTGTTTTCAGAATTCTACTTACTCTAGTAAGCATCTGCCCTGCTCGTGACCCACGTGAGAGCCTCATGAGCGTAGGAAAAGAGAAAAGGAGCTAAGGCTGCTTGCCTGAGTGGAGGGCTGTATCAGTGTGTTGGCTGCTGCTGCTCCCAGCACTTGCTCAGAATTTTCTCCACACCTAGGAGAAACATATCTTCGGCCTCTTAGAAACACAGAGAAAGCAAGACTAAATGTAGAATGCAGGGGAATGACGACAACCTTTTACCCTTTGAAACAATCAGTTTTCAGTTTAGTTTGTTGCTGTTTGCCTTGAGAAGGAAGGGAAAAGAACTCTTAATTACAAACTCTACTTTCTTTCAGCTATACTATTTTCTTTTTTTTTTTTTTTTTTTTTTTTTTCTTTTTTTTTTTTTTTTTTAAAGGAAAGACAGAGAGAAGGAAGGAAGGATAGAAGGAAGGAAGGGAAACATTTTTAAACATTTTCTTGTTTTATTGTATTTTGTTTTTCCGTTTTTTGTTACATGGGCTGGGGCCGGGAATCGAACCGAGGTCCTCCGGCATAGCAGGCAAGCACTTTGCCCGCTGAGCCACCGCGGCCCGCCCGAGCTATACTATTTTCAATGCTATATAATTTGTACAGCTGAAGTGGCAAATTCTGGCTTTTAAATGTGAAGACAAGGTGTTCCATTTAATGCGTAGAAAAGATTGACTTCAGTTTAAACAAAAGAAAAATTTGAGGATCTCATGATTCATGATTTGTAATTATTAAGGAACAACTGTAGTGTTCTCTGCAGTTGGGTCTTTGGAGGAGCCTGCCATGCCTTCAGCCCTTGCTCCCTCACCTCCTGTTCTTTATCCTCCTGGATCAGGTGCATAAAATTGGGCTCAGAGAGGTTAGGATGAGTTAAGGACGCATGGCTGGGTTCTCAGAAGGGCCCCACCATGAGGTTCTCCGTGATGCTCGGGGATGGAAGTTGGCTGCATCCCTCAGCTGGAAGTTCATTTCTATTACTACATTTTGGTACCTGGTGCTGGTGTCAGCTTAGAGCAGGCTGATCAGCTTTACTACAAGATCCCAAGAAGAAGAGAGGCAAGGAAGCTATTTATGAATCGCTTACTGTGGGGCTGGGTGACCTTTAAATGTTGTAGGTAATGTAAAGACATCTCGGCAAACTCGCAGGTAGGGGAAGATAAGAAAAGTGAGGCTCAAAGAAGGGGAAGTGAGTCAGCTCACAGTAACCCTGCTAATGTAGAAAAACTGCTGGATGTAAACCTAAGACTGAATAATAAGCCCATGCCATCCCTATCATGGACCGTTCCTTCCTTTGGATGGGACTGGGTAATGGAGGGGCCACGTCGCCACTGGCAAGTGAACCTATTTCTAGTGTTATTCACCCAGACCCTGTGAACCTGGCGGGGGTGTAAACACATGTTACATCAATGACACATGCCTTTGCCTCTACAGGATCTAAAATATGTGAAAGAAAAGAAAGATTAAATGGATTATTGAGACGTTACCTCTTCCAACTGTTTATCGTGTGGAGGGAAGAAGCTGTGAGAACTGACCATTTGAAAGTTTTCGTTTGCCTTTTCTTTCCTGTGTTTAGGCATTAAATAGCTATCGTAGTAATCACTCACAGGTTCAAAAAGCATTTGCTGCCTTTACATTGCTGGTTTGTATATATTTTTGTAGTCAACTCCTTTTTCCTAATAAAGGAGAGTTTTGTTAATATAAGGTATGTTAGATTTAAATATAAAATGCTGACTTAAGAAATTGAAGAAAAAAGAGCAGTGAGGTTTTGTTGATGAACGTAGATATTTGAAATCAGTATTTTGGGTGACATCAGCAATCTTTTCTAACATCAGTTTTCGGTATATTCCATTTTGTTGTTTTAAATGTTGTTGCACGGTCCTGGAAAAAAAATCCTGGTTCCCTTAGATAAGGAGTTGCAAATAATAACAGGGTAGTTTGTTTTTAAACAGCTACCTTGTAATCTCGGGACACTTCCATTTAAATTTATCTGAAAGCGGGACACTTCCATTTAAATTTATCTGAAACCTTGCAAAAGGAGGAGTACAAACTGTTTCAAAGTTGAAATCCCTAGCAATATGAAACAATTTGCATTTTTTAATTGGTAAGCCTGCAATTTGGGGAGCCAATGATAGCTTGCTCAGCTAGTTTAAATCTTCCATTAGAGGCTAAAAAAGCTTTCCAAATTATAACCTTAAAGAGCTGCTCATTGATCTCCTACTTAAAAAGAAAAACTCGTAAGGCTGAGGACCCATCTCTGTCTAGTTAATTTCAGAAGGAACAAGTTTAACGTATTGTGCTTGTTGAATGGAGTAGTTTGACTTGAGACTACATTGCTGACATTTTGGTACCCTGAGCTTGGTAGCATTTTGACTTTGATGCTAATAATTCAATTTTTTCTAATTAGAGAAGTTGTAGGTTAACAGAAAAATCATGGATTAAATCAGAGTTCCCGCATACTACCCTGTGAACACCTGGCATTGGTGTGATGCATTTGTCACTAGGGTTCACTGTCATCCTATGTTTTTTTTAAATTTTTATTCTAGTAGCATCTGTATGATGTAAAATGTCCCATTTAAACCACATTCACATATTAATTCAGTGCTATTAATCACATTCACAATGTTGTGTTGCCATCACCACCATCCCTTACCAAAACTTCTCCATCACCCAAATGAAAACTCTGTACAAGTTAAGCCTTACCTCCCCATTCCCTACCCCAACTCTGGCCCCACGCTGGCCCCTGGTAACCTATATTCTGGATTCTGACTCTGTTTATTTCATATCTGTGAGCACATATAATATTTATCCTTTTGTGTCTGGCTTATTTCATTCGACGTGTCTTCAGGGTACATCCATGTTGTCACATGTATCAGAACTTCACTCCACTTTATGGCTGAATATTCCATTATGTGTATTACTACATTGTCCATTATCTCAATTTTGTTACATTATTTTATGCCACGCATTTACTTGTTGTTATGTACCAGAATGCACCGAGGACAAGAACTCTTAATATGGTCATAGCAAGTAATTGGCTATGATGCACCTGTGAAATCTCATGCACATGGACACATGGGGACCTTTTGTTTATATGTTAAAACAAAGAACAGGGAGAACTGCAACCTTCCCAACTAAAGAATGTTGTATATGAACACTGAGATGACAGGGGCATTTTATTTTGAGATCTGTGCAAATCTGTTAGAATGTGTTGGGCCATTAGTAATCTCTACCGTGTCAGAATGGAAGTTATAGTTAATTTACTGGTTAGTGAAGAATCTAACTTCCAGAGAATCTAGAAGTTCTAGAGGGCTCTACTATCTCCTTCTACCCTAGCAACCCACAAAACAAATTAATGAACCCATATTACAGACACAGAGACGAACCAAAATAGAATTACAGTACACCAGTGCTCACAGTAGTGTTATTCACAGTAGCCAGAAAGTAGAAGCAACCCAGTGTCCATCAGCAGGTGAGTGGTTAAACAAAACAGAGTATGGCCATATAATGGAATGTTATGGAGCCTGTTCTAGTTTGCTAGCTGCTGGAATGCAACACACCAGAGACGAATTGGTTTTTTTTTTTTTAAAGGAAAGACAGAGAGAAGGAAGAAAGGATAGAAGGAAGGAAGGAAGGAAGAAAGGGAAACATCTTTAAACATTTTCTTGTTTTATTGTATTCTGTTTCTCCGTTTTTTGTTACATGGGCTGGGGCCGGGAATCGAACCGAGGTCCTCCGGCATAGCAGGCAAGCACTTTGCCCGCTGAGCCACCGCGGCCCGCCGACGAATTGGTTTTTAATAAAAGGGGATTTATTTTGTTAGTTCTTTAGAGGAAAGGCGGCTAATTTTCCACTGAGGTTCTTTCTTACGTGGGAAGGCACAGGATGGTCTCTGCTGGCCTTCTCTCCAGGCCCCTGGGTTCCAACAACTTTCCCTGGTGTGTGATTCCTTTCTGCATCTTCAAAGGCCTGAGCTGAGCTGCGAGTGCTGAGATGAGGAATGCGGAGCGCTTGGGCTGTGCTATGTTGAGCTCTCTCATTTAAGCATCAGCCAGTTAAGTCAAACGTCATTCATTGCAGCAGGCACGCCTCCTAGCTGACTGCAGATGTAAATCAGCAACAGATGAGGTTCAAGTACCATTGGCTCATGTCCACAGCAACAGAGCTAGGTGCCTTCACCTGGACAAGTTGACAACTGAATCTAACTACCACAGAGCCCTAAAAAGGGTACAAGGTTCTGATACATGTGACAATATGGATGAACCATGAAGACATCATGTTGAGTGAAATAAGCCAGACACAAAAGGACAGATGTCTTATGATCTCACTGACATGAAATATATAAATTCCTGGAGGCGGAAAGTAGACTGAAAGTCACCTCAGGGTGGAAGTGGAGAATGGAGAGCCAATGTTTAATTGGTACACGGTTTCTGTTTGGGGTGATGAAAACGTTTACTGGTGATAGTAGCACAATATTCTGTATGTAATTAATGCCGCTAAATTGTACTCTTAAAAGTGGCTTAAATGGGACATTTTGAATTGTGTATGTTACACCTCAAGTTCCAAAAATCATATAACTTGAGGTTCACACACACACATAAATGGAATTAAGAAAACACTCAGCACTGTCTCCTACAGATGTCATTGTTTTCAGAGCACAGTGGGTTGGGTGCCCAGACGCATAGCTGCTGTAGATTTTCTTTTTGTACCTTTGTCTAGCGCAGTGGGTGTCAAACTGCAATGGACACGATATTGTACAGGATAGTCTAAACGATCTTGTGCACTATCCTTGATGTGCAATTTAAGGGACTTTTAGTATCTTATTTGAATGCCTTCTCTGTGTCTGTATCTGTCAGTTCTCAGATAGATGCTGGGGACGGAGCAGTGAACAAAGTCCCTGCCTTGAAGAAAGTATGATCCAGTGTGGAAGACAAACATTAAACAGACAGACACAGGTGCTAGAAAATCTCAGATAAATGCTGTGAAGAAAATGTGAAAGTAAGAGAAGAATCAGGGAGAAGAGGGAGGGCTGTTCTTTTATACACATAATCTAGAGAGAGACATTTGAGCAAATCCCTGAATGAAGGGAATCGATTCTGTGATTTTTCTGGAGGAGAAGCATCCTAAGTGGAGAACAGGATTAAATCTGGCCTGCAAAGCTTCGCGTGGAAGCCAGGGCATTGGAGCAGAGCTACAGAACCGGGCAGGAAATAAGGGAGGAGAGAGGGTCACGCCGTTGGGAATAGCTTCTCTAGTGACTTTTAAGCCATGATGAGGTCCAGGTCTCTGAATTTTCTGATATCTGTGGTGAGAAACTGATTGTTAGGTTTGAGTCGAAGAGTGTTGTAATCTGATTCACATTTTAAAATCCCAAGGATAATTTTGACCCCACATACTTTGCTTTAGAACCTAACTGCTGCATTAAATGCAATTCTACTCTATGACACCTTTGAGAGTCTTTTTTTTTAAGTACAGTTATTAAATAGTGAGAAACTTAGTTTAAAAGTACAATATGCATCTTCCAAATCACCCTTAGTAGAATCCTTAGGGTTTTTAAATGAGGATTAAAGCTACATCCTTCAATAAAGAGTAAGTTCGAAATCTTATGTGAAGCTTCTAAAAGCTAGCATGGTAGAAATGCTTAATGAATGCTGGTTCTTTCTCTCTCTGCTCCCCTTTTTGTTTAATATTATCTTTGCTACTGATGCCTGGCTTTGATTGTCCATTATCCTGGTGAACCAAATTTGCTTGCAGGAAAAACTGAGTCATCTAACAAACTGCTGGCTTTTCCTTGATAAGTACATCATCAGAAAGAAGCTTATTCTTTCTGGTAAGGATAATGGACCCTCTTTTTGGAAAACAGCATTTGTAACTCTCAGGGTAATTAGTGAGCTGATAATGTGACTGGATTTAGGACCACATTTTTTTCTTAAGAGTTTTCTTACCTTTGTTGTCACCAAATTTGACTTCCATACAAAAGGCACATTTCTGTGACTTTGTCCAGGGACCTTAGTTCTTTTTTATTAACCCCAGGTGCTCAGCAAACTTCAAAGTATGGTTTGATGCCCTATTCCCATGGTAAATTTTGAAAGTCACTTGCCTGGTGACAGATGATACAGAGAGCAAATATTTTATTGAAATAATAATGTGTGAAGGATGTTTGAGGTTATTGTAGGATTTTTTTTGGTAGGAAAAAAGCAGTTTTTCGATTAAATTGTCTTTTAAAAACTCTTTTGAAAACTGAATTTATTTTATGCATGTAATTAAAGCAAAATGTGGTGTGGAGAAGACCCACCTCCACGGCTTATTGAAAATACAGTTTTCTGGGGGTCTCGCTCCCAAAGATTCTGATTCAGAAATCTGAGGTGGAGATTTAATAAACCTTAATAAAAATACCTCAAGTCAACTGATATGGGGAATCTGAATTTGAATGTGCACCCCAACTGACAGATGTGAGAAACCACATTTGACAAACACTGCTGACTTTCTGAGAGGACGTTACTTTTGTGTTATAGAAAATAGCCAAGACTTCCGAAAGTAGAGAGGTAGGAAAATGAACTCTCCTGCATACATCACCCCACTTCAGCAGTCAGCCACAGTTTCCTCTGCCCCACCCTGTACCCAGATTATTTTAAAGCAAATTCCAAACATCCTACCGTCTTTAAATATCTTGAGTATTTATAATAAGGGATTCGTTTTAAAATATAAAACCACACTGTCATTAACACATTAAAAAAGAAACAATAATTCCTTAAACGTCATCAACCATCCTGTTAGTGTTCACATTTCCATCTTGTTTTATGAATAGCTTTTCATGGCGTGTCTTTTACCAGTTCATTTGAATCAGGATCTAAATAAAGTCCAATTATTTCCCTGTTAAGACTTTTTGAAGCCATTTGTTTCATGTCTTTTTTTTTTGAATGTTGTGATTTTTTTTTTTTCTGGTGAAGAAACCAGATCATCTGTCATGTAGAATTTCCTGCCTTCTGGATTTTGACGATTACATCCCTTGAGCGGCGGTGAGTATGTGTGCTTCTGTCACCTGTATTTTCGATGAACTTCTAGAAAGTTCTAGAGGCACTGATCAGACTCCTTGTTATTTTTGTTTTGCTCTGCTTTGCCTGACTACTTCGTAGGTCATATTGTGCTTTACATTTCCATCAGGAGGTAATGATTACTGATTGCCCCTTTGTAATGAGGTGATTTTCTAAATTCATAAGTTTATTAGGGGTTATAAAATGGCGATACTCTACTTTATTTTTCTTCATTTGTTAGCTGGAGTCATTCTTTTTAGAGAGAAACTTTATCTTTAAAGTCCACATCTCTTCTTTGTTTACTGGGTGGGTCAGGTTTTTATGAAAGGCAAGATAAAATGCTTTATCCTTTAGTTTTCAAAATTACAGTTGGTTCACCGTGTCCTCCCAAGTGACTTTTTTTTTTTTTAACTATTACTGTGAATTCGCAGATTTAAACACATCTGATGTGTTTCAGTTCATTATTGTAATTGACCTTATTGCTGTGTAAATATTCTCACCTTTGACCACTGAGAAGCCATGCCGTTTGGCTGCTGTGTCCTTTCAGTGACCGCCTAGTAGTCTTGAAGTGCTTTCTTGCTTTCCAGTATGACAGTGTGTTCCAGGCTTATCTTGTACATTTCCTGCCTCAGACCTGGGATCCACTTTTGTCCGAGGAAACCTGGTTCCCCTCTAGTAAGAAATCATATTTAATGAGACCATGGTGTGGGGGTCTAGGAGTTCTCATCTCTCCCCATCCCTTACCATCCTCTCCCTTCCCCATCACCCATCCCTCCCGTAGAGCACGGGCTCATTGTGGGATCCCAGGCTCGAGTGAAACAGAAACTTTTCAGCAGATGACCCGTTTTACTACTGACACAGCACTGAGGGCCCAAAGGAGTTGGAGAAGACATCCCATCATGGACAAGCTCCCAGGGAGGCCAGACCGCCCAAGGCTTGGTGGGTGGCAGCTCCACACGCCCTACTTGATGTTGGAGGAGAGAGACCCCGTGCTGTTTGGTGTGAGGTATTTATGCACCCCTGCCACTGAGAATTCCTACCTGATAAGTTTCTAGGGCTGCTGCTCCCTCATCTTTGGGTTTAAGGTTCCCCGTGGCTTCCCCAGCCACCATCCCTCCCCATACCCTACCATCCCTCCATCCATTGTCTACTCCATGTGTTGATCTGTTCCTCTATCTGTCTCTCCCTATCTTTCTATCATATATCTGTTTTTAAGGTAGAATACATGCTGGGATTATACTGAAAACTTGCTGCTCAAGTTCAGTACCAAGGCTCTTCATTAACGTCATTATTATTTTCTTTCTCTAATACTGAAAATAGCATTTCTCAATCATAACAACAAAATTTCATTTTTACTTTATCCTGTACCGCAGTCACAGTAATTCCAGAATAAGAATGCTATTGCCTCCCCAACATTTTCTTAATGGAAACTGTTTGTTTTTTTGCTGTTTTCTTTCCATTGTACTGGTGACATATGTTATATTAGTCTGTTACGTACATTTGGAATAGTTCTATCTGTATGTTTGTGCCACCAACTGTGTGTGTGTGTATATATATTCATTTTATTGTACTTGAGGTTTTTAAGGTGGCTTTCAGAAATATTTTTTCATTCAAGAATTATGTAAAAATATTTAAATGGTCCTAAAATCAAACTTACAAGGTATAACGAATGAAGTCTACATTTCATCCCTTCCCCTGCACTCTACAGTCTCCTTTACGTTACCGCTTTTATGTATATCCTTTGTTTTTCAGTATAAGGAACTTTATGTAGGATTTTTTATCTTTTTGTTCTAGTGGGTGTAATTAATATTTTAATATAACACCCTTAGTGCTACCCTCCTTTTTATTTTTTTACCTTTTGTTTACGGGTTCCCTACCACAAACAATATGAGCGGATTGTAAACAGCTAGTAACCTTTTCTTCCTTCTTTCCTCCTCTCCCCATCACTTGGTTTAAAGTTCTTTTACTCCCAATTAATATCTATAAGGTGATCAGTCAGTGCACTTATTCTACTTTTTCCCATTTTCTCTCCCCACGTCTGTTGTAATCCTTGTGCTGCCTCTGCACGGAGAGTATGTAGCTGAGATATATAATGCTGTCTCCCTTGAACCATGTTTTAGGGGACTTCACACCCCTGCATATAGTCCTTATGTGTCACTGCCTCTCCAGCCAGTGTGGGTCCCTGAATCTTCTCCTTCCTGGATCCCCAAGGAAGAGCTCACGGGAGCACCATTCTCGGGGTTCCTGTAGCTTCATAACTGATTGTCTGTTGTTGACTTGAAAGTCATTTGGGCTTGATAGAAAGTCCTTGGCTTAGTTGTTTTACTCAGATATCTTTAATGTGTCACTCTGAAACTCTGACTCTCGAATTTTTTATCCCTTGTTTTTTTTTAGTCTGATATCCAAAGATTCTTTTTTTTTTTTTTTCTGGATTAACTTTTCCAGGTACACAGTATTCCCTTTCAGTTGAAAGCTTCACATATTTTTCTGCTTCTGGAAAGCATATTTGAATTACAGATTTTAATATTCTGTTTCATTGCTTTGCTTTTCCTCTTTGAGGATGTCTTGGAATCGTTCATTTAATTATTTTTCTTTAAATGTTTTTTAGTCTGAACTGATTTGAAACTTACAGATAAGTTGCTAAAAGATTACGGAAATCCATACAGAGAGTTCCAACATACTCCCTCTGTACCCAGATCCGCTAACCTTAGAATTTTGCTACATTTTCTGTATTATTCTGCATATCCTCCATCTACTTAGTTGTCCATCTACTGTCTGATCACTGGAGGTGGGCTGTGTATATTATGCTCCATGTACATTTTCTAGGAACAATAATATTCACTTATATAGTCCCCCTCAAGGGCAATTATCAAGATCAAGACATTTAGCATTGATATAAAGCTTTCAACTTATGTTCCAATTATTTCGTATGTTCCAGTAATGTCCTTTTTGAGTCCTTTCTCCTCCGTTGTTAGGTTCCGTCCAGGACCATGCATCTCATTTAATTATCATTCTCCATGGTGGCTCTTTTTTTTTTTGAGTAATAGAAACACATACAACATGGACTTTCCCATCCTGCCATTCCCAAACATACTGATCAGTGGGATTGATCACACTGACAATGTTTTACTACCCTCACTGCCATCGATTACCAGAACTTTCCCATCACTCCAAACAAATCCTACCACATTACACATCAACTCCCCATTCCCCTTTCCCTGTCCACTCCCCTCCATCTGTATTCTGCTTTCTGTTTCTATGAGCTTGCATAGTCTAGCTATTTCTTATAAATGGAATAATATCTGTACCTTTGTGTCTGGCTTATTTCATTTAACATGGTGTCGTCAAGGTTCTTCCATGTAGCAGCATGTATCAGACCTGCATTCCTTTTCACGGCTCAATAATATTCCACTGTGCTGATGGGCATTTGGGTTGCTTCCATTTTGTTCAATTTTCTTTTTTCTTTTACCTCTCTTCCCTTTCTGGGGTTTCTCTTTGAATCCTTACTACCTATTTCTTCATTTCTTTTTAATCTGAACATTTTCCTCCTTTCCATTTTCTGATTTTCGTTAGGCACTATCTGTGTATTCCCGCTTATATTTCTTATGATCTAGGGTTCATTTCTAAATTGACTTATTTTACTTCAAATTCATTTAGTTCTGTTGTCTCTTTTCAAATATTTCTTCTCTCCAATCACTTCATTTCGGAATTTTTCCAGTTCTGGTTTATGTTCCTTTATATCTTTCTTTCTCAAAAAAATCTTCAGCTCTTTCGAAGTATTCACTTAAAGTTTTCCTCTGTTTTGTGCACATGTCTCTGTGGTAGGAATATTACTCTGATCTTTATTCCATTTTTTTCTCATAATAACTGTGCGCTGGATTTGACCATCATCCTATTTTGTTACTCATTTTTAAGCTAAGTGAGTTTTCCTGTATTTTTTAGCGCCAAGGGGTGGGCCAGAAAAACTTCTCTGACTCTAGCTCTAGAGCGCCCTCTTCTGTTGTTTCCATGAATTGATAAAAAATATGGCCCATTCTTTTCTTAGCTCTGTCTACTCTGTTTCCTTCCTCCATTTATAGTTGCCCCTGTCTTTCCTTTGATCTTATTATTACTCTCCCACTCAATTTGGATTCTCTTCTCAAGAATGCTTGGGTTTAGTTGTGGAAGCAAGCTTAGGCCTGTTGGAAATGTGGGGCTTCTTGTTTCCGGGCCCTTCAGATGCCCTTTGGCTCCCATCCCAACTTTCTCCTGTACAGGTAGATGCTGCTTCCAAAAGGCTCCTTAGCTATAAATGGTTTGACCCATCCATTCATGTCTTCAGCTTCATCAGGCTGCGTGGTCCCTTAGTTTTGTTTTGGATGTCGTCCGTGTGTGTTTGGCTCGGTTGTCCTAGTTTCTCTGGCTGCTGTTATCCTTGTCATCAAAGGAGAAGAGGGAGGAGAGAAGGGAAATTAAAAATCTATGCTGCCTTCATTATTGGCACCATCATCTTCCTGAACCCCAACTTTCAATTTTTAATTGAAATGTTATCAGTGCTGGAAAAAGGTGTCTTTCTCTAATGCCATCCTTCTGGATCAAAGCTAAAGTACTTCCTAAATGTGAAAAGTTTCATCTTAGTCATGTATTTTTAGTTTATGGAATCACAAGCAAGAAAACGACAAAGTGCCTTGAAACATAAGACATCTCCTCGTAGAAGTAGTCGTTACTTCTTAAAGTGGAACTATTATTAGTTCAAAGTGAGCAGGTAGGAACTGAGAGTCCTACGTGTGTCATTTCTAAATGCAGTGTGGGGCAGGCCACAGTGGGTCAGCAGGCAGAGTTCTCGCCTGCCGTGCCAGAGGACCTGGGTTCGATTCCCGGTCCCTGCCCATGTAAAAAAAAAAAAAAAGCAATGTGATGTCAACAACTCCTGACCCTGGAAGGACTTTAGAACGGGTTAGGACAGTGGACTCTCAATCAGTTATAGCCCTGGGGTTGAGAAAGCCTTTGGAAATTCTGCTCTGCACTCAGGTGGTCTAGCCAGCTTTCCCATCCCCCCCCCCACTTCCCTCCTTCCCCTTCCCCTCCCCCATAATCTCCAGCTCTGAGAATTGACCCATTGTATCTTCCAAAATGTGATTGCCAAATTGCCATTGACATGCACATTTTCCCTCTGGACTTTTAATAGCTCGTGATACACAAAAGAAACCATATGCTTTTTCGATTTTACCCTTTACAGATTCTTTGAGGACCTCCACTTCTAGTTGTGTCTGTTACATTTAGTGCCTTTTGGCAAAGGTCCTGCTTCCACGGAGTTTAAACTGAGATCCACTGAGAAGCTGAGAAATTCAGTAATGAAAGGGGAACTTTCGAGTTTCCTCTTTTGGAAGATTTCCTTATTAAATTCTACTAATGACTCTGTTTCCATCTCATATGAGAGATGCCAGAATAGCAACTAAAATTGCTTCTTCCTTCCTCTCACAAAGTCAAGCCTTCATTCAGTATTGATGGAGATTCCTACTTTCAAGGGGCTGATATGCATAACCAACAACCTTTTTCTTTTCATTCTATTTTAAGAGTTTCTTACTAATCCACCTAATAGGAGGTCATCTTATTAGATTTCAGTCTATTTCATAAATATTTTTCTGATGTCCTCCTTATTGGGTTTTTAACTGTAGATCACTCTTGGATAAAACCATGCTATATAAACAGTAAGCGAAATAGTCATGTGGTTGTAGACGCTGCCTAAGACAGACTGCAGCACAAAGGAACTTCTTGTTTTTCAGTTGACGTGTAAAGCTGGGGTGTGGGATTTCTTCTCATTTCTACCCGAAACTGAACTAACACCTGGTACTACTTGGATCCTACTTGGATTCTGTTCAGGGTCAGTACCCTGTAATGTCATCCCTATAATATTTTGGGTAGGAAGGGAAAAAAAAAGGAAGAACAAACCAATTATTTCTGCTAGAGGCTTTTTCAACAGAATCAGTCGTTTTCTTTCGTGGGAGGTGGCAGGTGTTAGGTTTCAGGTCATAACGTAGCATCCTATCCCCGCGGCTAGGGGTCTAAATGGAATGCATTTCTAGACATCAGAAACTCGCCTAGCTCTGTCTGCCACCTCGCTTTCTTGGCTGTGACAGACTTCTACTCCATTTGAGTCTGCTTGTGCATTTAAGGAGGAATGAGCAGGAATTATATACTCATATGGGCTGGAACAAAAAGGATTACTGATAACCTGCAAGTGGATAAAGGGATGGAGAAATACGAGAAGTTTGGTTTCTCTCTGTTCCCTGTTAGAAAATAGTTGCAACAATTATTCAGGGAGTCTCGGTGCATTTCGGAGGCATTTGGCAGGAGAGCAGTGAATGTAGGTTCCCGATTGTCCCTCTGATTACACCAGCTTCTGCAGCCCTCTGCTTTCTCTGGCCTGACTCTCCCACAGGGCGTGGAGTTCAGGTGTGTGAAAGAGCATCAGCTCTAACCGAGGCTATGCAGCCCCATGGCCGGTAGATATAACTTGATTATTGCCAAATAGCCTTCTGCAGGGGAACCAGTTGGCGCTCCCACCTCCAGCCAGTGTGACATATATAACAGGTGTAGCAGTCAGAATGGAAGTCAGTCACAGATGTTTTCTAAATATTAGAAGGTCCCAGGGCTCAGTCCTCAGACTACTTTTGCTCCCTTGATGTTCTCTTAAAACTGTCTAAAAGCTAACAATTTCCAAATTTTTATCTCTAGCCTGGACCTCTCCCTGGAACTTCAGACTTGAATATCTCATTGCCTCTAGGGCATCTTCCCTCGGATGACCTCTCATTCTGCCTCCACCCACCCCTAAATCTGCTTCTCCTCCATTCTCCCCACCTCAGTAAGTGGCTCCTCCTTCCTTCCAGTTGCTCTGGCCAAAATCTGTGATGTCATCCTTGATGCCTCTTTCTCCCCAACACAGTCCCCCTGGTCCAAACCAGCACAGTGGCTCACCTCCGGTATCTCAGTGGCCTCCTAACTGGTCTCTCTGCTTCTACCCCTGCTCCCCTAAAATGAGTCCTCAGCCCAGCAGTCAGAGTGAACTCATGAAAACATAATTCATATCTGTCATTCATCTGCTCTGAACCTGCCAGTAGCCTCACAGCTCATTCACAGCAAGAATCAAAGACCTGTCAGAGCAGGAAGGGCACATCAGGGTTCTTAGTCACCTCTCCCAACCTCTCTGACATCCTCTCAGTTCTTCAGCCCCAGCCACACCAGCCTTGAGGTTCTTTCTCCAACGTGCCAGGCAGGCTCCTACCCCAGGGCCTTTGTACTGTCTGGTCCTTCAGCCTGAGATGTTTTACCCCCAGATCTTCAGTTTTTGCCCAGGTGTCACTGTCTGTACGAGGCCTTTTTTGACCAACTTTAAAACAACTTTAATCCAGCACCACTGCCCTAGCCCCTTTTCTATTTTAGTTTCCTCCTTAGCATTTATCACCATTTAATATTTCATTGTAATCCTTTTTATTTGTTTCCATGAGAGTAGAGAAATATATTTTGTCACTGTTGACTTCTCTTTCCTAGCACCTACTACAGTGCCTGGCAGGCAGATGCTCATTAAATATTCATTTAATTCATTGACAATAATAATGACAGTAAGACTAGCGTTTATTGAGCAACTACTATGTGCCAGGCACTTTGCTAAATGGTTTATACATATCAAGTCTGATAACAACCCAGTAAGTAAGTGTAATTACCCTTGTTTTACATATGGCTTCTCTGGAGCTCCAGAGAAATTAAGTAACTTGCTTTAGGTATTATAGCTAAGTGTGAGTGTCAGATTTCAACCCTGAGAGTCTGCCTCCAAAGTCTGCACTCTCAACTACTCTCCCGTTCTGCTCTGTTAGAAAGTGGCAGAAGACACTGCTCAGCTGGTTCTAGTTTAACCCTCAGTCCTCCGACAGGTCTCCTGCTGGGGACTTCGTTGACATCATGTCATTGCATCTGTTGTTTGTGTTTAAATACCTGTGCCGGTTTGAAGCGGTTATATACCCCAGAAAAGCCATGTCCTTTTTCCTGATCCAATCTTATAGGAACCGGCATGTTTCTTTTAATCCCGATTCAATACTGTGGGGTGGAAACTTCAATTGGATTATTTCTGTGGAGATGTGGCACACCCAATTGTGTACGTGACCTTTTGATTAAATGGAGGTGTGACTCTGCCCATTTAACGTGTGCCTTGATTAGTTTACTGGAGTCTTTTAAAAGGGGAAGCATTCTGGAAAGAGAGTCCACAAGGGACCCAGACATTTGGGGATGCAGAAAGAAAACACCCCTGAGGAGCTGTTTCATATCAGAAGCCAGAGCCTCCAGCAGATTCCAGCCACGTGCCTTCTTGGCTGACAACGGTGTTGTGGTCCCACTAGCCTTTCTTGAGTCCAAGTAGCTTTCTCTAGATGCCTCAGTTTGGACATTTCTAAGTCCAAGAAATATAGTCCAGTGTACTAGAACGGCACACTTCTAATTTAATAAATTCCCTTTTTAAAAGCTGTTGCATTTCTGGCATGTTGCATTCCAGCAGCGTTTAACAAACCAAATCAGGACCCATCTTGTTGATTTTTCAGTAGCTTTGCCAATCGTGCTTCTCTTCTCTAAAGTGCTCTTCCTTTAACAACATTGCCTTCTGGTTTTCATCACACTTTTCTGGTCCCTCCTTACAAATGCAATTTTCAGATGATCTGTTCAACGTGTTCCCTGCCCCTCAAGGGGTTAGAGTTCCTTACCTTAGTCCTTGGGCCACTTCTCTTCGCAAGCTGTGTTTTTGCCCCTAGATGATCTTAGCCAAATCTCATCGCCTCTGGATAGTTCTATGACTCCTGCCTCCCTATCTCCAGACAGGATCTCTCCTAAAATCCTTCTGCCTGAACATCTAGCTGCTTACTCATCCAGCTCTATTCGGATGTCTCAAAGGCCCCTTAACTCATTATCTTCCAAACCCAAGCTGTAACCCTCTCCAGACCTGGTCTTCCTCCAGCGTTCCCCTTCGCAGTTGCATCATCTAGTTTCCCAAGACAGGTACGTAGATGTCATCCTTGACACCTCTCTCTCTCTCTCTCTCTCTCTCTCTCAAATCTCTTAAATATCTTTTGAATCTACCCATTTCTGTTTACCTCTGTTGCCATGGATTCTAGTCCCAAAACCAATTCATCTCTCACTCTAGGTGCCCCAGCTTCCCTGGTTTCTTAAAACATGTTGGCTTGTTCCCTATCACCCTATACTTTTGTTAGTCGTTTTCACATGTGAACTTATATATTTGTGTGACCGTGTCATAAATGTCTTACTACAAGAATGTAAGCTGTGTGAATGCAAGGAACATATCTCTTTTCCTCATCTGATCCTCAACTCCTAGCAGCATAGTGCCTGACATAGAGTTGCCATTCTAAATAGATTTGGTGAATGAAAAGATTAGGAAGATATGTCAGTTAACAGGCTGAGATCACGGAGAAATAAAGAGTAACTCAAAAGCAGATGTAAAACGATGCTATAAATGTATAGTACTATGGTGCTAGAGCTTTATAATGAATGGATGGTTATTGATGAGATACAGACTGAGTCTTCAAAGGTTAAAATTTATTCTTTATTTAAAGCAGCAAGTACGTAGCGAAATTATGAAATAAATGCATCTTAAAAATTTTTATTTTAATTGAATTAAAAAAATTCAGTTTAGTAGAGTTTTAGAATGGCAGGAGGTAAAATTATAGTAGGTGAACAGTAGATTTCCCAATAGTGCAGACAAATGTTTACATCCAAATGCGAGTATGACCTATCCACGCCAGTGGAGGCTGTGGAAGCACAGGTTAAATGAACAAGGAAAGGGGATGATTAATTTGCATGTTGTCGCCTTTCTTTAATCATGCAGGAGTTGCCAGAGAGACTAAAAAATGGGCAACATGAAAAGGAAGAAACAGTGGGAATCTTGGATAAGCTTCCAGCAGATAATTAAGATTTAACTGATTCTGTTTTGATGTGTTCACATGTTTCTATACACGGAAATGGATGAACCCACAAATACTATAAATGCCAATTTTTGATGGCCTTTGGAAAATGTAACCCATGACATATGGTATCAAATTAATTTGGGCTTTCACTCCTCTCAGTCTGATTTGGGCACATGCAATTATGAGCTAATAGTTTGGCATCCAGGATTGCCGAGCACTCTCCGTGAGCATCTCAATTTCACAAAGAAGGCTCTGAGGTTGGAGGATGCATCGTGACAGTGGTTTAGCAGATGAGGAAATGGAGGCACAGACCTGATTAGCTGCTTGCCTGAGTGCTGGAAATAACTCCTCGGTAGAGCCTCCGAGGCGGAGGTCTGCAGACTCGCCTCTCTGTTGTCACGATTCTGCCCCTCTCTCACATTCATTCTGTTTGGTGCAGGTTAGTGCAACTTCTTTCATCCTGCTGCCTGCCAAGGTTAGAACAGGGAAGGGCTTTAAAAGAGGATGGATTGGGTTTGACAGAGAGGGATGGCTGAAGTCTATCCAAACATAAATGTGCCTGGAGCCCCAAAGGTATTAAAACCTTCAAATGGCGTTTTCTCGCAGCTGCACCTGGCCTCCAAGTAGCAAGAAGAGGCTTAACCTGCAGGGACAGCTCTCTTTGGTGGTGGTAGCAGGTTCCTATTTTTCTGCTGAATCTATTAAGCACTTGGTTTTTCTTTTCTTCCTCAAGCCAACACAATGCAATTTAATTTAGTACTTAGAACACCTGTGTTTCCTGTAGTTCATGTGAAATTTGGGATGTCAGCTAATTGGGTTAAAGCTGCCAATAATGAAGTATTCAGAGGTATGGGTCACCAGTTACATCTCCCAGAGTATTTGAACTAATGACTAGTAAATGTACTAATAAGGTACACAGTATTAGTATACGAAAGTGCAAAAGATTCACAGTGTCAACACTTTATTCCAGAAAGTGTGTCCATAAGATCTGGCCTCCTACTTAAGTGATTAATTTTTTCAAATATCTATAGATTTTTCCAGGGTTTCTCCAAATCTGCTTTTCTTGCCCAGTTCCTCAGTCTGCTGTACAAAGGGAAAATAATTTGGTACAAAACCTATCATGTAGTCACTATATTGACGCGAAAAGGACTTCTTTGCACTTCTTTAGAACAAAGTGTCATTGCTCTCTGTTCACTCTGACCAGAAAGGGGAGGATTGAAGTCTGCAGTGCCTCAGAAACTAGTTAAGAGTTTGAAAAGAGTCCGTGTTGAAAGATCAGGATACATACAGAAACTTGGTAGAACGTTTTAACGTCAGCTCAGACATTGGCTGGCTTCCACTCAGATTTCTTTGTGAGTAAAATGTGTATTTGGTGATTAGGTCCAAGCCCTTCCTAATTTATGAGCAGAGTTCTCTGCTTTTTCTAGAGCATTGCAAAGAAAGAAAAAGGAAAAAATAGGTTGAGCAAATTTTGTGGTGGTGTGTATATGTGAGGCCTCCACATCTTCCAGACTTGGAAAGCATATTTTGACAGCTCAAGTGTATCTCCATGTTTGATCTACATCGGAGCCTATTTTCCCTTCCTCGCATGCGTTTTAATTATATAGTTTAAATGTTTTACTTATTAAAGCTGTTTGGTCTTCAAGCTGTAAACATCACACACAGCTAATAAGCTTTAGGAAAGAAAAGGAAATTGACATTTAGTGTAGAGGTTATACAAAACCAATGAAAAAACTATGCAAATGAGCTGTGGAACATGGATTTGCATATCCTTGTGGGTTTCCTGATGGTATTCTCAGCGGGCGCCTGGCAGACTTGCCTTTTTACCTCTGGGGATGATGCATGTACAAGTACTAGGGTCCTGCAGGGTCAATTTAACAAGTGTAACTGATTTTCTGTGTGGTTTTTTCAGATCCACTGAGCGAAATGCAGCAATAAATAGTGACAGAGGAAATCGATTTTTTTTTTTTTTAAAGCAAATACTTTTGTGGGGGCGGGGGGTAGGGGTGGTAGGGAGAGACGTTCTATTTATCTTTATTGTTGCCAAGGTAGGTAGAGAAATTTTTGATATTAAATATTTGCATTTAAAAGCAGATATTTATCCCCATTCCTCCAGTTCCGCTGCTCAGTTGACACCCCCTTCGCCCAGCCCCTAAACTCCTGCTGGAGCCTGGTTTCGTCCTGCAAGTGTCTTTTGACTATCCGGGTTTCTCTTGAGAGAAGAGGCTAAGAAGTCTGCTTTTACTACTATCCCATTAGCATAATAAGCAGCCTCATGGCCAGGTTGCATGTTTACTCGATTAATAGTATGCATTGACAGTTTACAGCAGCCAGACCTTCATCATGGAAGCAGAGTGGCAGAGTCTAAAAAGGAATTCAGTGTCCCCATGGACCTGGATTTGAACTCAGAGCTCTGGCATCCCTCTCTACCTTAGATTCTCACCCATAAATGAGGACAATAAGGGAGCTATGAACTCTGAATAAGAGACCTGCAGGTTCTTATCATGCCACCTGGCTTTTAGTAGGACTCTAATAGAAAATATACTTTCAAAACAATAAAAGTTTCATTCTATACAATTAAAAAAGAAAACAACAACAAAAGAGGTCATTTCTGTAGCAAGAAAAAGGAAATGAAAATCACCCCTGAAATGTAGTTGGAGTACTTTAGAGGGGCTCTTCCAAGTTATTATAAAGCACCTCTGAAGTAAATATGTCCGTTTCTGCCCACACCAAAACCATAACATTCCAGGAATATAATTCTGCACTTCGGTTTAAAAATAAAGTGAGTGGAACAAACTGAATTAGAAGTCCTTGGCAGACATCCCCCCCTGCAGAATGTTCTCTCAATTGGTGGTATTGCAATAAAAGCGAAGATGCATATTTTGTACTCTGCCCTTCCTGCAGAGCCAGTTGTATTTCTCTCTCGTAAAAGCTGGTATGCTCGAATTTCATCTCATCCCTCTGATATCTGCATGCCCCCCCCCCAAAAAAAAACCACATCCGCACTGACCCTCCTTCCAGAGAAAGCTTTGAGCAGAGCTGTTCTCTGATACCGTATTTGTGCATACTGGGCGGCACTCAGGAAGGTCACAGAAGCATGAGAAGGTTCTGCTGTTTTCAGTTGTAAAGACTGCCAAGAAAGAAAGAAAGAAAAAAAAAAACCTCAAATGTGTTCGCATTTCTCCCACCTCTTTTTTTTTTTTTGCCTTATGTAAATATTCAAACCCTTTTTAGAGAGGCTTTTGTTAATGTGTTATCCTAGCAAACACCATGGACTTGGATGCTCTTAGTTCTCCCAAGTCCCATCGGAATTTTTCAGCAGAGAGAGTGAGAGTAAATGTGAAGCGAGATCGAGTAGAGAATCTTGTGCGCGCGTGCACACGCACAGACACACACATGCACGCCCCAGCCACCCCTACTCCATCGTCACCATAGAAATTATGTAAAAACCAGACACTAGACGTTCTTTTCTCCCTTACTCAGGCGGTTGCATCTTTCCCAAAAATGGAAGGGGAGAAAGCTTTCTTTGGCTTAGCCATATGCAAAAAATTATGGAACATCTGTGGAAGTAACAACATACAAGAAGACAAATTATTGGTGGTAAAAGGCAAAGTCCTTGTTTCAAAAACATGTTTGGAGATGGAGTGTATACAGAACCTTACTTTGTGCTAATTACATATAACAACTGTCAGCTTTGGGAGCCGCAGCCTGGGCTGTTAATAAAGAACGGTCGTGGCCGGCTGTTCCTTTTTTTTTTTTTTCCTTCCTGCCCTCCTTCCTTCCTTTTTGGTTTGTTATTGAACAATGCATATAGCTTCGTTTCAATAGTTGCCGTGATCTGGAAAACTAAATCAGAGATGTGTGAGATTTGGTGACTCATTTTGTGCAATGTGCTGGTGGGTGGGTGTGCCTGTCCTGTCTCTCTTTTTCTCTAGCACTCGGCGGAGTAGTGAGGGAACTGTTGGATCCAAGCAACTTCTCAGCATGCTTCGGAAATTTATTTTGGCCCTCTCCAACATTTACCTCTGCTCTCAGGTGCAGCACCCACTACAAAAATAACGTCACGGCGGGTGAATTCAGTTGCCTATGCATTCTAGGACTCGTTGTGATTTTGTCTAAGTGGCCAGACTTTTAGACACAGGTACTTAAAAGTGTGATCTGGTAGAAAGAGCCTCCAGCTCGAAATCTGGAGTCCTGGGCTTTGGGACCCAGTTCCCACACTCACAGTGTGACCTTGGGGAAAATGAGTCATTTCTCTAACAGTGTGTACTTTTTTCATTTGTTGAGGGAGATGCCGTAATATCTGCTCACAGTTCTTACAGGAATTGGAGAAGCGTAAAGCTGTACAAACATAAGCCAACTATAGACCCCGATTGCCTATTGTTATAAGAAAAACTCTGATACTGTTTTCTATTATGCTAAAAGGACTAAACACTCTCTTATTGCCAATTGTCACATTTCCTTGTGTGCGTTGCAGTGCTACTGTGAAGTTTCTGGGTCTCCCCAATCAATAAAGAAAAGGCATTTGACAACCGAGGGATGTGTCTTGATGGAAATAAAAGAGAGTAGTGATTTTAGATCCTAGAAAGAGAGATGCTGCCGTTCCACAGCTCTGTCCGTGTGTGCCCCTCTCCTGGGGAACCTCCCTGCTCTCAGGGCATAGGAAGGAAGGACCAAGCGTGGTAACCGCTCGCCACAGTGGCTCTCGGCGACCCCCAGCTGCTGCCCTGCACCATAGCCTGCGTTCCAGCCAAACCAGTCCCTGTGTTGTAATTCCCACATTCCCTGCAGTTTCACACCCATGTTCCCTCCATCTGGTGCATCCGTCAACATCCCCACATTCCACAGATTCCCACCAGATCCATGCTTCCACAAAGCCTTCTCCTGTCTACCCTTCCAGAGCCACCCCTCCCTTCCCTCTTTGGGTTCCCAGGTTTACTCTTTGTATTTCTAAAGCTTCATGTAGCCTACCTGATAGTGTAGGCAGTCACGTAAATGTTGTTAAACAGAAAGGACAGTGTAAAACGACTAGGTCTGCAGGGACTGCAGGAGCCAGCCCCAGTTTGGGTCCCACTTCTGCCATTTGCTAGGGTTGTGATTTGGGTCAGCGCATAACCGCTCTGGGTGTCAGTTTCCTTATTTGTAAACTTGGCTCGATAGTAGCTGCCTGATAAAGTTGTGAGGAGGAACTGAGTGTAGAGCTCTTACAATGGTGTAAGCATGTACATATCAGCTATTAATAGTCCCAGTAAATCAGAAGAGAGACGAGACCTTGCCTTCGTGTTTTGAGTGAGGTGCCTGCAACTGTACTCAACGCCCAGAGAAGACCCTGTCAATAAACATTATCGTCCACATTAGCTAGCATGTATCAATGTAAAAACCTTTCCTTTTGAGTCCGCTAAATAATTCAGAGTGTGAATGCACTGCCCGCCCCTTACCTCCTACACTACCAGTCATTGAAACTGAAAGTCTGAGTTATCAGAGTCTTTCAGACAATCTCAGAGCCCTGTGGAATGCATTTTCAATAGTCCTTTTACATCTGCTTTCTCTTTAGGGTACAGTTAGCAGAGCCCTGGTTTTAAGGCACAAGCACATTTGCAGCATTATTTTTGCAAGAGGTTGAATGAGATGATGAGTGCAGTATCCTGCCTGAATGCTGCATCCAGGCTTTGAGGTCTCGGCACCCTAAATGTTGGAGATGGAACAGTGGAGAGCAGTTGAGGTCACCTGGAAGACAAACTTCAGAACCACGTCCTACAAACTGGGTGGATGAACGTATGAAAAATCAGAAATGAGGACCATCTTTTTAGCATCTTTGTCACAATGTTGTGCATGCATGTGTGCGTTTAAACATCAGGTGAGGAACCAGAGGGTAGTTCTCCACTTTAGAACGAGCTAAACATGACTCTCGATGGTTCTGATTTGGTCCCCTGGGGATAGCTGGTAGTGTTTGAGAATGTGTGTGGTTGTCACAAGGGAAGGAGGTGCTACCAGCATCTAGAGGGCAGAGGCCAGAGATGCGGCTAAGCACCCTACACTTCCTAGGTCAGCCTCCCGCAAGAAAGAATCATCCAGCGCAAAATGTTACTAGTTCCAAGGCTCAGAAAGTCCATGTACCTTAACCTAAGAAGAACAGTGAGAATTCCTGGTGAGGAGGAGCATCTGCTGTCTCTGTACTGGGACGCACCATTGCTCCCAGTAAAGGCTACCTAGAGTTCCACTTCTGGACCTAGACGAGGCACTGCCACAAAAATCCCACTTGCTGTTCCCTCCAGTGAAATCTAGTCCATAAGAATAGATTTTATTGGGAACGTAGAAGAGCTTATTCTGACTTCGTTCTTTGCCGACAGATCCTATCTGGTCACTAACCCTTGATCCTGCCTCACATTTGATTCCCCCCCAGCTTTTCATTTTACAGTTCCGCTAGGCAAGATATGTCTAGGAGGCAGGGAAGGGGGAGGGAAGGAAGCAAGAACGGGAGGAGGGGCTGGAAGGGGGAAGAGACAGATATATAAATGGAGACCCACCTGGTTTGATGGTCCTGGGGTTTTCAGCTTGAGGTTTAGCTGCCCGTGGCTCGCCATCCTTCCGTCCCCCAGGCCAGGTGGCTCCTGCTTACATACATGGCTTGGCGCTTTTACTCTTTGGCTAAGACCATTTCACACATGAACAACACAGCCTCCTCCTAGAGGTTTGTCATCCATCTGCTTGCAGAAGGGCTGTCTGTTTCCCTCAGAAAACGGGTCCAACCCACATTTTCCTTTGGCCAGGGTTGCTCACCAGCAGCTCTTCCATAAGGTCTGTAATTGGAATTTCTCGTTGTCATTTGCCTGGGTGGCTTCACCCTTCTGTCCTCTGGGTGCCTCCCTGCTGGCCTCCCCCCCCCGCCCCCGTTCTCAACCCTGTCCCCTTTGCTGTTAGCCCTGTCAGGATGAATGACAGACTCGGCTCCCTTCTCCCCAAATGACTTATTCCTCATGACTTTACACCAAGACTGCCTTCTGTCTTCAGATGGTTTGCAGATCCCACCCTCCTCCCCCGATCCCCCTTCCAGAGTGAAATAGCGGATGGGTGCCTTGCCTAGCGCTCTCTCTAAGCTATGTCTCCGTAGTAGTGTTGTGGGCAAATATGCCACGGAGTCTTTACTTGTGATCTGCTGCATCCTGTCTCGTTCCATCTGCTTGCGGCAGGCAGTGGTTGAGACTGACCTGCGAGCATCTCAAGGCCGGCTTTGGAGTCTCGTTCTGGTGTCGGCCCGCTGGCTCTGCACACACTGTCCGTTCCGGGACCGAGGTCACCTCTCTGCCGGCGGACGGGCTGTGGGTCGTGGGGGACCCAACCTGATGTTGCCACCTGCCTTGGTGGCTGAGCAACGAGGCATGCGGCAAGTTTTCAGTGCTGCCACCTTCCTCCTAAGTGACTTCTTATCCTTAAATTCTAGAAAGTGACTAACACAAGCGATATTGAGTGAGCTAAAAGGCAAACCCGGTCTGGTGGCTGGGTATATAGAAGGTAAGTGCCCGTGTTGACCTGTAGCGACCCAGGTTGCAATGAAAAAGTTTTTGAAAAAGTATCCTCAGTCTGCTGCTGTTGTTTGTTTGTTTTATTGCATGGGCAGGCCACTGGGAAATGAACCCGGGTCTCCGGCATGGCAGGTGAGAACTCTGCCTGCTGAGCCACCGTGGCCCACCCTCAATCTGCTGTTTTGAACAAAAGGAGAACAGATAAAGGATGAAGAAGATGATGCAGAAAATCGGTAGCATCTAAGGAAGGCAAATGTGCTCTCCTGTGGCTTGCTGCTGGGGAACGCTGAACCCAGGCCTATGAGTATACTTATGTTGTGAGATGTTTGGAGCATTCCTCGGCAGTAAGTTCAGGAGAAAATGCTGTTAAAATGTCACTCCATAAAAAGGAAGTTTACACTGATACACATGAGCGGGGGACACCAGTGCCTGGTGGATCAGTTGGGTAACCAGAGCATGGCACAGTGGTAAGAAGCAGGTTCCCCCTCTTTCCAGACTCAGAGTTTGTGGGTACAGAGGGGTCCTGAGGCAGAAAGTGCTGGTGCGTGTTTGATTTTACTGTGCTGCACAGAATGCTGAACTCAAGCAGCTGTGTGGGTTGAAATATAAAAGTGGAGGGAGATCGAGGCCCCTTATGGCATTTAGGGAGAAGATAGGTCCCAGCTCCAATGGCGGTCTGCCTAGGCTGGCTGAGTGCATGTGTAATGGCGCCATATGGGAGAGTCTGCAAGAGGACCAGGAAGCTGCCGTCCGTCGCAGGAAAAATTGCTGGGCCCACCTGGAGTGCAGAAAGCAGCGATGAGCCCCAAGCCCATTCAGAGTATCCTCAGGTGGCTCCAGAAGGTCCTTATGGGAGAATTGGCACACGCAGGTGCATGTTTGTGTGTGTGTGTGGGGGTATTCCAGCCCCATGTCTGTGCTGCCTGTGGCTGCCTGCTGGGTCCTGACCTCCAAATTCCTGGAGACACTTGGGGAGCACCCCATTCCCTTTATTGCTAGAACATGTCTCTCTCCTACTCTTTGACCTGCCTCCCAAATCTGGTCTATTCACAGGTCTCCACCAATCCTTTGCTTGAAAGCCGGGCGTTGAGAGATCTTCCAGGGGCTTCCTTAAATGTTCCTCCAAAACCCATTGTAGATGGGACAGTAGACTGGGCAGCCTGGGCAACTACAGTTTATTCCCCCATAAACTGTATGCCACCCTGTTGGAAGGCATAATTATGCTTGGTGGGGCACATCCTGGAACATTGGGGCAAGCCCTGGAATTACGTCTGTTTGATTGACACTAATATTAATTAGCCAAAGGTCTGCAGATGCAAGTTAGGTCAAGTAGTGAGGTATGGTCAGTGGAGTCACGCCCCCAACTGAGGTGAAAAGCTACCCGTAGGCAGAGCCTCTCCTGCACTCTGGTTTTCCACATGAGCAGTGTAGGCAGTTCCGAGTCACTGAATGATAGTGCATGCGGACTCTAGTCATACCTACTTGTTCACACACTGCACATGTGCTGCTTTCATTTGTCTTCATTTGAACCCAGAGCTCTGATTTGGCTTGTAGGAGCAATCATGTCCTGGTGACAATTAGAAGAGAAACTAAAAGCTGAAAGACCTGAATTCCAGGCTGAACTTGGGCTCCTGCTTTCCATATCTAACTTAGACAAGCCATATAATGTCCCCTGGTCTTGCTTTTACATGGATTATCACATTTGCCCTTCTACTCTCAAAGGATTGCCTGAAGGATCAGGTGATGCTGCATATGAAAAAGTATATTTTGAGAAGTCAGAAGGACTTTTTGTGATGGATTGGCACACAGCTGTAACAGCTCAACCTTGGCCCCTGGAGTTAGCACTCTCCTAAGGCTTGTCTAGTTGGTGGTTTTCATTTGTCTCAAGCAGCTCAGATGTACACTCTGAAAAGAAAAACAACTCGTAAAACACCAGCACTTGTTACCCTCATAATCAAGTAGCATTGAATCGACTTTAGTCTTTAGTTGGCTACATTCAGGTCAACCTACTGATGTGGAAACCCCTTTTATTTAACTTATATCCACTCATAAAACTTCACCTGTCCCCTCTCCTGCCCCATCCTTACCAGGGTTAATCATTGGGAGCTTGCAGACAGGGTTAGGACCTGCCAACCTTGTCTCCCTCCCTTCTCTCTAGCCTCCAGCTCAGTGTCAGCAGCATTGCATTTTGCAGCAAGGACCTGCAGATTCCCTTGTGCTACTAAGAGAGCAGCTCCAACCCTACTATCCAGACAAGTGGAGGAAACCATTGTTATTCTAATATCACATATTAGAAGTCTTCAGACCCGTGCTATCTGACATGTTGGGAGCTTGTGTTCCTTGTTGTTAATTCACTAAAATATTAGATACGCCATGGCATAAGGATCTGGTTTAGGTGATGCTTGGTTGGTTGATGAGAGGATCTAAGTTAGTCAGGAGATTTTTTGTTTGTTTGAGTGGTTGAAGATAAAAGAAAATAGACTTCGCTGATTCATTTGCATCTTTAGAATAATGAGAGCTTTAACTGGTAGGGTGATGAAATCGTGTTTAGTAAAAGGTAGTGAAGGTGGGGAAATATGCTGTGAAGAACAACCTGATAGAAAATGAGAAAAAGCATTTCAGCACTGCAGCTCATACTGGAATAACAACAGATGAGAGGCATCGCTCCACTTTTCAAACTTGCTTGCTAACAAGTGAAATAATGTTCAGAGATGGGTATGTGATATAAAGATCCCCCTACCCTACACCACTGATTGTTCCTTCATTAATCGTGAGCTTTAGAATAACCGTTCAAATTGTCACCTGAATCAGATCAAATGCCATATGACAGTACTATTTTTTTAAAGCATCTTACTGAAAATAAAGGCCTTTTACTAGCAGACCTTCAGCATTCCCATATATGACTTGTGAAATATATGAAAGAACTAGAGTTAGACCCTGTGTTTGGGCAAGATCGTTAACATGGAGTCTACAGAGATAACTACAGATCAAATCAGCCTCTCCTTCTGTGAATGGTAGGGTCATCTGGCAAACTGGTCACTGCATATCTATTTTGGGCAGAGCTTTTACAGGTAAGGAGGCTCTCATGGAAGGGAGGGGAGTCACTTCTGGGTCTTTATAATGAGAAGCGAAAATGTGCCTTGGTGGGTAGGTTCCAGTTTTGTGATGTATTTGCTTGGGTGGGTGACCAGACAGCTTCATATTACTGCTCCTCAAATTATTAGGGAGTTTTCCGTGGAGAGGTGGTTACAGGATTCATTGATGCTGGATTTTTTTTTTTTCCCTCTCTGTTATCGTTTTATTTCTTTTTCTGTTGTCTTTCTATTTCTTTTTCTAAATCGATGCAAATGTACTAAGAAATGATGAATGATGAATCGATGCTGGATTTTGAACAGTTAAATTACCAGGTCTAGAGAGACGCAGAGCATCCCCCCACCCTGTCTTCTAAGTCTCCGGCCATAAAAGAGAGAGATTTGTAAGTCGAAGAGCAGGAATATAACCAGACACGGCTGTAACTGTCTCAAACTTCATTCATTGAAGGTGCAGGTTTCAGAAGTTATCAAAAGAGGAGAGAAGACAAGTGCTATTGAGACATCAAGGTAGGTGGAGAAGAGAAAGTGTGACCCGTGCTTTAGTGTAAACAGTACCGATCGCCTGTCTACACTTACCATGTACTATGGGCAAAAGCATTTGTTCCTGTATGTCACCAGGGTCTTTGAATATCTGATATTTCCTAATTCAGGGTCTAGCCCACTGTTTGAAACCTCAAAATGCACGGCCCTCTCCAAATATAGTAGTTGGTCTTAAGCCAAGGCAGTTCTGTCCAACTTGGAAGGAAGAGGACCGTGATTTTGCCATTCTTGGTAGCTGACAGAGGCAAGAAGCAAACCATTATGGACTTCAGAAGATTAAAGTCCTAGTTAAAGGAGATTTTTGCAACAGGTGTTGGACTAGATTATTAGAAGTAATACATGTTCAACAACCGTGAAATGGACTTAAAGGTCAATCTTTGCTAAACTGCAATGTTTTTCATGTTTATTTCCATAGGAAATCATCTGTTTGGGACTTAAGTGTGGTTGATTTGTATGTGTCAGAGCTGTGATTGTCTTGAGTACTGCTCACTTGGTATGTGGGGATGCGTGTGTAGGTGTGCCTGCTCACACACTTCACACCTGTGTACACGTGCCTTGCACACCCCCACACGTGGGTGGGGCTTCAGCCCCCCAGGCCTGGGTAGAACCACATAAAGTAGGAGGTAACCAGTGTTTTCCCCTATAGCTTTGTGCATTCAAAATATTTTTGAAAATGCCCGAAGTAAAAACATGCTCCCATGAAAAAATGTGAGCGCTTACGCTTTGCTTTAGAGCCTCATCTCAGAACCATTATCAGTATACCGTTTAAAAATTACGTATCTGTCCATCCCAGGCGGGTGGGTAAATGTAACTGTTAATGCAGTAAATTATATTTTGCTTCTCTCTCTCTCTCTCTCTCTCTTTTTTTCTCTTCTGTGTACTCGCTACTGTTACAATGCTGCTCCTGATTGATGTGTGGGGGTCAGTTCCAGTTGGAATAATCTCACCCTTAGGTGCATGTGAACTTTTGTCTTCTCATACCACATTAGATAAGAGCCTAAAACAGGAAGACCAGAAGCAACTGTTTGACAAAAGCTGGTGCTACCCCGGCAACTTGAGTTGCATGAACCTAGTAAATCAAAGAAAGCTTCCCTCTGTCCTGATGTGTCTACTGAATTCCAGCTGGGAACCTTGTGGTTCCATGTGAGAATCAAAAAGAAGAATGCTGACACCCAGCCAGGGCCATTCTTTTTTTTTTTTTTTTAATGCCATAAGCCAGTAAGTAAGTGTGCGTTATGTCACATGTAAATCAGGGTCAGGCAGGGTGACAATCAGCTATGCAACTAAATAGAAATTATGCGAAATGAGGTGGATTATGTATGTGTCTTCAGCTTTTGTCTCTTCGCAGTTTAAATTGTAAATTAAAATCCGCATGAGAGAGGGAAGGTCTGTCACTGCTGTATCTTCTGTGCTCAGGTTGTAAGTTGTTTTCACGGGTCATTTCTATCTCAAGACGATTCACTGGCAAGTACAAAGCCATTTCCAGACTTCCCAGAAATAATGGCTGTCTGCTCACTTTCTAATAATTACTGCAAGTTTGAGAGTAAGGGTTTATCACAGTGAATACAAGTTGAAGCCAGCTTCAAGGTACTACCGAAGATGGATTGTTTGCGTCTGAACTCCCCAATCTGAACAGAGTCATGTAAGACCCTTTGTGGATGTCTGCTGCTAGGCATGCTGGGTAGATGAACTCAGAATATCATCACAACTTCGAAGACCATCTTCCTAATACTCTCCTTTGTCTGTTATTAAGTTAAAAACATAACAAATTTTGAGGGTCATGTTGTTTTCTCCATCCTCAACCTCTTAAGTGATGTAGTAGTATACACATTTTAATATTGATTGAGGAAGCGGGCATCCTGGGACTGTGTGACAAATGTGTGACATCTGTTTGCAGGTCCCCAAAGAGACTGTAAGTCATCCCAATTCTAGCCGACTTCATGCCGTAGAAGTAAGAAGCAGCCTAGAACACACACGCATGACTCATACTTTCACATTGGCATTGTTATCATTTCCGTTTGATTCAAGTCGTTTAGTGAGGATTTAACATAATTGGTGTTAACATGTGACGCCCTCTCATTTTCAGAGTGCATTTATAATTGTAGCAGAATATCTGTGGGCTCTGTCTTTGCAGGCAGAAGTGTGTGTGTGTGTGTTGTATAAAAGGTCATTGACCCCTCCCAGCTATCCTTGATCTTTATACCTCTCTGTACCAGAACTAAGTGCCCGTGGATTATGGCCAAGCAGACGTAAGAACCAGGGCCACCCTTGAAAAGCTCTGTAGATATGGAACAGCCACTCTCTGTCTCGTCTCCCCCCACACACACACTACCCAGTGATGGCGGAAGGAACTGAACTTCCCTCACCTGCCCTTTGTCCCCCCAGCCTTGGCACACATCCCCTAGCACCTCCACGGGACACGTGGGTGCTGATCTTCATAAACTTCCCCCTGGGTTTCCCTTTGCACCTCTCCCCTCAAGGCTCTTGCTGTGCCTTCATTTGTGTTTGCTGATTTCTCCTAAGGAGAAGCATGGACTGGGGTCCAGCCTGGCCCTCAGACCCTCTGAGGAGGGCACTGCTGAGGTCCTGTCCACTCACAAAACCTTTGTGCCCAGCGGGCCATTTCCGGGTACCAACACTGTGGGCATGAGACCACCAGTACAAGACCCCCGGGCTGGAGGGCAATGGCCCAGGTCTGTAACAAACAGACAGGTCGGTAGCCTCGACTTCTACAGCGCAGACAGGCTATGTTGATTGTGTAGCTAAACCCCAGTTGTTCCTTTGGGATATGGATTGAAGAACCTGTGTCTGACTCCTGCCTCCATAATGTACCAGCTGTGTCACTCCCAGGAAGTTCTTTTGAGCCTCCCTTTCTTCTTCTTGAGATGAGGCTGTTCATCTCTACTTTGCAGGGCTGTGTAAACTTGAAATATAAAGCACAGCATAATGATTGGTGGATTTAAGCAAAGTATTGAGCACGTGCTCTTCTCCTCCTCCTTTCTTCATTTCCAGGGTGGTTGGGGAGGACTCTTTGTCCTCTTGCGAATAGACAGAAACCTCACTACCGTAATAATAGAGATCCACGGGAGTCTTCCATCACAGGCCCTCCCTGTAGGGCAACCCCTGGATACCACAGGGTCTGGATCAGCGCCTCCAGGCAGCTGGCTTGCAGGTGTCTGGGCTTCCACCATCGCCGCAGAGACCAACTTTTCCACCGTGACCTGTGCTCATCCACTTCCATGACGCCTGTAGCCCCCAAGAGAGGAGCAAACCATCATCAGGGCATTCACCCTCAGAGGTTGCTTAAACTCATTAAATTTGAAAATGGACAGCTCTGTGGAGGGAGGGGAGGGACAGAGAAATTCAAGATTGAGCTTTGTAGGTAAAGGAATTTTATTTTCATGTGTTGCGTGGGGTTTGGATTTTGGGAAACCTTTCCGATTTCTTAGGGTATGGGTGAGGGAGTCCTAGGAGATTTCATTAGTTGCTTGAGAGGTACTGAAGTCTGTGACATTGAGGCTTGTTTTCTCCTATTGTCCATTGAGGTAAGGAACCTTGGAAATGAAATTCCTGAAAGATAGAGACCATTGCCATGGTTAGAATTTGGTTTACTTGGTGGCGTTTCATTTTGTTTTGGTTTTGGAGAGGGGAAATTAAAGTAGTATAAATCAAATGGTGTATGTGTGTCTGTGTGTGCGTGTAGGTGCGCGTGTGTGCATGCATGTGTAGTCTATTTAGAATGATTTAATGGACTTCTGAGATAAGGCAGAGAGGGCTGCAGTCTAGTCAGTAGTAAACGCCGTAGGCGTTACCACATGGGAGCACGTGGAAGACAGTGTATTAATCTTAATAGTCTCACGCTGTTATGATCCGACTTATTTCAAGCTAAATTTCTCACTTTTGAGTTCTTGGGTGCAAGCTCTGAACTGGATACCTAGGAGCATGCCCAGCAAAAGGGCAGGTTTTTGGAAAGGTTTCTGCTGTTGGCAGAGCCTCATTCTATGGTTTGCCGTTGAAGGAAAGAACGTTTACGTTGCATAGAAGATCCTACGGCATTCTTTCTTACTAACTTGTCTTAGCAAATCTATACCTTATGCATTTCATCATGTTCCCAGCTTATGTTTGAGTGCCTCCCCAGAGCAAGAAACTGGGAGAGAGAGAAATGAGTTAAAACAAAACAGTTTAACCTCAGGAAACTGACAGTCTAGGATGGAAGATAAGACTTATACGTGAACAACTTAAACATGAGGGACAAAATTAAAAGTATTTTATCTTATATAAAGTCAAGTCATATCGGGTTTAGTGGGTGGAGAGGGTACTACTCCCTGAGGGAATTGGGGACAGGCATGGATGACATATAACTGACCAGGACTTAGAGTGGCTGGAGTTGAGACCCCTCCCTTCACTCTGTCAACCAGCAGTAGTTTCCTTTGTGGATGTCATTCATTTCTCTCCTGGGTCAGTTATCAGCAGGACTTTCATTCTCCTTGATCTTCATCATTTGTCTCCATCTCTATTCTTGTTACTTCCAATCCTCACCCTTTCCCCAAGCTCTTAAATCCTGATGCAGCCAGGAAGACTTTTTCACCTTCCAGAAGATAACTTGGAGAACTTGGGTGGTGCTTAGACCCCTCCTTGTTGTCTTCATAGGAAAATACAAAGGCGAGGTTGCCACAATGGTATGTGAACTTCTACCAGGTTTCAGCAACCACATAATGAAGGTTTCACCGAGCACCCTCTATAGATAGGGCCTGGGTTACCCATTTGGGTGGACGGATTAATTTATTATGAGTTTCAGTGCCTTCAGTTCAACATCGATATTGAAACCATACATGGTAATAATAAAATAAATAGCAATAGGGGTGCCCTCGAGACAATTAGAAACTTCGTTATTCATAAAGGTGATGATGTGGTATAAAATGTCATTTTCTTAAAGAGCCCCAGCTATCCCTAATATCAGCAAGCATCCTTTAGGCTATCATTTTCTAAGCACTTTACATCTTTAGCTTCAGCCATTCTCATTCAAAAGAAGGACTGCTACCCTAGTAGAACATTAACTTGCTTTGTCCCACAGATGTTGCATATGACCAGAATATATGATTTCCAATATTCTTGTGGGTCACTGGATGTTCACAGTGTAGACGTCCAGTGGTTAAAGCAACTGCTTTAGAACATAACTTAGTTAGAGCAAGTGATTACGCTCTGTTTTGTGCGCTTGAATTTTATGCAAGTTAACTCTGCTTAGAGTGGGGAATGATCGGTTAGAAAGCAGCCTTACACAGGTTTAGACAAATCACTGGTTGAATCATAATCGCCAAAATATTGCTACATCTGAAAGCCCTCTCTGTAAGCCCATGAGGTGAGCATGAGTCAAAAATCCCAGTGAAAGCATCGGAGAGGAATGTCCTCCCGCTCCTCACCTATGTTGGGTGCATTTATCCTTCTAAGGCCATTTCAGGTCTCTTCCTCCATGAGGGCCTTTCAGCACATAGCTACATCAGGTCTTGTTTGGTTCTCTAATTAGCTTACACTGGTAGGTCTTATATCTCCGCCAGTTTATATATTCCCTAAGGAAAGAGACCTCATGACCTCATGTAAGTACACAGTGGAGGTCCCAGTATTGCAGAATGGAAAGCAGAGGTAAGAGGACAGAAGGGTCACTAGAGGCCATGACATGTCTAGATGACATGTGGTAGTAGGCTGGAGCTGTCATAGAACCTAGGTCTCCCCCCGTACCTGCCCTTCCTGCATACTCTGTTTCACAGTCACCATCCAGTTACAGATCCTCTTAGATTTCTGGAAATTTGATGCCCATCCTTGGCAGCCAATGAATATTACTGAGCCGAAGCCCAGTCTTGAAGGGTTAATATTTGATTACCAAAAACATGTGTTAGAGCGAATTGAACCCACTTTAACTTATTTCTCCCTTTCAGCCTTGGCCCAGACACAACTGCCTCAGAAGACCAGCAGAGGGAGTAGAATTTTGTGCAACTTGTATAGAACTAGCAGCAGTTTTAAACCCACAGATACGTGAGGCGGTGGGACAAATAAAGTAGGGGATCTGCAGGTCCGAGAGCTCTTAAAATTGTGTTAAAACAACTTTAAGCCTACATCAACCAGCTTTTTGAATTACATGAACTGCAAGTCAAATCTTAATTAGGCTTTAAGAAGTAGGTGCTATAACCACTACAATTACCATGGTTCCCCCCCCCCCCCACTTTTATTATTAGTGTGCTTTTCTTACAGAGGACAAAGGCAGAGGCAGTTCTGTGGAACAGCAATTTCTCAGGGTAAACCACCTCCTGCTGATTTGTCAAGGCCGGTGCAAAGCTGAGTTAGTTTTGGAAAATAAATGTCAAAGCAAGTCAGAGCCATTTCTTCCTAAGCAGGAAATATCGACCCTGTGACATTGTTTGGCTATAAAGACTGTTTCTATTATAGTAAATGGCTGATGTATATTTAGCCAATTTAGGTGAATTTAGGTGCTTATTGTGCCATTTGTTAGGGTTCATACATTGTTTTAGCTGGTTCATTCATTCAGTAACCAGTATTTCTAAAGCGCCTAATGTGTGCCAGTTACTCTGCTGGGAACCAGTTATAATAAGTGGCTCTAGAATTAGACACATCTGGGGTCTACTTGAACTACCTTCTAGCTGTGAGACCTTGGATAAGTTCTTTAACCTTTTCATCCTTCATTGAAATGGTAAACATTGTGAAAATCTACGTGACAAAATACCAGTCATGAACTTAGTGGCAAAAGGCTAGGGCCTAGTAATTAACTTTTATTGCCACTGTCATATTCCTGACTCAGTCTTCTTTAAGGGTACCCATTTGATGAAGGGAAGCATTTAAGACAGCAGCTTCTTTATTAACGTACTTAGTAAGGTAATGCACTGGATTTAGAAATGGGAGATGTCAAATGTGAAAGCAGGCTTTGGGGAAGCCATAATTTAAAATAACTGTATCTAAAAGAGCACCAAGTAACTCAAATTTCACCAGGCTATACCATCCTAAGAATGCAATGAGGAATACTCATTACGATAGTGTAATGCTTTCTTCCTGAACCTCCCACCCATCCTACAACATACGTGTTCTCCTGCCTCTTCCGAGGATGTCAGAGATGATGCAAAGCACCTTCCAGTCTTTTTCTTCCCTGAATCGTGAAAGACGCTCTGTTTGTGGTGTGTCCCCACCCCCCAGACCCCTTTCTGGGATGTTCCATCAGCTCCTGTTCCTTCCCTGTGATATCACCAGGATTGGTAATTGGCTTTGATGCTAAAATTGACTCTCTACCTCTAGTTAGAGAGATAGGTCCCTTCCCTTCCTGAGTGTTGTAACTTCCCTTATCGTGCCACAAAACCTGGCAAGCTCATGTTCTCAGTTATTTCACTGTCCCTTCCCATCCCTTCTCACTGCACAGTGGCTAGGTTGGTAGATGCTCCCATGTGTCCATGTGTTCTTTTTCTTAGTATAATATACACAATGCAAAGAAATAAAAAGCAATAGTTTTCAAACCACTCTTCAACAGTTACAGGACAGATCCCAGAGTTTTTCATGGGCTGCCATACAGTCCTCACATATTTTTCCTTCTAGCTGCTCCAGAATATAGGAGGCTAGAGGGCTTAAATACTCTTTTTATCATCACAGTCAACTTTTTTCCTTCTTTTTTTTTTTTGTGAAAAATAAGATATACGGTAAGCTATCAATTTCAAAGCACAGCACCACAATTAGTTATAGAACATATTTCAGGGTCTGACATAGGTTAAAATTTCAAAATTGTAGGTTTTTACTTCTAGCTGCTCTAAAATACTGGAGACTAAAGGAGATATCAGTTTAATGAGTCAGCATTCATATTCATTTGTTAAATCCTATCTTCTCTGTATAACTCCACTATCAGCTTTGATCTTTCCATCCTTCTCTTTAGGAATGTTTGGGCTATGGCAGTTCTAAATTTTTGATATTAGAAGGGTCTGTCATTAATATGAGGTAGGGAAACGGAGCTATCTGATGTTCTGGAGAGGCTGGACTAGGTTTCAGAACTTATCTGGACCAGGGACCCATCTGGAGGTTGTAGGTTTCTGGAAAGTTACTTTATACCCTGGAACCCTTGTGGAATCTTATTTATTGCCTGAAGTGTTCTTTAAGATTGACTGGAATGGTCCTGGTTGGGGGTTGGCAGGTTATGATAGGCAAGGTGTAACTGAAGCTTGTGTAAAAAGCAACCTCCAGAGTAGCCTCTCAACTCTATTTGAATTCTCTCTGCCACTGATACTTTTAAAAATTATACTTCTTTTCCCCCATTTGGTGAGGATGGAATTGTTGATTCCATGGTGCCAGGTCTGGATTCATCCCTGGGAATCATCTCCTGCATTGTCAGGGAGACTTTCACCCGTCATGTCCCATGTAGTGGGGAGGGCAATGATTTCACTTGCAGAGTTGGGCTTAGAGAGAGTGAGCAACAACAGAGGTCCTCCAGAAGTAACTCTTAGGCATGCCTGTAGGTCGTCTAAGCTTCTATGCTACCTCCATAAGCTTCACAAGAGTAAGCCTCATGATTGAGGGCATGGCCTATTGATTTGGGTGTCCCTAAAGTTTGACGCAGTATCGGGGATTCCCTGATGGTAAGGTTTAATAGTTCTATAGTCTTTCTCCCCTACCTCAGGAGACTTCGCCAATACTTTTTGATTATCTGCTTAATATACTCTAGAATGTTTCCAGGCATTACAATAATTTACAGGATTAAAGGACCTCTTTCTTATTCTGGGCTCCCTGTGTGTCAGTTGTTCAGATAAGCTATACAGATAGGTTGAATTAGATTATGCAATACAGACAATTTCAGTTCCAGACCAAATAAACCTTTCTTCCCTTGGTCTCAAAGAGTATGTGTGGTTCTAAAATATAGACACTGTCTTCCTTACCCCTATGTTCTGAATTACTTTAACCCCAACCTGTTTGGCTTTGTTCTCATCTCTAAACATCTGGTTATATATCTAAAACAGTCTCTTGAAATCCAGAAATAATAATCACCATTCTGGACCTAATGTGTCCGTTCTAAAAGCTTACAATATAGGCCACTGTTTTCTTATAAGCATTTTCCCAAGGTGACCATACTATTCTTGTTCTTTCGTTTCTGACTTATTTTGTCTCACCAAATGTCCCACATGTTCACGCATATCTTTGCATACCTCATGACTTTTTTCCTTTTTGTAGCAGCACAACCTTCGTTCATAAGTATACACCATTGTTCGCTAATCTACTTCTCCATCAGTGCATCCTTCAGCCACCTGCATTCATCGGGCATCATGTAGAGGACCCAAAGTCCACAGTCCATCAACATTCTCAATTTTAGATAACTTCATTGTTCCCAAGAGTAAGAAAACCAATAAACACACCATCGCCAAATAGGAAATCTAAACCTACTCTTTACTCTTGTCCCTCGCCCCATTATTTACCTCTGCTGTTGCTATGGTAGTGCTGATGGTTTCCTTATGAACATAGCTCATAGCATGCGATAGCAGTTTTCCCCCTGTACCCTGGACTTAAAAACTCTTTTTACAAGAATCATATCTTTGAAGTGATTCTTGCAAAGACTAATTCATATTTCTAGTGTTAATCAGTGGGACACGTAGGTCTATACAACCCCTTTCAATCTTGTTCAATATGGTAATATTACTTACAGACCCACTAAAGAATCACCTTCGCACCTATCTATTCCCTTACATTGGAGTTCAACCTCATTAGCTTATGATTCACCCGTTTCTAGCTTCTAGGTATCTCTGAGTCCTCTATATTCTGTATTATAAGCCTCTGATTATACCTTTATGCTGGTCATAAACTTGGAATCATACAGTATCTATCCTTTTGTGTCTGGCTAATTTTACTCAGCATTGTGTCCTCAAGGCTCATCCATTTTGTCATGTGCTTCAGGACATCATTTTGTCTTACTGCTGCATAATACTCCATCGTATGTACATACCACGTTTTGTTGATCCATTTGTCTGTTGATGGGCATTTGGTTTGTTTCCATCTTTTGGTGACTGAATAATGCTGCTATGTACATCGGTGTGCAAATGTTTTTTGTGTCTTTGCTTTCAGCTCTTCTGGGTATATACCAAGTAGTGCTATTGCTGGGTCATAGGGCAACTCCGTATTTAGTTTCCTAAGGAACCGCCAAACTGTCTTCCATAGTGACTGCACCATTATGCATTCCTACCAGCAGTGCATAGGTGTCCCAGTTTCTCCACATCCTCTCCAACGTTTATAGTTTTCTGTTTATTTAATAGCAGCCATTCTTATAGGTGTGAGGTAGTATCACATTGTAGTCTTGATCTGCATTTCCCTATAGCCAATGAAAATGAGCATCTCTTCATGTGCTTTTGAGCCATCTGTACTTGCTCTTCAGAAAAATGCTTATTGATATCTTTAGTCCATTTTATAATTGGGTTGTTAATTCTTTTGTTGTTGAGTTGTATAATTTCTTTGTGTATAGAGATAATCAAACCTTTGTCCAATATGTGATTTCCAAATATTTTCTCCCATTAAGTTGGCTGCCTTTTCACCTTTTTGACAAAGTCTTTTGAAGTGCAGAAGCATTTGATTTTGAGGAGTTTCCATTTACTTATTTTTTCTTTTGTTGCTTGTGCTTTGGGTGTAAAGTTTAGGAAGCTACCTCCTATTACTAGGTCTTGAAGATGTTTCCCTATGTTTTCTTCTAGAAGCTTTAAGGTGCTAGTTCTTATATTTAGGTATTTGATCCACTTTGAGTTAATTTTTGTGTAGGTGTGTCCTCTTTCAGTCTCTTGGCTATTAACATTCAGTTCTTCCATGCCCAATTATTGAAAAGACTATTTTGTCCCAGTTCAGGGGATTTGGGGGCTTGTCAAAAATCAGTTGACCACAGATTCGGTGGTCTATTTCTGCACTCTCAATTCGATTCCATTGGTCAGTGCTTCTGTCTTTGTGCCAGTACCATACTATTTTGACTACTGTGGCTTTATTATAGGTTTTAAAGTCAAAAAGTGTTAATCCTCCCACTTTGTTCTTCTTTTTTTTTGAATGCTTTTAGCTATTCGGGGTCTCTTTCCCTTCCAGATGAATTTGGTAGTTAGCTTTTCCAAATCTTCAAAGTAGATTGTTGGAATTTTGATTGGTACTGTGTTGAATCTGTATGTAGATCAATTTGTGGAGAATTGACATCTTAACTATATTTAGCTTTCCTGTCCATGGGCGCTTTCCTATCCATGAGCGGGGAATGTCTTTCCACCTATCTAGATCTCCTTTGATTTCTTTTAGCAATGTTATGTAATTTTCTGTGTACAAGTCCTTTACATCTCTAGTTAAGTTCATTCCTAAGTACTTGATTCTTTTAGTTGCTATTTTAAATGGAATTTTTTCCTTAACGGACTCCTCAGATAGGTCATTGCTTGTGTATAGAAATGTTACTGATTTTTCAACATTATTTTATATCATGCCACCTTACTGAATTTGTTTATTTAGATCAAGTAACTTTGCTGTAGATTTCTCAGGATGTTCCAAGTATAGCATCATATCATCTGCAAATAATGAGAGTTTTTCTTCTTCTTTTCCATTTTGGATGCCTTTTAATTCTTTGTCCTGCCTGACTGGTCTAGCTAGAATTTTTAGCAGAATGTTGAATAATAGTGGTGACAGTGGGCATCCTTTTCTTGTTTCTGATCTTAGGGGGAAAGCTTTTCGTCTCCATTGAATATGATGCTGGTTATCAGTTTTTCATATATTCCCTTAATCGTATTGAGGTAGTTACCTTTGATTCCTATCTTTCGGAGTGTTTTTATCAGAAAAGGGTACTGAATTTTGTCAAATGCTTTTTCAGCATCAATCGATATGATTATGTGATTTTCCCGTTTGATTTGTTAATGTGCTATATTATGTTAATTGATTTTCTTGTGTTGAACTGTCCTTGTGTTTCTGGTATAAACCCCATTCGGTCACGGTGTATAATTGTTTAAACGTGTTGTTGAATTCGATTTGCTAATATTTTATTGGGAATTTTTTGCATCTATGTTCATTAGGGAGATTGGCCTGTAGTTTTCCTTTCTTATAGCATCCGTACCCGGTTTTGGTATTAAAATGATACTAGCTTCATAAATTGAGTTAGGTAGAGTTCCTTTTCCCTTAATTTTTTGAAAAAAGTTTCAGCAGGATTGGTGTTAGTTCTTTCTGGAATGTTGAATAAAATTCCCCTGTGAAGCTATCTGGCCCCAGGCTTTTCTTTGTAGGAAGATTTTTGATGACTGATTGAATCTCTTTACTTGTGTTTGGTTTGTTGACATCTTCTGTTTCTTCCTGAGTCAGTATAGCTTGTTTGTGTGTCTCCAGGAATTTGTCCATTTCTTCTAAGTTATCTGGTTTGTTGGCCTATAGTTGTTCATACTATCTTCTTGTGATTTCTTTTGTTTCATCAGGGTCTGTCGTAACGCACCCCTTCTCATTTCTGATTTTCTTTATTTGCATCCTTTCTCTTTTTTTCTTTGTCAGTCTTGCTAGTGGCCCATCAATTTTATTGGTTTTCTCAAAGAACCAAGTTTTGGTTTTGTTGAGTCTTTCTATTCTTCTTTTGTTCTTCCATTCATTTATCTCTGCTTTTCTCTTCTATTTGCTTTGGGGTTAGTTTGCTGTTTTTTCTCAAGTTCCTCTAGGTGTGCTGTTAAGTCTTCTATTTTTGCTCTTTCTTGTTTTTTAATATGGGTATTTAGCACAGTAAATTTCCCTCTGAGCATCACATAAGTTCTGATAAGTTGTGTTGTCATTTTCATTCATCTCCAGATAGCTAGTGATTTCTCTAGCAATTTTTCTTTGACCCACTTGTTGTTTAAGAGGGTGTTATTTAATCTCCATATATTTGTAAATGTTCTCGTTCTTTGTTGGTTATTGAGATAAAACTTCATCCCATTATGATCAGAGAAATTACTTCGAACAATTTCAGTGTTTTTAAATTCATAAAGACCTGTTTTGTGTCCCAGCACATATGATCTATCCTGGAGAATATTCCATGGTCAGTAGAGAAGAATGTATATCCTTGTGCTTTTGGGTACAATGATCTATGTCTGTCTGTTAGATCTAATTCATTTATCAGTTATTTAACTTCTCTATTTCCTTGTTGCTCTTCTGTCTGGCTCTATCTATAGAGGAGAAGTGGTATATTGAAGTCTCCTACTATTATTATTGAAACATCTATCGCTTCCTTCAGTTTTGCCAGTGTCTGTCTCATGTACTTTGGAGCTCCTTGATTGGGAGCATAAACATTTATGATTGTCATATCTTCTTGGTAAATTGACCCTTTACTTAGTATCTGGTATCCTTCTTTGTCCCTTATGATGTCTTTGCATTTAAAGTCTATTTTGTCCTATATTAAGGTAGCTACTCCTGCTTTCTTTTGGTTACAACTTGTGTTCTCGTTTGTTAGCTGCCAAAATGCAGTATGCAAGAAATGGAATATCTTTTAAAATGGGGAATTTAGCAGATTTCTAGTTTGCAGGTCTAAGGCTGAGAAAGTGTCCCAGTTAAAGTGAGTCTATAGAAATGTCCAATCTAAGGCATCCAGGGAAAGATAACTTAGTTTAATAAGGCCGATGAAGTTCAGGGTCTCACCTCCAGGGTGCTGGTTGAGTAGTCTGAACTCATTCTTATTTGGTTTCCCTTGTGTGTAGTAGATTGTTTTTCTCTTGCTGCTTTCAGGATTTTCTGCTTCTCTTCAACATTTGACAGACTGGTTAGTATGTGCCTTGGGGAATGCTGACTGGGATTTGTTCTGTTTGGAGTTTGTTGGACTTCTTTGACTTTTATATTTATGTCCTTTATAAGGATTGGGAAATTGTCCCCCATTATATCCTCAACTACTCTTCCTAGCCCTTTACTCCTCCGTTTTCCTTCTGGGACAGCAGTGATTGTTATATTTGTATGCTTTGTTTCGTCTATCATTTCCCTGAGTTCCCATTCAATTTTTTCCATCTTTTTTTGCCATTTGCTATTTTGCATCTTCGAAGTCAATTATCCTGTCCTCTATATCACTTATTCTTTCTTCTGTCTCTTCAAATCTAGTGTTGTGTGCCTCTAGAATGTTTTTTATTTGGTTGACAGAGTCTTAAATCTCTGTGATTTCTGCTGTTTTTCTGTTCTTTCAATTCCTCTTTATGCTCTTCTATTGTCTTCTTTATCTTCTTTATGTCATTTGCGGTTCCACTTATTTTATTAAGTAGAGTTGTATGAACATCTTTGATTAGTTGTTCCAATGCCTTTGTCTCCTCAGGTGTTTTAATTTGGTCGTTAGGCAGGGCTGTATCTGTTGCATTATGATATGCTTAGTGATCTTCTGCTGTCTTTGTTGCATGTAAATATCTTGATTGATTTACTTTTGGAGTTGATTTCTTTCAGTAGTCTCAGGCCTTGTGTTTGCGGAATGGATGGTCAGCAGGGAGCAGGGCATGGCACGGAGCATTCAGTGCACTGATTTGTTTCAGGGCAGGTATAGGTGCAGCTTGGGGATGTTACGTTGATGCTTGTGAATGTGGGCGCCCAGCAGCCAGGATGTAGCTGTGCAAGTGCACCAGTCTGGGGGAAGTAACCCTGGTGTGTGCTGGTCTAATGTACGGGGCCCATTGTTCACATGTGTAGGACTGTGGCAGCAGGTCAGTGTTATGCCTTCATGGATTGGAGACAAATGTGACCTAGATGCAGAGGTCGGCACTTTCTCAGAGCTTGGAAGAGTGGTGAGGGTCATGCACATGCACTGTTCTAGGACTACTTTAAAGCGTGGTTCCCAGAGCTGCATGACGTGATTGGTGGCCCATGCACATACATGGGCCTGGGAGTGCCATAAACAGATACACTGAGCTCAGGGAGGGCGGGGTGAGGCTGGGTGATACTATGGGCGGGGGCAAGGGTAATTAGTACCCACAGCCTTTATGGGCTGACAACATAAAGGAGGTGTGCTCAGGAGGGGTGCAGGAAAGGTGGGTTGGGCTGTACCTGGAGTGGGGGTGGAGGGCAGGTACATGCACTGGGGGCTGGTTGGGTGGGGGCACCTGGAGCATGGGAAATGGGAGCAGGTGACAGGGTTTGGATGCATGGGTTGTGGGGTGAGTCGCCAGTCGTGCCCAAGGAACGCTGCCTGGCTTACTTCCTAGTCCCGGGCTCCTGCTAGAGCACTCCCACAGGCACTGCGCCACCGCACCAGGCTCCAGCCCTTTGCCCCTCAGTTCCTCAGCCTCTGCAACCAGGGCTGCCACATACGATGCAGAAGGCTCTCCCAGGTCAGCTTGCACTCCAGAATGGTCACCTAGCCGCCCTCTTGTCCCTTCTTTAATTTCTCTGTGGAGCACCATAATCTCGAGCTACTCTCTTCCGCCATCTTCCCGGAAGTCCCACTCCCCTGTGTTCCTACGGACACGACCTGCCCTATTCAACACCTCTAGCAGGTGTATCTTGACTCTCCACACAGGGTCAGTTCCTTCCACAAGCTGCAAGCTGCATAGAATTTAAGAGTTGCTGAGTTTTGAGGTAACCCAGGAGGAGTTGCTGTCAGCAGGTGTTTCTTTCTTTCCTATGGGGCTCATCCAGTGGGTCTCCCTGAAGGTGACAGACTATCTGTCAGCTACTTCGCAGGATACCTGGGCTTGCTCAGAAGAGACCTGGCACACCTGCATTTGCCATCCGTGGACAGCCCAAATCCTCCACCTGGGCTTCCAGCTTTACAGAATAGAGCCAAGGAAAACTGCTGACCTGGAATTTTAGAGAATAGTTTTCTGACCCTAGTCCACAGCGAGCTAACAGTATTTGCCCATGGACATTTTTGTCATCCCTTTGTTTTTCAGTCTTTCCAACTTAAAAAAGTATGATTTTGTACTAAAGATCTTTCAATATGTAACTGAAATTTTATCTGAACAAACAAAAGGTATTGTAAGTGGAACTTTCGTCTTCAGCATCCAGAAAGTGATACAGATGCTCAGTTTTTTTTGTTTTTGTTTTTTGTTTTTGCCTTTTATTTTGAAGTGCTTTCAAGCTTACAGGACAGTTGCAAAAATTACACAAACCCCATCCATACAACTCCAGCATACCCTGGTCCCCCCACCCACCAGATACCCAGAGCCACCATTTTTAACATTTTGCCACATTGCTGTATTGTTCTATCCATTTATCTATCAATCCATTTTCTGAACACTTTAGTGTATTCATCATGCTCCTTGAACATTTAATGCTGCCATGTATATTTCCCGAGAACAAGGATACTCACTTATGTAAACATCTTAAGAGCAGTTCTCAAGTTCCAGAAATTTAACGTCGATATAACACTTTTAATCTATATTACAATTTTTTTCATTTGTCCCAAAAAATATACCTTGGAGCCTTTTCTCCTGCCTTGCTAGATTACCCATCCAGGATCGTGCATTGTATTTCATGTCATTGTCTCTTTTATTCTCTCTCTTTTTTTCTTTGTTGAAACATATATACAACATAAAATTTTCTGTCTCATTCCCTCACAAGCATAATAGTCAATGGTATTAATCACAAATGCTATAATACCATTCCTACCTTCCATTACTGAAACTTGGCCATCTCCCCAAAGAAAAACTTTATACCCATTATGCATTAACTCCCCATTTTCCCTGCTCCTCTCCCCTGAAAACCTATTCACTAATTTCTGTCTTTATGAACTTGCATATTCTACAATATTTCTTTTTCTTTCTTTTTTTTTCTGTAGTTCCTGTGGGACTTGAATTTAACATCCTATATCTATAGCAATCTTACTTGCTCTGATACAAACTGAACTTCAGTAGCATGCACAAACTATGTTCCTACATCCCTCTGTCCCCCACCAACCTTTATGTAGTTCTTGTCACAAATTACATGTTTATGACTCCCAAACCACTGATTAATCATTACGTTTTATGCATTTGGCTTTTAGGTACTGTAGGAAATAAAAAGTGGAGTTAAAAAACAAAAACATAATACTGCTGTCCTTCATATTTACCTCTCTAAGTCTACCTCACCAAAGTTATTTCTCTCTTTCTTTAGCCTTGATGTATCATCTCCTGTCCTTTCCGTTTGACCTATAGAACACTCTTTAGCATCTCTTGTAGGATTGGTCTAGGGATGACAAATTCCCTCAGGTTTTGTTTATCTGGAAATATCTTAATCTAGCCCTCATTTTTAAAAGACAGTTTTGGTGGTTATAGAATCCTTGTTGGCAATTTTTTGCTTTTAGTACTTTAAATAAGTCTTCCTCCTACCTTCTTGCCACCATGGTTTCTGATGAGAGATCAGAACTTAAGTTTATTGAGGCTCTCTTGTGTGTGACAATTGCTCTTCTCTCGCAGCTTTCAGAAATCTCCATTTTTCATGTTTGAAATCTTCATTACAATATGCCATGGCATGAGTTTATCTGCGTATATTCTGTTTGGAGTTTGTTGAGCATCTTGGATGTGTATAGTCATGTCTTTTGTTAAATTTGTGAAGTTTTCAGCCATTATTCCTTTGAATGTTATCTCTGCCCCTTTCTCTCGTTCATCTCCTTCTGGAATTTCTTTGGTGCATTTATCAGTACACTTGGCATTGTCCCACAGGTTCCTTAGCCTCTGTTCACTTTTCTTCATTCTCTCTTCCTTCTGCTCCACAGACTGGATGATTTCAATTGTCTTATCTTTAAATTTACTGATTATTTCTTCTACCAGTTCCAGGCTGCTGTTGACCAACTCTAGGGGATTTTTAATTCTGTTACTGTGGTCTCCAGCCCTGTTTGGTTGTCATGATTTCCATCTCCATATTGATATCCTCTTTGTGTTCCCCTGTCATTTTCCTTTAGTTCTTTGCCCAAGCTTTCCTTTAGCTCTGAGCATATTTAGGATCTTTTTTTCTTAAGTCTTTGTCTGCTATGTCCCATGTCTGGTCTTCCTTACTGATGATTTCTAAGGCTTAATCTTCCTCTTCGCCTGTGCCATTGGTTCCTGTTTTTGTGCATATTTTGTAGTTTTTTGTTGAAACATGGCCATTTTGATGTTTTAATTGTGTTGTAGGTAGAATTTAGACTCTAGTTGTCTGTTTTTTAAGCTTGTGTCCAGCTAGAAAAGAAAACACCTTTACTAGTCTTTGCAGATTGACCTGTACAAATGCTCTCCTTCAGGGCTTATCCATACATGAGTTTGGAGAATAGCTCCAGGCCGAAGACCAGAGGCCTCCCTGTCTTTCTGCCCCTATGTCTTGTCTTGGGTATGTGTGTGTGGCCATGGGAATTCACCATTTTCCCAGTTCTGAATGTCCTCTCCTTCCTAGGAGATGTTTTTCTAGTGTCCCGGCCACATTCATTCAAATGTCCACCAGGGCTTGCTTTGCACAGTGATGTCTCATTCCATTCATTCCATCTGTAGCTTTTGAATCATAAGGGGGAGGCTTAAAGAGAAACTTTTTAAAGACATCTTAGAAACATACTTTTTAAAAATAACCTAATGTTAAGATTTTTGGGTAAGGATATGGGGCAGTGCTTTACAATGTGCTCTTTTTTAACTATAAGCCAAGTCATGATCAGCATCTCCTCTGTGGCCTTGTGTATGTCACACCATCTGAGCCTTGACTTCCTCATCTGTGACCCTAACCTCCACCTTCTGTGAATTTTTACAAATCTGATTGCATATTGCATATATTAAAGAAGCAGAACATCTTAATAATGCCTTCAGAGGTTATGGATGTGGAATATCAACTTTGAGCTACTTGATTTTCTCACGACCTTAAACATAGAGTTGGTCTAGTTACTGGTTGACTAAGTAAATTACAACAGGGCTTGGGTTTAAAATTTCCCTTTGTGTTTTTGAAGGATTATTCAACTTGACTTCTTCTTGGTATGTTTTAATTAGAGAGAAAAGATATCATTCATCCTAATATTCCACATTCTTAGTCCCTTGCTGTTTTAATTCAAAGAATGTTGTAGGGAAAAACAAAAGGAAAGATAGGGAAGAACAGACAAGGTGATGAAGAGAAGGTGTGATTCCAGGACTGCGCATTGAACGATCAGCTGAATCAGCATTTAAAGCAAAAGGAAACACATCCCAAACACATCTTAGTCTTGCCCTTCGAGAAATGAACATCTTGTGATAGATGCTCTGTCACATGTTCCATCCAATACACTGTCATTTTCATGAACAATACAGAGCATAATTAAAGCTGCCAGAAGCACTAGTGCTTCCCTTCCAGCCCCCAACTCCTGCGCCTTTTCCCATCTTCCAACTCTTGTTTTACCTCCAGTAAATCCAATGCCTGGCCTTCATCTGAGCCCTGGTGCTAGGGGTGCTCTGTGAAGGACATTGACAGGGTTTTGCGTATGGTGTGCATAAATATTTGCCAAAACGGAGGACAGGATTGCTGAGAACAGTCAGTGATAAGAGTAGAAGTCTGGAGATGTGGTTCTAAACCTCCAAGTAAGCCATGGTGTCCAGGAGCCTGGGATTCTTCATCTGTCAAAAAAGAGGGCTTGAAAGGGTTGGTCTCTGAGATTCAGTTTGCATTCCCGCACTCCCATTTTATTAAGCCTATGCTTTACAGACAGAGTTTTCTTTTATTGCTTCCTCCATTACCACTGTGTTCTCTTTGTGGCCCAACTCCCTAAGAGCATTTTGAATTATAGCGCAGATCATTTCTGTTTACAAGTTGTATGGCATCATCAGAGACGTTGGGGAAACTGTGTCAAACAGTTATTGACTGGAATTGAAAGATAGCTGGAAAATTAAGATACTGACGTCCTAGGGTAAAGTACAAAATGTAGAATAGTTCTTTCTTAACCCTTGATATGTAGTTGTTTACACCATGCACCTAGGACGTATGTCTTTTCTTGGGAGAGAATTTATCTTCACTGTGAGCAGAAGTTTACTATAACATTATTTATACCCCTGGTATATTTATTAATCTGGAGCAGATTTCTATGCTGTGTGTGCCAAGCAGCAATGATGCAAACACACTTAATGCTTATATCAGGCTCTGTTCTTCCAGGGTAAGCCAGGGATGGAAATGTTGGCAGGTCACATTTGACATCCTGAGAGACTCAAATAAGAAGGGTTTGCTTCTGAGAAATTAGACAAATACCAGAACAGCCCCCAAGCCCAGCTCGGTGGCATTCATGTTTTAGGTGTGCAGTAAATACTGGTAAGCGAAAGGAGGATGGAAGTTTCTGAGACTGAAAACGGGTCTACAGAGATGGGCTAGTATTGATGTAAAGTGTAGTGTGAGCAAGTGTAGAGTGAGCTTTTAGGTTGAACGTCCTTGCCAGCTGCCAGGCAACCCTGAATTGCAGTAATAACTCTGAGGCTGAAAGCTCAGCTCCTAGAGAAGGGGGCACTGCCCTTTCACCGGAATGGGTCAGATCCTACCTGCTGGGAGTGTGTGTGCCTGTGGGTTGGGGCCTGGGGACAGCAGCTTGAGTACAACCAAAGGAAGTTAACCCAGTGGAAAGTCTGTGTGCTGCAGTGCTTCAGAGAACTTGCTCTTAGAAGGTAATTCAGGAGGCTGAATGGGACAGAAGCACCACCAAAGAGCATCAAAATTACCCGAATCCAACACTGTGCCTGGTTTGCTTCTGGACTAGAGGATACATGTGAGCTGGATGCCTGCTCATCCCAGAGGGCAGGGGAGGGGAAAGGTGAGGCTAAAGGACAGGTTCCTCCCAAAGAGGGTAAGCACCTTTCAGTGGAAAATGATAAAGGAAAACGCACCCAGATTTTGAACAAGTTTCTCTTTGGTCTGATAGTTCTTTTGTTGTTTTCCTCTGTCTCTTGAATCCTATGCTTAAAAGAACTCTCCAAGAAAGAATTTGAGTGTATACTTTTCAGAGGTCATAGGGAAGCCAAGAATAATTGGCCTCGTTTTTTGGCTTAGGAGTCATTGTTAAGGATAGTTTTGGATCATTCCTTACTCCACACACATACTCTTGCATTCACACACACTCATGCACATACTCTTTGACTTTCACATAAACACACTCCTGCTCAACCACTTCCTCATATATACTCTCACACTCCACACATACTCTCCTACAAATGCACGCACACAGCCTTGTGTTGCTGGCATTACCTCTCTGCTGCTCTGCACAATTAAGGATGATGACACTGACCAGCCAAGGTCAGAATCACTGGCATTATCCCCCAAAACGCCAACTTGCCTTTTCAGTTGTAAAGTACGTAATTCCAGCATTTTTGCAATCACTGGCTGTTCAGAGCTCCCTCAAGTGTCTCTGTGTCGTCATATTTGATTTGAGCTTTTTTAAAAGAATGTAATCTCTTTAACCATAGCGGGGAGAGGATTCAATTTTTTTATTTTTTATTTTTTTACCCTTATTCAAGAGCTGCACGAGACCCTGAAATGTCTTGTGTGGCCCTAGCACCTGCAGACTGGCTTTGCTCAATGTCCACACATCTCTCAACGACAAGAAAAGTTTCGGGGCAGAAAAGAATAAGGCAACCAGAAGGCGACACTAAGAAGGGGCAGTGTAATAGATTTGGAATGGAAGATGCTCAATTTGAAAAGCTTGTTATTCCCCCTTAAAAATGAAAGAAGCCTCATGTTTCCTTTGAGGCAGTATCAAAAACCTTACTTTACATATGAGGTTTATGAAGGCAGTCGTCATGTCCAAAGTTGAATTTGTTCTTTGAGGTTTGGGAGATGGCACAGTCCTAGTTCATGCTAGAGTCCCAGTCTGAATGTGCGCACACACACACACACACACACACACATTTATGCACGTGGACTATGAATCTGTTTTGGTTTGCTAATGCTGCTGGAAAGCCGTGTGCCACAAATACATTGGGTTTTACAAAGGGGATTTATTAAGTTACACGTTAACAATTCTAAGGCCATAGAAATGTCCAAGTTAAGGCACCAACAAGAGAATATCTTCACTCGAGAAAGGCTGATTGAGTCCAGGTTTTCTCTGTCACATGGGAAAGCGCATGGTGACATCTGCTGTTCTTCTCTCCCTGCTTCTGGTTTCAAATGGTAGTCTCAGCCTCTCCAGGCATCTGTTTGCACTTTCTCCACCAGGTTCTCCTTTTAAAGGACGCCAGTCAGGTAATTAAGACCCACTTTGAATGGGCGTGGCCACATCTCCGGCAAAATAATCTAATCAAAAGATCCCACCCACAAGTGGGTAGGTCACATCTTTGTGGAAACAACCTAATCAAAAGATGCCACCCACAATAAGTCTGCACCCACAAGAGTAGATTAAAGGAGCATGGCTTTTCTGGGGGGTGCATAGCAGTTTCAAACCAGCACAGTGTGTATGTATGTATAATCAACAAGACTTCCAAAATCTAAAGAGTTGTTTTAATAGCGTTTTTGAGATTCTGTGCCTACCAATTTGAATCCAGACAGGGCTAAAATTACCTCTCTCATTTGGTTGGCAAGAGAGAGGGTTTAGGCTTCTTGAAGTGTTTCTGTAGAGTTAAGATGACGTTTGCTGTGGGGGAGCAAAAAATATTTCTCATGTATAATTCCATAAAAAGCTGAGAAACTCAGACTGCAACTTCACCAGGGAGCTTTCCCCTCTTATTTTTCTGGGGCAAGGAGACATTAACCCTGAGCACAGGGGAGGTGGGTCTGACACCAGATGTTCTCTGCTCTCCGCTAAATGTCAGTGAGAGCTGGAAGTTGGATAAAGGAGAACAGGAGTGGTCTGGCTCATTGTAAATGATTCTTGCTTGAAAGGAGAAACAGCTTTTATAATTTGTTCCAGCCGTGCCTGGCCCGCGTTTAGATGTGATCTGCAGCAGTGAGAAGGATCACAGAAGTAATGTTTTATGTACCCACGTCTCTCTCCTTGGCTTGTTGGTTGTGTGTGTGTTGTTAACTGGGAAAATTGCTAGAAGCTGGTTGTCTCTACTTTTAAGAAACAGGTTAGAAGAACCATAAAATCTTGCAGATGGAGGTACACTGTCTTCGTTTTAGGAAACGATATGAGAGAGATTATGAGAAGGAAGAACAGTCAGTGAGATGCATAGAAATTGTTCTAAGTACTAGAGAAAATAGTGGCAAGCAAATATTAGACTTAGAAGTAAATTTCTGTGACACAGTGAGATCTTATTTCCTTCAACCACAGGGATCGCCTGATGATTGAGAAAGTGTAGCAGCCTTAAAGTTTCGGGGATCAAGTGATCCTTGGGGCAGAGCTTTTGTCTCTAAAGGGGGAAAAATACTCATTTACACTCATGAGGTTTGAATATGGTACTTTTGTTGCATCTGTTGGCAGCTGCTGGGAAGTCAAGATTGAGTATTTTCTTCTTTAACCTGGTACTCAAAAATATTTCCACTAAGGGGCACTCCTATGGGGAGGCTAAATTTGCAAAAGTTTGTTTTTGTTGATGTTTCAACCTTTAATTTAGACCATCTCAACTGCCCCAACTCCAAAAAAAAAAAAAAGCCTGGTCACAGCCCTCCCCGTTTCCACTTTTAAAAAACTTGGCAGAAATACCAGTGTTATATCCTAGAAGCAATTCTCATTGCTGGACAAGAAGTTTCTGCTGGCATGTCAAGTGTTAAACTTGTCAGTGTGAGTTCCACAGCCTCACTAGTGCTTGACTTAGGAGATAGTTATTGTCCCAATAATAACTGCCTGTTTCACTTGCCTAGTAAAGGAGAAACATTACCCCTGTTCACAAAAGTCTGCTATTAATGAAATCAGCCTTCTGTTTCCTAACTGATTGTCCTGATAATTTGGCAGTTATTCTTCAGTTCTCTTTAACCCAAGTTTTATGCTTTTATGAAGAAGCTGCAAAGGTAGTAGAGGGAGATTGCTCAGAAGTCCGTGTTGGCCAAAACAGCTTTGTCTAAGAATGTTATTCCTGTACACAGTTGGCCTTCTGTTTTCAATACCCTGCCTCTGATGATATCTGCAATGGAGATGCTTTTCTGGAATAGCTTCCAACATTGGACCCCCATCAAATTCCCTTAATATAGATGCTTATGCAGATGGGAAAATGCACTAAGATTTTCATCATATTTATTGGTAGAGATATCAATGAATATAGAACTGAATGCCTTAACTTTGTAAAAAAAAAAAAAAAAGAGAGAGAGAGAGAGAGAGAGAAAGAATAAAGGGGGGGGTGTATTTTTTTTGCATTATTTAATTTATGTGAAATATCCTCAATGGGTAATTCCGTAAAGACAAAACACAGATTGGTAGTTGCATGGATTGGGAGGAGGGGAGAAAGAAGAGTATCTACTGACTGGAAGCTGGTCTTCTTTTGGGTGCTGAGAATACTTTTGGACTTGTAGAGGGGGTGAATGCATAGTGTCGAGAATGTACTGAATGCCCCTGAGCTGTCCCCTTTAAAAGGAATAATTTTATGTTATGTGAATTTCACCTCAATTTTTAAATGTTATGTTTTTTTGCTTATCTGGTTTTTTTTTTTTTTTTTTTTTTTTTAATTTAAATGGTTGTTTTGCTTTCTGGATTTCTCTTTTTCCCACAGATGACATGTTCCTTGCCAAATAAAAACATAATAAAGATGAAGAAGTAAAGGAGGGTGACGCAGGCTTGGGTGGAGAGATGCTGAATTCTGTTTGGACATATTAGGTTTCCAGGTTTTCGGGACAGACACAACGAGGTGTCTGTAGGTTGGAAATGTGAATCCAGCTGTCAGTACAGAGCTGAGTAGGTAAGCTGTGAGTGTGGGAAGCCACCCCGGGAAAGTGCAGCGTGAGGAGGGGCGTGTTGACCAAGGATGGGATTCACATTGTGGGGGGGGGGGGGGTGGAGAAGGAAGACAGAGACAGCGTAGTCAGTCAGCGAGGAGATTCCGTCCGTTGGTCCTTTCAGAAGCCAGGGAGACCCATCTTCATGGGGTCAGTCACTAGGGGTCTCTTGGCCCTTCTCACCGAGGCCTTCACTGGAATGCAGCCCAGTTGCTACCATTTCCAAAGCCTCTCACTCCAGTCTTTGCCCTCGACGTAGCCCAGAGAAGAGGTAGAAAGAGAAAACCAAGAAAAAGGTCCCCCAAGGGGAAAATTTCCTCCTGGAGAGCAAGAGTAGAAGTTGTACAAATTGACTACTGTTCGCCCTTCTCAGGATGGAGGAAGCTTCCCTCTCTGGGGTAGCCCAAGCCTGCGTGGGAGTTCAAGGGAAGAAGCTTTCCGAGAGCAAAGAAGCCCTCCATTAAAAAAAAAAAAGTGATGTGTTTTTAAGGGCTCTTTCTTTCCCACGAGCTTTTATACTCTTGACTTGGCACTTTGAAACATCTGTCCCTGGCTCCCCAGATCCAAGCCCACTGCTTCCCAGAGAGGGATGAGAGCAAGTCCTGGCCCCCCGATAGAGGTGTGCACAGTGGTTCTCAGGCATTTGATTCCATCAGTGATGGTATTCGGGGTGTCACTTGGGGCCATTTAGGCACCCCCCCATCACCTTCCGTGGTTTGATTAAGAACATCTGATTTCTCAGTCTGTGTAATGGGCCATGCAAAGGTGGCTTCCAAGCAGGTCTAACCCCCCATACACACAAACACATGCATAAGTGGATTAACTCCCCCCAAGCAAGCCCCCTTCTATATAGACCTTTAGCCACTACTAGATCTCAAGGGTGAATTTTTTAAAAATTAGTGAGGAACTAACCAATGCATGTCAACGTTTAATTTTGATATAAGACCATTTTAAACAAATGTTTCTCACCTTTTTTCAAAGCAAAGGCTGTTTTAACATCCCTAAAGTGAGAATAATATAATCTCAGGATAGATCATCGAAATTCAGCTTTATGATAGTCCCATCATATTGCCTTTATGTTTTCTTAGTTTCCATGCATTGGCTTGAGTTCTTATATCAGCACAAGGGAACTAGTGGGTTAGTGTTAGACAACAAAAATGGCTGGAATTTCTTACCCCAGCAAGAGTAACCCAGGCCCTTCTTTGAGTCATTCCTTGGGTTGTGAAGCTTCTTCCTAGTGCCAAAATACAAACTTTATTTTTTCCCTCTTCTAGACTGTAAGTTCTTCGAGAACAAGAACAAATAGTGTATTCTCCTTGATACCATTAGCCTGGTCTTGAGTTTGAAAGAGGCACAATGAAAAGGTGTGAATGAATGAATGAATGGAGTGGGGTGAATGAATGATGCAGTTTTAGAAAAGGTTAAGAAACTGAGGAATCTTAAGGGTGAGATGTTCCACCCATGTGGTGAACAAGGAGCTCAGGGGCTGGGGAGAGGGCAAACAGGAGCACCATGAGCCAGGAACCAAAAACATATGGAAAGACCAAGAGGAACTAGAAAATTGGTACCTTGCAGCAATGAGCGTGAGCAGATGGTCTTGTGGCCTGATGGCAGGAGTCTCAGAAGAAAAGGGATATTTGAATGATGATAGAGGACGTGGCAGTTGGAGCCCTGGGCAGAGGTTTGGGGAGACAGACCCTCTCTTGAAGGGCTGTAGGATTAGCTGAATTCTGGTTGGAGGGAGTGTCCTGAGGAGAGGTGGGACTGGAGAACACCTTTGTTCTAGATCTGCTTACTCAGGAGGAGAGTGTAGCAGAAAGAGTTCCTGTTCACTCAGCAGGAGTAGAGCAAGCAGAACCCGTGGAGAGGGCCTGGAGGAACGGGCAAGAGAAATTGATACCCGGGGATCTTGTTAAAATGCACATCCTGAATCTGTGGGTCTGGATGGAACCCGAGACCCTGCCTTTCCCACCAGCTCCCTGGCTCTTGGTCTGATGATCACACAGTCTGGGGCAAGTGTTTCCATGATGAACAAGTAGGGTGTTTATTGGGACCCAGAAAGCCTGAGTGTAAATTAGAATATTGGTGGAAAGATCTTCTTTCACAGCTGATTATCTCTGCTGCCGGTGACAGTAGGGTTTCTCAATCTCGGTGCTGTTGACATTTGGGGTGGGGGCTGTTCTGGGTGTGGTGGGATGTTGAGCAGCCTCACAGGCCCTGATCCACTAAACGCTGGTAGCTGTAAAGTACCCCCCTTCCCAGTTATAACAACCAAGAAAGTCTCAAAACATTGTCAGAGTTCTCCTAGGGAACCTGGTCAACCCCATTGAGAATTAGTGGGTCAGAGGGAAAATGAAGTGCTCTTGCTCCATCTCTCCCTCTTGTCTTCTTGAACCATGAGACAGAAATGACAACTCAGATATGCTCAAACCACAACATGCTTTCCACTCTTTCAGCCTTCAGAAATGCCAAGAAAGTGTCTGCTTTAATTTGACAGCCCGATTACTTTGAGTCCTCAACACAGACCAGAGCCTCGTCCTCATTTACTTACAGTTTTAGTAGAACAGTAGAGACATTTCTTTCCAAGAAAACGTTGGCTAAGGAGCCTAACATCATTTTAAGTCATCACCACACACCCACCAAAATTCTGAGATAAAATGGAAACTCCATAATCTATTCTCACGATAATGGTATCAGTAATTCACTCATGGCCTCTAAGAATTTCCTTTTATCTGCTCCCTACCACGTTTAACTTTTGTTCCGTGACCCCTAAAAAGCTTTCCAGCTACAAGGTCACTCAGTTGACCATCTCAAAAATCCTGACAAGGGGACATATGGGTTTACTTTTTGTGGTGGTTAGAGTTATTTCTGCTTAATGAGTTGAGAAAACATCTCAAGGTTTTAACCCTGGCTTGAATCTTAGGGCTGAGGCATGTTTAATGGAAAAGCACTTCATTTATACCACCATGATGAGCATGCACTCAGAGAATCTGAGGGCCCCACACTGTACAATCAGTTAAACTTGCTCTTAAAGCCAAAGAAAACTTATATCCAAACAAGATTTTGGTCTCAAGCTAAAACAAAAATGTACATCATGTTGAAAACTTCTCCAAGTGCTACAGTTTAATAAGCAATGTTGTGTTTTTACTGGACAGGCATGTATCTCGCCAAGCATTCTTTGCATTTTTCCCAGGATTTAGTCATGAAATCATTTGAGACATATTACAAGGATAAAATGTGTACATATCTGATAAAGGGCAACAAAACTTTTTTTTTTACTATGTGATTCCATCAAGAGGGAAAACTAGTCTGTACGTACACACGCATACAAATGCACGTGTGTGCACAGTTGTGTATATTTACACTCCAACACATAGATGTGTGTGTGCACAGGTGTGTATTCTGTTTCTAGCTCATGGAGTGTAAGTACATACATCCATGTTTGTATATAGTTTTTTTACATTAGGGTCACGCAAATATAGATATGTATCATTTCACCCTCGAGTATGAGAATTTGGCTTCTTTAGGCATTGTTGCTTCTTATTAGTTTTAAGTTAGATATCTTAGGCCTGTCCTCTGGCTTTAAATAACTTTGATATAAAGTATGGAACAATTTTTATTTGTGCCTGCGTGCCTGTAATATCTTTAGCAATTCAAGTCCAGGTGTGTTTGGGTCTGATTTCTCTAGGGCATTACTATAGCATAGATGTAGATTCTATGTGGGGTCAGGACAGGGGTGCAGGGCTGGGGGGTGGTGTCCATAAAGTTAGATGTGGGTACGTCTTTGGGGGCTGTGTCACTGACCAAAGGAAGGAGGAACGTGAACCCAGATGTTGATTTTTTTTTTTTAAAGAAAAATCACATTTTCGAAACAGGTTGACCTAAAAACAATCTGTGGTAGAGTCTAAAGAACAGTGGGCTTGGATTTCTGGATTTGAGTCCTGGCTCTGCCACAGACTTGGTATGTGATCTTGGGCGGGTCACTTAGCCTCAAGTTCCTCATCTGTTAAATGGGGATAATAAAATCCAGCGTAGTAGTGGTTATGAGGATTCAGTGAGATAGTATATAAAACTGAGTGAATTGGAAGGATTATACAAAAAATATCAAGTGGGTTTTTTTTTTTCTTCCAGATATTCTTGTGTGAGTGCTTGTCAACATATATGTAATTATAATACCGAGTCAGACTAATTTCGGTAGCAGATATGGAAATAGTAAATTGAACAATAAGTTCATTGGAAACTTTGGAACAGTAATGGATTGATAATATGGACCTGTACATGTAGTGATGAAAAGTTCACCGGTCATACAATTCTACAGTACTCCTATTTTTCTTAAGAAAAAGTTGGAATGAGTCCCATTATTGTGCTGATAGAAGGTACTGGCTTGCAATAAAAGGGAGTTATGATTTGTACCATTTGCTGGTTTCTGTGATGTAAATACTCCCACCATAACTGATTTCACACTACCGATTAGACATTATCGAACATGACATGGGAAGAGATGTGTGATGGCACACCATTCTATAGTAGTTCCAACTTACAGGACAGAAGTTATTGACCTCAAACACATAGATGTTAGTAAGAGAGAGTAAAATAATTAGGAAGTGATAAGTTTTCATATAATTTTATTACTGTCTATTTATATCTTATTATTTATTTGTAGTTCATATAATTTAATTTTTGATTGTTGACCATATTTAACCACCAGCTCACCAATTTAACAGCTAGCTCTCACAGACTGTACGAGGTAGCTTCAATGTGCCACTGTTTCTCTTTGGCAACATTAAAGAACAAAATTGTGCCATAATTAGCAACTTCAGGGCCATCCTGGAAAGCCACTTTGGAAATGCAGTCATGAATGAATTTTTGTTTCTGTGGACTTCGGATGAGCCATTTACCCTCGCACCCACATTCTCTGCTGCATTTCCCTTTGGCTAACAAAGTGAGCGTTAAAAAAATGGTTTATACATCTAGTTATGAGGGCTAGTATTTGAATTAGAGCTATATCTGAAAGATAGTAAGGACTTAAACAGCTACATTTTTTTCATAGGATTTCTTCTGCATTGGTCATTAAGAGCGGAATCTTGAATATATTTTCAAGATTCAAGGAGAGAAGAATGTTCTTTTGTTTGTTTTGTTTTTGTCTTTATTTTATGTTAGCTGTAAGAAAGTCCAGGAAGAAATGGATGTTGGGGAACAAAGAACTGACGTTTTAGCCCCTTATGATGTGCCTGCTTGGAGAAGGGGCACCAGCCTGTAGGTGACCTGTGCGTGTTTCTGCATTAAAAGGTTACATTATCCATGACTGGTGTCTGGCCAGCCTCATTCTACAGTGGAGAGTTTGAGAAGCCTAGTTAGGAGTGCAAAAAAATTGTAACAGTCCTTAATATATAAACCGTCAAATGGTCTAAAAGCCAAAGGAGACGGTATTTCAGATATTGAATTGACATATTCTTAGAAGTGTTTCAGGCATTGGGCTTATCTTGAAGAGAGTCCGAGAAGACAACAAAAATGTAGGGACTCCTGATAAATTTGTACCAAGAATAAGTTGGCGGGCTTGGGGGTGGATAGGGAGGGATTGCAGGAAAAAAAGATGCTTCCGTTGTTTCCATATTTAAATCCTACATTGAAAATGTATTATACTTTATTGTAGATTAATTTTTTTTGAACCTTGGAAAATTCAGCCACAAATGCAAACCAAACACTGTAGCGCATTTTGTTTTTCTGAGCAGGACCTAAGACATCAATGACTTAAGCTCATGATCTCCAAACACACTGGTCATATATTATGAATTTGGTAGACGTATTTGCAGCCAAATAATATGGTGGTAGAGTCTCACATTCTAAAAACAACCCACCGTAATTCTGTCTGATCATTTAAAGGTCGTATGCTGTTTTTGTGTTAGGGAAATACATGAGCTTTTAGTAGTTCTAAAAAAGTAGTCTTCAGCAAGCAAAAAAGGCAGTATGTTATTGTGTTTTGGTTTATGAATTCACATAGAAAAAAATGCTTTAAGATTTTGGCAAAGAGATTCTTATTTCTTTGGGTGGTATATATGTGAAGGGGAGCCCTGTGACATCTTATGATCATGGTCCCACCTCCTGAATTTTTGATTCAGTAGGTTTGGAGTGAGACCCTAGAATTCGCATTTCTAACAAGTTTCCAGATGATGGTGAAGCTGCTGGCTCCGGAGACCACATTTGAGAACCACTGCCTTATGATTTTCGAGACAAGGGATGGGTTGAAACAATGTCCACCCAAACAGTAATAAGCTTCATAGAGTGACCATTAACAACACATCAGGACTTCAGGACTTTGAAGAGTGGGAAGGGGACTAGGCCATTTCAGCAACACTTGATTAGCAGCTGGCAGCTATCCAGTTAACTGCTCCTAAGCTCAGGTTTGTAGTATTTCTAAGATTAGCCCTTTTCTGTGTTCATAGGGATCAGCCAGACCGAGTGCTGGCTTTGTTCCTAGCAACCTACCCCACATGCCAGGTCTCTGCTACTTGGGAGAATTTCCCCCACGTTGAACAGGCCCACAATGGCCATCTGAAAAGAAGAGAGAAGGCAGCGAGATTATTGATGATTGCAGATTACTGCTGTATCTGCTGCCACCCAGGCAGACATTTTCAGGCGTGTTTTTTGATCACCTCTGGAAAGAACTCCATCTTTCCTTTGGCAGATCAGAGAGTTTTCTGCCATCAAGCTCTGCCCCTCCAATTAAAGTCACCCCAAAGGAGGCACTGCTCCTGCCACCTGGTTGCTGGGTTTTCAGTCCTGGAACCGGTCCCTGGAGTGCTGGGGAGAGGAGACACAGGCCACCAGAGGCCAGGTGGAAATATGTGCGCTGCAAGGCAGGGCCCTGCCTTCTGTCTGGATGCTGAGCCCTGACGGTAGAGAAGTAGAGTCTGGAAGGAAGGACAGGCCTGGAGGCACTGTAGTCATCTACTGCTACCCACACCCTCCTCTTGCCAACAGGACCATGGGGTTAAGAGTCTGGTTCATAGGACATGTTGCTTTTCCCACAGTCAGTGGGAATGAATGTGCCTCCCACACACTGTCCTGCCAGGGACCTCGTCAGACTCCAGAGTTGCAGTTAAAGCCCTACACTGGAACTGGTGTCCTGGGCAGGAAGGAACACATAACAAATTTATGAATCATTGTTATCCTTAAGTTTCTTCTGTCTCGGAGAGTGTGTTAATTTTAAAAAGTGGATCCCAAACCCAGCTGATCAGATTCCCTTGGGGAATTATTTTTAGTACTCGTTCCTATAGCCCAGACCAGCAAATTCAGGTTCGGTAGGTCACTGGGGAACATCTGGGAATCTGTGTTTACTGAAAGGCCTTCTGATGATTCTGATGGGCAGCTGTGTTCAGAAACCTTTGATTTAACAGCGCCTTATTTTGATGGCAGTGGTTATGCTGCTGTGGCATGGCTGATGGATTAAATATGATTGAGAGAAAAGCTTCTTGTGTTAAGAAAGTAACCCATGACTATAATCTCAGTACCAGTTTTGATCTGAATAGTGTCTTCTACTTTTCAAAAGATTGTCATGAGTATTTTTTTTTTATCCTCACAATTTTCCCGGATGGTTAGATGACACAGTATGTATTATTGGCACCATATTCCATCAGATACAGCTGAGGAGTTGAGCCAGAACTAGAACCCACCCTCTGGCTGCCTGTCTAGTGTGCTTTCCCTTGTACCATCTTTGCTACTTGCTTTTCTTGATTGTGTATTTGTTTTTGAGTTCTTGGATCTACTTCATCTTGCTTTTCAAGAATGGATCACCGCCAGTGCCACAGATCATCAGGCCTTGCGTGGAGGTAGGGAAGCCAACCTGGAAAACAGGCAGAGCTGGAAGCTGAGGTAGATGCAAAAGGTCTGACAGCCTGGGTTCTAAACTGGGAAAGGAGCAGAGTTCATCTGCTTCAGGAGTGGGTAGTTATAATAAGCCACAATATAAAATCTGGTGCCAGAAGACTGCACAATTAATAAAGGAAAGATATTTGTATGCACAAGTGTTAGCGAAAGTCCCAGTGGAATCCAAGATCCAGAGCGTGGAAGATAAGAGAGATTAGTCAGGAGGGGGATAAGGGCAGCAGCTGTTGAAGACATAGTAATGAGAACCTCAGACTTCAGAGATAAGAATACCATTGCCAGAAGTTCTTGGGGAGTAAAGCAAGAGTCTGGGGTCATCTGTCAGTGATCTTATAATTAGAGCCCTAGCGTGAAGATCGACCTGAGTCTGCAGGTTGGGACCCAGTGCTAAGGTTAAAGCCCAGGAAGCTCAGGTGAGCCAGGCATTACGTAGACAACATTCCATAACCTTGAACCAGCCTCACTATCCTCATCTGTAAAGGGTTGGCAAGTTAATCATCTGTGTACATTCCCTGCAGCAAGGAAATCTATTTTTGGCAAGTGAATAGCAAGAACACGCCTTAGCACAGCGAGTCTGTGCAAGGGGAACGTATACAGGACTCCTTAGCACGAATCCTGTGTTAGTCACATCACTGCAGGTGACAGTTCCTTTTGTACTGAACAGGTTGAGCCATTCGTTGCAGCACAATGAACACACCATCGAACCATGAGCCCCGTGGGCTGGTTCCACTCAGTTGAAATAGAGTGAATGAGTGCCCTGTTAGTCATGGGACTCCTGAATGTTTAGTTAATGCTTCCCGTTGACCTTCTTCTCTTGACTGCTGTTTTCTTTTTCTCCAAAAGGAAAATGAACAGAAGGTGTGTCACATGCTAGCTTATTATCTGCTGTGTAGTTCTTGTAGTGAAAGGAGTGCCAGTAAGCTCAGAAACCCTACTGCCTCCCCTCATTCATTCATTCCGTAGTTTTACAACTTAAGGAGATATGAAAATTAAGGGCTCTCAAAGCCGAAGGAAATCAGATGAAATGGGGAAGCTGGTCTACAGATAATGTGATGCACAATGTCTACCGTTTAGAGTTCCTCCTTCGGTTGCTTCTGGGACTGTGTGCTAGATGCAAATTTTCAGTATATTTGCTTTTTAATCTAGGCACATAGGATGGAGGAAAAGAGAAGGATGATGCATGGTAATCATACAAAGGGAAGCAACATTGGCCAGAGTGGACAGGACAGACACAATTGAATAGAAATTCTCTTGTTGTGTTTTTATGGAACAATGATGGTGATAATATTTCTCACAGTCATCTGTCTAGAGCTTACTTGTATCTGTAGTTTTATTTCATTTTATCTTCCTGACACATCCTTGAAGTATCTAGAGATGTTGTAGGATACAGGTGATCTTGGATTAGAAAAGCTTAAGACCCCATAGACAGAGGCAGGAGAATGCTACAGCAAGTTCATGAAGTTGAACATTCCATGAGCTGGGGGTGTGGTTAGATCTCATGACCCCCCCAGAGTCTCTTCTTTTCCTAATCCCATTGAATCATTTCAACTGTGTGGTCTGAGCCATAAAATACTGATAAAAATCACTTGGGAAATTCCCAACTGTGGCAACAGCAGACTTCCCTTAAAAGGTACATGCTAGATCTCATCTAATATATTTAATTTGAAGAAGCAGATTTTCCCCTGCACCCTTTCTTCAAAATTACAATTTCCTGTGGTCTTCTTGGGTCTTGAGAGAGTCCATACATCTTGTGGATATAGATGCTATTTAGTGTTACTCGAAGAAAAAAGCATGTGATCTTTAGTTGCTTCCAGGAATTCCATGTGTTCTTTTGTGAAGAATTGCTTGCTCTCAGGAAAGTTCTCTATTTCAGTAGCAGAGACCTTGGCAAGTCAGTTAAGAACACATATTGCAGCTGATGAAATACTTCCAAGAAGTGCAGCTGGCAGAAAATACCTGGGGACCTACAGCCCATTCTACCTTTTGACTGCAGTTGTTAGGAGCTGACTCTGCTTAGAGACTCCTCCGGTGGTCAGGGCTCTGCCCCAGCTCCTGGGGGGGTCTTCACTCTCCCCTGTGCCTGGTAGGCTTTGGGCTAGTTTCATCATAAGAAAATGGAATAATTTAATGGTCAAGTCTATGGATATGCGGTTACAGGAACCTGGGGTCACATCAAGGCTCCCTCATTTACTGCTAAATGACTTAAGTTGCTTCTTTTCCCAGAGCCCGAAGTTTCCTCATCTGGGAGTAAACCACCACCACCACTACCACTACCACCAACAAAAAAAAGTGCTTGTCAAATAGAAATGTCTTCAAATGAAGATTCAATTTCATATTAGATGTAAAGCTCTTAGCACATTACCTGGCCTGTAGTAAGTGCTCAGTAAATGGTAGCTCTTAGTTTTATTGCAGATATCCTCAGATATAGGACCATTGACATAGCCTCATAATAACCTGACTAGATACTTTATGCAGAGAAAAGAATCAAATACAGAAGAGCCCTAGGACAGTGCCATTTGCTCTAGGGTTTCAAGTGACAGTGTTTTGTGATGAAGCAGGACAGTGTTCAACTTTGTGCACAACTCTCTTGTATATTACAATACAACTAGTGCTCCTGGGCTCTGCCCACTAACTTCCAATAATATCTCTAAGTAGTTATACTCTAGAATATACCCCCTCCACCTTTTCAGGTATCCCCTGGGAAGGTAACATCTGCCTTGGTTGAGAACCACTAGAAAGCTTAGTCTGAGCTTGCCAGTAGCAAGGTACCAGCTCGCTCAGTGGCCAATGGAGTGTTCTGATACACCGAGCATCCAAGAGAAGTTCCTGCCTCTCTACCTTGTCTGTTACATTCAGTGCCCAGATATAAATAGTGCTTCCAGATAGTCTATAGCCAGACTTTCTGATCTTCCTGCAGAGAGTGATGAAGTTTACCAAGGGAGGGAAGAATATCAACTTAAACTTTGCTTTGGCTTCATCTTCATGCACTGAACAGGGCTCTGATGATTAATCTTGTTTTGGAGTGCTGGTCCATGATCACCAACGGATCCATGGGTGCCCTGCAAATCAAGAATTTGCTTGATCCCTGTTCCAGAAGCATTTATTTAACAAACTAACATTTATTAAGCATCTGCTATATGTCAGGCATATCAGACATATCGTACTGTCATGGCTAAGGCATGGCCTTTGTCTTCAAAGAAATAATAGCCTAGGGTAAGAAACTGATATATGTCAAAATTATCTAAGAGAGTGGTATCATGTTCATATTTAGAGTAATTCAGCCCATCAGCCTAAGGAGGTATGCTAATTGCTTTATATGGTTGTCTTTCAGTCCTAAAGTACATTTCATTATTTATTTGAAGTTTACTCCCACTGTACTCTTTACAGAAGCTGTTTTTCAGAGCTGTATAACCAGGGAGCTGTTATCAGTATCAGAGACCCAGCTCCTGTGCCTGGATGCGGCAGGTCACACTCACTTTGGGAATGCCCATGTTGGCTCTGACGACATTGTAGGGGAGCACAGTACCCCACTCAGCAAGGCAGTTGTTTTATCATAGGCTTCTCCTTATGATCTTTTATGTAAGAGTTTTAAGTTGAGGGTTCAATCTGATCTGAAAGGGGATGTTTAAGTTCACAGTAGAACCGTTCTAACCATCGTGTGCCTTTGCAAATATGTTAAAATGTTCTCAGCCACCTCCAGTCTTGAACTCCCGATTTCCATGGTTAACGGGCTGTCACCACTACCTGGCATCTACAAAGCAGCAGCGAGAGCAATGCAGAGAACTCGACGTCGATATCATTAAAAGCAGCTGACATGTTGTCATCTCAGGAAGGGCAGGATGGCAAGGAGGAGTGATTGATGAGAACTTTGTGGAACAACCTTTGCTTAATTATTTTTGCATAGATTCCTGAATTGGCGGCTTCTCTGACGGGAATAAAAATAAAAATCCAATAGCACAGACTACTTCAGTGCCTGGAATTTGTCATTTCACAAGAGGATTACCGCTTGTACTTTTAGAACCCCAAACATCTGTCTCTACCTAGAAATTCTTTATCTTGTTGAAGATTAATATCCTGGAGGGTGAAGGAGAGGACAGACTTCAACCAAGAATGAGATAGGAATGATTGCTGGTGATAATCAGATGAGTGGGCTGTAGCCCCATGTCAGGAGGGAAAAATGTATTCGAGATTAGCACATTATCAGGAAAATGCTTGTGCTTATCTTTTTCTTTGAATAAGTTGCAAGCTGTTTCTCTTCTTTCACTGAGCAAAGTCAGAAGCTGAACCAGTAGTCAGAAAATGTTGAAATGTCAGCTGGAGAACCTTATTTTTGTACGTCTGTTCAAGTCATCAAATCAACTGCTGGGTCTTGACTACCTACTGTGTCTAGGGGATTAGAGAGAACCTCCAATGCCAAGTTAAAGATTTTCAGCTTGATCTGAGAGATAAAGTATGGAAACTCAAAACACTGAGTATGAAAAAAGCTCATGCCTCCTTCTTCCTGTATTCCCTGTGGGAATGGCATTAGCCACACCAGAAACCCCCATTTTGCCCCTCCCCGTGTCCAACTGTTGGATAACCATCTGTCAGTTCCACATGCTTGTATCTCCCCCAGCCTGTGTGTGCCCTGGTCATGCTGACTGCCCCTTCGCCAGGCCAGACCTGGTGGTATCTCAGCAGCTCTACAGCAGGGTTCTCCTGATGTTCTGGGCCACTTCTGTCCCATCTCTACCCTGTGGCCAGAGAGAGCTTGGTAATCTGCAAAATATCCCTGCTGATCCCTTCTCAGATTCTCAAGGGTCTCGGGTGTGGAGAGACATGACTTACCTCTTTCCCCCCTCCCCATACTCCACACTTGAACTTCCCTGAATGAGGTCTGTTCCCTCATGTAACTCTGCATGCCCCTATACTGTTTGCTGCCTCTCTCTGGAACCGTGTTGTCCAGGGTTTCATTCAGTAACTTCTATTTATTCTTCAAAACTAACACTGCTGTCACCCCCCAGAGCCAGCCTCAACTTTCCCCTCTTCTTACTGGCTTAGTGTCCTAGGGCTGCCGTAATAAAACACCACCAATGGGGTGGCTTAAAGCAACAGAGAATTATTATCGCACAGTTCTGGAAGCTGGAATTCCAAAATCTGTGTGTCAGCAGGGCCGAGTTCCCTCTGAAGTCTGTAGGGAAGAATCTGTTCCATGCCTCTCCCAGCTTCTGGCAGTGACTTGTTGGCAATCCTTACTGTTCTCTGCCTCAGTTGTCACATGGTGTATTCCCCTCTGTCTGTCTGTCTGTGCCTAAATTTCCTCTTCTTATAAGGACCCTAGTCAGATTGGATTAAGGGCCCAGCCCCCTCCAGTATGACCTCATTTCAGCTTGCCCAGTTCCATCTCTAATGACCCGATTTCCAAATAGGGTCACGTTCTGAAGTACTAGGGATCAGCCCTTCCAATTACCTTTTTGCTGGGGAAACTATTCAGTCCATAATACTAAGTTGTGGCATCGCTCCCTCCCATGAAGCTCATCATGTAGGATTTTCACTGTCCCTGCACACTGACCACCTTCAGAACAGGAGCTCTGCCTTTCAGACCTTCTACTTCGTGTGTCTGGGACCGAGGAGGCAGCCAGTAAACACTCAGTGCATGAATGATTCTTAGGAGCTGAGCACAAGTGGGAATGGGAGATACCACAGTCTTCCATTTCTTTCCACCTTTGCCATTTATTCTGTCTCATGTCTCATAGTCATGTTCCTCCAAGGAAGATCACACATTGTCATTAGAGAACTTTCTGGAAATTATCCCATGTTCACGTTTTTTTATCATGCACAGTGTCATGTGGGAGAGTTCATTTTTTAACTTTCCATTGTGTTGACATATATATATACAGTTCAAATTATCCCCTTTTAACCACTTTCACCTAATACCATGCCCTGGTGTTAATTACATTCACCATGTGTTATTATCATCGCCACCATCCATTTCTAAAACTTTTCTTTACCCCAAAGAGAAATTTTGTTTCCTGCTAAGCAGTAAATTCCCATTCTACCCCTTGACCCCTGGGCCCCTAGTAACCTGTAATCTACTTTTTGACTCGATGAATTTACATGTTCTGGCTGTTTCGTGTAGGTGGAATCATACAACGTTTGTCCATTTTGTCTGACTTATTTCACGAATCAACATGTCTTCAAGGTTCATTATGTTGTCACGTGTCAGAACTTCATTCTGTTTTTACAGCCAAATAATACTCATTGTGTGTCTGTACCACGTTTTGTTTGTCTTTTCAGCAGCTGATGGACATTTGGGTTGCTTCCATTTTGGGACTGTTGGGAATAATGCTATGCTGCACATGAGTACACACAAAAAATATTGGAGTCCCTGTTTTCATTTCTTTGGGGAGTAAATCTAGGAGTGGAATTGCTGAGTCGCGTGGTGATGAGTAGAATTGCTGGGTCACGTGGTGATGAGTGGAATTGCTGGGTCACGTGGTAATGAGAGGAATTGCTGGGTCACGTGGTGATGAGTGGAATTGCTGGGTCACGTGGTGATGAGTGGAATTGCTGGGTCATGTGGTAATGAGAGGAATTGCTGGGTCACCTGGTGATGAGTAGAATTGCTGGGTCACGTGGTAATGAGAGGAATTGCTGGGTCACGTGGTGATGAGTGGACTTGCTGGGTCATGTGGTAGTTCTATACTTAACTTTTCTGAGAAACCACCAAATGGTTTCCCACAGTAGCTGTGTCGTTTTACTCCCACCAACAATGCACAAGGGTTCCGTTTTCTGTGCATCCTCACCAACACTTGTTTTCGGTTTTGTATTTTCCTTGTTGTTTTGTTGTTGGTTTAGACTGGCTGTCCTAGTGGGTGTGAAAGGAAGAGTATTATTTTAAAGCTCTGACTAGCATGGGAATGTAAAGAAAGTAAAAAAAAGTCTGCTGTATATAAAGAATGCACACAGTTTTCTGGCAGTAAAGGGTACTGAATAACCTTACTATTCAAACCGTGGTTTCAAAAATACCACTATAGAAATCATAGTTGGGTATGTGACCCCCTTGTGTTACTCATTTGTGCAAAGTAGAATTTAAGGCAGGGCACAGAGAGAATACAGTCTACATATCTTCTGCAGTCTTGGCATGGTCATTTGGAAATATCTGGTATCAATTGGCATTTGCTGGTTTTCTCTTCACAGATTAGCAAGGTTGCCCCTAAATTTCTGTTTCAGTGGATAATTCTTTTATTGACTGAAATTTATGATAGTAAAATGCAGTATCCCGGATCTGGCTCTGCAGTCATGAGCTTATCAATGGCGCTTAATCTTTTCTTTATGTGCTGGCACGCTGGCCTTTTCTTCACTGGTCCAGACAGGATTCCAGGTCAAACTGATGCTCTCATTCGTCAGTCCCATCATGTTTTTGGCGAGGGCAGGGAGTGTATCTCACTCTTCTTTGTCTCCAGGCTACTAGCTCAGTGCCTGGCACTTACCTGTTAAATGAATAAATTATTTAGATAAATCTATTAGCAGAATGATCAAATGACCATAAACAGGGAAGAGTGGGGGGGCAACTATATTTTAAGAATATCATTTTAATATGTGGTGAGTTACTTGAAGGTAACTCCCATGTTAATTATCATCATTAATGGATGAAATATATTGAGCATTTACTATGAGCGCTAAGTTCTGCCTTTCCATTAAGTGAAAGATTAAATTTTATAGTTAAAAAAAGAAATGTAATTATAAGTTTATTTAGAACCATAAGGGACTAAAGTAGAAGATAGGGGCGACAAAGTATTCCTAAGCAGAGGTCCCACCAGCTCTGTTTACATTAATGTGTAATAGTATATTAATATTTAGGATGTGATTTGCCAAGAATAAGAGAAAAATATAACAAATCATAAACACTTGCACTTCTCCCCTTCTCTCGGTGACTAAGGAGGACTGTTGTGTACTTGCTCGCTTGGCCTGCTGTTTGTTGTGAGCTCAGAGAGGTGAATGGCCAAACTGAGTTTCGGCCAAATTGCTCTTTAAGAGAAAAGATGGTGGTGGGTGGGGAGAGAGGTGAAAAGGACAGAGAGAGCAGGAGGGTTGGTGAGACTGGGAGCACATGCCCCCCAACAGGACTTGAGAGGTGTGGAAAAGGTCTTTGGAAGGCTTCTGTGGTGGTGGTGGTGGGGTGCATGTAACCCTAAGCCCCCCAGGGGTTCAGTGGAAAGGGCTCAGCTCATTGGCTCTAGATTTGGATCCTAGTTCCTGGCTTGGCAATTCATATATTCCCTGGGGCCCTGGGAAATTCTCTTAAGCTTTCTGAGCCTCAGTTTTCTGATCTGATAAATGGGCCTGATACCCATCCAAAAAAGAGTGGTGGTGGGTATTAAAGGGAAAGATGCGTGTAGAAGTGCTCCGTGAGTGATAAAGTGATACATGAATGTAAGGTGTGCTGTTGTTAGGACCCAAGGCAGTGTCTGAGTTAGGACATATCCGCCGAGTGGTGCCACAGGAAAAGAGTGTCCTGGCAGTTGGGCAGGTGAGGCACACGCAGGCAATAGGACTTACCTTGAGCCTGAAACAGTAAAACCATCATGGATAGGTGGCAGGTAGGGAGTGGCCTGAGAAACTGCACACAGCCAGCAGTGGAGGCGGGGAGGGGCAGTGAGCAAGCCTGGTGGCTGGAACCCGGGCTTCTGGGGCCTGAGATTGCACCACCCACCACGGGAGTAGGAGAGAGAGATTTTGGAACTCACATCTCCTACATTGAGCTAAATGGCGCCTCACTGTTACATGCACATGCTGTGCTTTCTGATGATGCTTTCATCAGAAGAATGCAACAACTCATCTAGCCATGGGAAACCAGTCACCACTCCCTGGACACACCATGTCCATTCACGCTAGTATTGTCTCAAGCGCACTTGTCACTGTTGGTCACCATACCACCCCCTCTCTTAGGGGAACTGCTCCCTTTCCAGGTTCAGCTCAGATCTGATGGTCTCTGTGCTGTATCCCGGACTGCAGCCTCCCCTCGCTCTGCCTGCTCCTGCAGACGCCCTCACACGTGACAGCCTTTCCGCTCTCTGCTCCAGAGTCCCTGTAGCATGCATGGTTTGCGGGGTGTTGTATGGTTTATTGGGCGTCTGTCTCTCTCACAAGACCATGGGCTCATAGAAGATAGGGGCTAAAATCTGTGCAGCTGTGAATCCCCCAGTGCCGGGCTTAAGCTGTTGAGTCTGACCCGGGCAGGTTCTCGGCATTCGGAGGAACAGAGAGAGGGAGGAAACTCTAGATGCTTTTTCCACGGGAAGGCAGGTCCCTCTCTTTGTCAATGGGAAAAGCACTGTCCTGGATTAATGTGAGGAAGTGCTGGTGGGAATTGAGTGTGACCCTGTAACCAGTCAGGAGACCTGTGCACAAAGGTAGTTTAGGGAGTGTGCCTTGTTCAATCTAATGGAAGGGTTACCTTTTTTGAGGTAGACATATTTTGGGTTTTTGGCAGAAAACAAAAGGCATGTTGCTGTTTGGATTTTATTTATTAAAATATGCAAGATTTTTTTTTGTCATTTAAGCACTCTTGTCCTCTCACCCTCCCCTACACCCAACTTTCTGCACTATTAATTTTCTAAACTGGTCCTGTCTCTAAAAAGCAAAGACTTTCAAGGGACTCAATTCCACAATGGGTAAGATGACTAATATTCCATTATCAATTGCAGTTAGTGGGTCCTGGATTCAGGATGTTTTAGGTTTATTTTGAATAGACTTCCACTCCGTATAGCTGGAAAGGTCTTTTAAAGTTTTAAAATTCTAAGCGTAGACTTGTATTAATCATTATAGAAATGGCAGTAGCTCTTAGATTGGACACTTTATCCAATGTTACTCCTATCTGTTGCTGTTTTTATTTTTTTTATTTAACCATGAAGGAATTCTGTGGTATAATTCTTGAGGACATTGGAAATAAACTGAAGGGAGCACTCGAGCAGATGAATGAGTTAATGAAGGAAACATTTTCCTGCATGTTTCTTTGTGTACTCTTCACCTTTGAAGAATGTCTGCATTCTTGCACACAGGGAGTGCTAAAAACTTCCTTGAGTTATGTAACTGCTGTGTGACGAGCCTTTTAAATCGAACAGTTCTAAAGACAGGCTGTTTTGAGACCAAAAAGGAAAATTTGGTGACAGCACTTTTTTTTTTTTTTTAATAAAAGTGAATTCAGGGTTTGCAAACTATTAAATGTCAGAAAAAATAATGTGAATGGTGTGCTTAAAAAAATGTATTTTTGCATGATCGGTTTTTTATGAAATAAAGCTCTCATTTTTAAATGAAAGGGTAAGTAATAAGCTGGTGTGATTTCCTCTTACCCTGAAGAAAATCAGTGTGCAGGCACGTCTTTCCATCTGGCCTCTGACTCCGCTCCTTCCCCTCCTCCCCGCTGCTGCATTCCCTCCCTCCCTATTCTGCTATACCGAAGGCATTGCTTCTGCTGCTTCCACAGAAGAGCCTGGTGGGGGGAGGGTCAGAGGACCCCTCCCCGGTTGTGGGATCTGAGCTCAGGCCTTTAACCTCTCCAGCCAGGCCTGGTTTGCTGCTTCATGTAAATCGTTGGGTGAGCATTATTTTAATGTCCCTTTCCAGCTCTCCCATCTGTGTCTTCACTGGGGGCAGAGAGCAGTTCCTCTTATTAGATTGGATATTGCCTTCGTGGAATTGCCGTGTTTGGAGGAGCAGGGAGTCGTTGGTCTGTTTAACCTGTGGTCCAGTCACATTCATTAGAAAAAGATAAACTGATCACTCACAAGTTCTGCCAAATTAAGTGCACTTCTGTGGTTAGATAGCTTAGCCAGAATATAATCCCCACAAACCCTAAGCAAAAATGTTTTTTGTTGCAGAAACACACGTGGGCATGAAGGAAGAATTGAGAGCTTTGGGGTTTTGCTCAGTCCAGAGTGTAATTTTTTTTTTCCTCTTTTGCCTATTGCCATTTCCTTAACATGACTAAAACATTTTTTTTTTCCCCTAATGAAGCATGAGAATTGGTCGTATCTTGCCGGGGGGGTCCTTCCCATATCTTAAGATACTAAGGATTTCATGAGAACCACGTGAAGAATAGCTTCTTGAATCATTTACATGTTCCCCTTTTGTCAGCTTATGTAACCAGGCAGAAAATCTAATAATAAATGTGCTATTAGTGAAACAGGCACCATCCTGCAGGCAGCAGGACTGTGGGGTAAGAAACTTCAGTGCCCGGGGTTTTGTGGATAGCATTAAAGTGTACAAGTTTCTGACCTAAAACTGGTATTGGAAAAATCTCCAGCTAATTGGACAAATCGTCAATTTTTATCAGGCTTTTTTTTTTTCTTCTTCTTTCTCTGTCGGATCTTCAGTTCTCTTGTATTGAGGCAGAGGGAAACACAGAGGCCGTGGGCCTTTCTTTCAAAAGAGTATATTTTCCGAAGCAAGTAGCTTGCACTGTCTGTCTCTATTCTCAAAGAAATATTTGTCTAATGCAAAAGGTACTGAACAGTGTCAGAACAGGCCGCAGACAGCTAAATTTGAGTGAGAGAGAGAGCCCTTAAAGTAGTTTCACAGGTGGGCACCAACTAGGAAAAACAAAGATACAAGCATTATTACCAGATGGGATTTATCTGTCACCATTCTAATGTTCCAAAATCTAATAGAAGGTTCTATATCCGGGTTCCCAGAAATGGCTGTAATTATCAGAGTGTGAGAATAAGGAATAGAGAACTTTGAAAATCCCTCTACTTTTGTACCCAGGCATTAGGGAAGGTGGGGTCCTTTGGTGAACTATGGGTGGGTACCTGTTAGGATCTATAGTAGATAAAGGCGTTGCAGAATTGTTGACAGCTCTTTCCTCAGGGACGCTTTTCCTGCAGATACTTGCTTTGCACCATAAATAGGACTATAGTTCTTATAGATTACATATCTGTGCTTAGGGAAAAACGTGGTCTCTTACATATAGTTTGGCCATCGGAATCGATGAAGTCAAACCTGGGCAGTAGCATTTCCCATCCAAATCCTCACCCCCTCCTGGTAATCCCAGGGCTTTAGTTACTCCTGTCTCCTTGCTTTGTTAGTCCTGGAGACAAAGTCTAAGAACCATTAGGCTCTATTTGCCAGGGGAAGAGGGAGAAAGTCTCGCCTTTATCTAGCCATTGCCTCTCCCTGTCTCTTCCCTCTGCAGTCTTTTCTTGCAGTCACTGTGTGTGGGTGAGTGGGTGTCTTTTGGCTGCCAGCACCAGCAATCTTCTCCTAAAACGAAGTTAGCAGGGCTCAGCTCCCGCCACCTACTCCTCAGGCCAGCTATAGTTGGCATTTCCATGAGATAAAGAGAATGCTTGGGGGTGCAGGTTAATGCCATGCTCTCCTCCCCTCCCCTCCCCGGAAAAATGTAGGAAAATGTGCAGGTTTCAATGTAGGGGATATGTTGCTCAGATGTTTCTCTTCCCTCCAAGTTTCTCTTTCAACAGGTTCCCCATAATTTTATGTAGGAGGATTTTCTCCTTTCATCCCAAGCCCCAGCTCAGCTCCATGTTGGACATGAGTGTGGGTTGCTAAGCTTTGGGACACTTACCATCCAAATATCGCAGGTGGAAAAACAACACAAAAACAAACAAAAAGACAAATATCACAGATGACCTTTCAACACGTGCAACCCAGAGGAGTATGCCATTGGTGATGCATCCCCATTTACACCCTGAGATATTTCCTTGCTAATTGATGCCCGCTTGGACCAATGGTATTTCATTGAGGTCCAGAGGTGCTCATTAAAAAGAACATTGGATTGTATCGTAGTTGTGCCTCATCATTATGAATCCAGGAAAGGGCTCTGTGGAACTTGTTATATAAGGCATTTATAGATTGTTAAATTAAAGGATTAGTGTTGTGCTAAACCATTTTCAGGTTAATCAGTTGTGGGAAACCAGATCTGATGCTTAAGCAAGCTTGCACTGTGGTTTTATAGTAGGAAAGTTGTTAAACTACTGTTACTTTTAATAAACTCTCTAACTTGCTAATTGACTGTACTCTACAGTTTTGCACTTAACTGCATATGGTCTTGTTCTTTAATTGTATCATGTGTGAGCCTTGGTTTTTTTTTTTTTCCAACTGGATTGTAAGCTCTTTTCTAGCAAGGGCGATGTCATATTTTTTTTCTTACCCCCATTTTAGAAGTTTCTGGTGCAATTCTGGACACAGAGAGCATAAGGAATTTGTTTTCGGAGTGATTGCTACAGTTTTAGAATGCACCATTGCATGTGTTATCACATGGGTGGTGTCATTGTGTTCCATGTAAAGTGTGTCATTTACAGAGAGACGCTGATATAATGTGTCACTTTGTAGTCAGGTCCAGGAGTAGGAATAGCGAGGGCATTAGGAGAAGGGTTGCAGCAATGGAGAAAGTGATGTCAAATTAGAAACAGGTTTTTATCAATAGAGACACGACTTCCCGGCTGCCCTGTGAAATAGCCTGAATCCCTTTGCTGAGAAATGTAGGCAGGACCGGTCAAATATTAGCGTTAGCCTTTCCATGAGGCAAATGGAAAATGGTATTTATAAAATCTTTATAAACGGAGATATGAAGGTCTAACTGGAAACTTTAGATCGTTCGTTAGTAGTGGCCAGATCATTTCTGTAGAAACTGCCCATCCAGCATGTTCTAGTTTACTAGCTGCCAGAATGCAATATACCAGAAACAGAATAGCTTTTTAAAAGGGTAATTTAATAAGTTGCTAGTTTACAGTTCTAAGGCCATGAGAATGTCCAAATTAAAGCAAGTCTATAAAAATGTCCAAATGAAGGCAGCAACAAGAGGTTACCTTCACTCAAGAAAGGCCGATGAAGTTCAGGGTCTCACTCTCAACTGAACATGGTGACATCTGCTAGCTTCCTCTCCAGGCCTCTTGCTTTATGAAGCTCCCCCAAGGGGCGTTCTCCTTCTTCATTTCCAAAGGCTGCTGGCTGCTGGACTCGGTAGCTCTTGTGTCTCTGCTGCTTCTCATCGTTCTCCAACTTTCTCCGAAATGCTTCCTCTTTTGAAGGATTCCTGTTAAGTAATCAAGAAACCACCTGGAATGGGTGAAGTGACATCTCCCTCTATTCAAAAGTTAATACCCACATTTGAGTGAGACACATCTCTGTGGAGACAACCTAATCGAGTTTCCAACCTAGACTCCTGAATAGGGACTAGTAGCAAAAGGAATCCACTTGAGCCAGATTGACTGGTAAAATGAGCTGCTATCCCATTTCTAAGTTGGAGAGCTTTAACTCAATTTGTAGTTTCTTTGTAGCTCACCCATTTGATCCACCTGTGATCCTCTCTCTTGTTCTCACTCAACTTCCTTTCCATTCTCTTCTTCCTCTCTCTGTCTTCTGCTTTTGATTTGTTTTTGGTTTTTTTTTTTCTCCTTTCTTTCTCTTTGGTCTCGTCGCAGGACTGGTGAGGTGGGGGGCATGCAAGTCTGTACCAACTTTCCTTCCAAGGCACAATTCCCTGCATGATATTCAATTTTATGTTCAAATTTCTATTTTCTGATAGTCCATCCAGTTTAATAAAAGAACAGTGAGCTGAATTTGTAATATAATCATGACTGATTCATTAAAAAGAATGGGATCAACAATGTGATACATAGACAATTGACTTATTGACTTCTGGTTTGCCCTGGATCTAATCAAATAGTTATTCATCATAGTATAAAAAGTTTGAGATGGTTTATTAGAGAAGTAGGTCAAAGAAATGTGCAAATTTCTGTCACCTCTTTAGACATAGAATTGAACCAAATGAAAACACTTATATCAATTCCATTACATATTGGTTTTATTTTTAAGAACAGATTTAAAAAAACAGATTAGCAGTGGTGCAAGAGGTAGCTCAGTGTTAGAGTTCTCACCTGTTATACCAGAGACCCAGATTGGATTCCCGGAGCCTGCACATGCCAAAACCAAACCAAACAAAACAAACTTTAGCATCTTACATGTCTTTTGCTATCACAGTTTTCTAACCTGAGCAGCTAAAAATGGTACTAGTGTTAGCTAGAAATTAACATTTGTGAAGACTGTATCTTTCTGTGTTGTACTGTAAAACTTACTCATTCACGTGCTTGGAAAAAGTCCAGCCTGATTAAAGAAAAGATTAGAAAAAACGTAACTATGTCATTTTTAGCTCATGTACTAGTTCATAGGTGTTTGAGTAGACAAGTATTCATTTTTAATTAGCAAAATATGTATGTGCAGTTGGGTCCTTTTAGAGTGATTGAAACAGATGCCTCTTGCAAGTAAATTAAATGTGATCTTTGAGTATGTTTACACCATTCATTTGCTTTGCAAAACCATTCTTTCTAGTGTGTATGAAAGTAAATTCAGCCCAGATACCCCACATTTTATTGTATTTCCTTGATTTCTGAGACTCTAAAATGTAAGCTCCTAAGGGGGGGGGGGAGCTCTTTCTTACCCACTGCTACATTGGCTCTTGGAATAATGCCAGCTGGTGGAGGCACAGTCGATATTTCCTGACTGCCTAAGACTCAACTCCACTAATTTGTATGCCAAAATTACCTAACATTTACCTAGGACTTTTTGAGTCAACTAGTTAGAAATTGTAGTGTAAGGATTTTCTAGTTTTATTTAATCCTTTATTCACCTAGTTAAAAAATAGTTCATTAACATTGTACTATAATTAACATTGTACTGTAATTCTAATTATAGTAAAATGTTAAATGAAGAACTCAGAATTCAAAACTATATATTCAGAATTTTTCCATTTACGTTTCATGAACTTAAATCATCAAAATGTAAATAGTATAGATATCAGGATGGTGGGATTATGATCAATTTTTATATTTAAGTTTCTTGATTTTCCTCATTAGGAACGCATTTTGTTTCTGTATCAGAAAAAAAAAATCATGGTACATTCATGCTGTTAGCTTTCGAGATAACCTGGACACGTGGAAAAAAATTCCGTTACTACTTCCCTCATAGTTGACTCAAATTTCTTAAGACCCTGGCATCCAGTTCTTTTCATTACATTACTCAGTTCTCATTTGGTTTGCTTTGGAAACTATAAAACCAATGGGAAAACAGTCTTAGTAGCTACTTTTCTTTTCTCTGTCTTTTCATATCTTTGATTGTTGTATCAGTGAAGAAAAAACAGACCAAAGGAAAAAAGTTGCATTTTTTTGTTTGTTTTTTAATATGTGGTGGGTATGGGGGCAGGGCAGGGTCTGTTGATGTGGAAAGCACACCTTGAATGGCCCACGGAGGTTGGTACGAAGGAGGTCCCAGGTTACAGCCCTGCCATAACTGAAGACGTATATATCCCCGAATCATCTAGAGCATGTCACTTAACCTGCACCAGTTCCCACCTCTGCAAGTTATAATATTCATGGCACCCACCTTAAGCAGAATTCCTGGGGGGAGCAAATCAGATAGTAATGTATGAGAAAGTGCTTTGAATGAAAATTACAATAGGATGATTGTCACTAACATTATTTCCAGTTCTAAAGAGGCTGAATGGTCAGATGCAGAGATGGTCTTGGCTGAGAAGCTAGGGAAATACAGGGGTTTTGTTTTCTTTTATGCGGTTTTGAGTTTCTGCTCTGCGCTCCAGCATGAAGATTGAGAAGGTAAAAACCAGAGTTGCTATTTAGAACTAAAAGCCTCGGAGTTCATGACAGGTGGTTGATTCCTTGGTTTCCGCTAGCATTTCCGACACTATTAGACACAGCAGCTATCCTTTGCCGAGGCACAGAGAATGCATTTTCTAAGGTAGGGAGTCTCAAGTCAAGGATTCAGTCCTGGTAGAATGAAAGAAAAAGTAGAAGTTTATCTTTAAGGGGAGCTAGCATTTAAGCAGAGGTTGGAGATTATCAGATTCTTGAGTCGGGCAATGAGTTTTGAAGACATCTGCCCTTTTGCCTACTTTTAAATGCTGATAAGTGTTCCCTAGAAGCCAAGACTGAAACAGTCGATGAATGCAAATGGTGGAGGTTCACCCTTATCCAAATATGGAAAAATTGATCACACAGTGTTCTAGTTTGCTAGTTGCCGGAATGCAATATACCAGAAATGGAGTGGCTTTTAAAAAGGGGAATGTAATAGTTTACAGTTCTAAGGCTGAGAAATGTCCCAGTTAAAACAAATCTATAGAAATGTCCAATCTAAGGCATCCAGGGAAAGATACCTTGGTTCAGGAAGGCCAATAGCATTCAGCATTTCTCTGAGCTGTAAGGGCACATGGCAAACATGGTGGTGTCTCCTGGCTTTTTCTTCAGGCCTCTTGTTTCATGAAGCTCCTTGAGAGGTGCTTTCCTTCTTCATCTCCAGAAGTTGTTGGCTGCTGGACTCTGCTTCGTGGTTCTGCAGCATTCTCAAGCTTTCTCCAAAATACTTCTTCTTTTATAGGATTCAGTAAACTAATCAAGACCCACGTAGAATGGGTGGAGATATGTCTCCATCTAATCAAATTTAATACCCACAATTGATTGAGTCGCATCTCAGTGGACATAACCTAATCAGGTTTCCAACTTTGAGTGCTGAACAGGGATTAGAAGAAACCGTTGCTCTCCCAAAACTGATTAGGGTTAAAACATGGCTTTGCTAGGGTACACAAATCCTTTCAAACTGGTACACATGGTATAGGACCAATGGCCCTGCTGCTCCATGGCACATTGCTTTTATTTGAAAGTAAATGCACATTGTACTATCAAACTTTGTGCCCATAAACCAGGGGATAAAGAACCCACATTGACCTTTGGGTTAATTATCCAGGTGGTGGGTAGAAGATATTCCTGGAGGTAAATTAGAATAGGCAAAACCACATATTGCCCATCTCTTCACCACCATTTATATTTAAAATTTTAAAAAGCAAAACCAGAGGAGAATTAGAAGACAAGGCAGATGATTTGAAGTTGCTGTAAGAGAGAGAAGAAGAGGTTCCTTCTATTTTTGATTGCCGTAGTTATTTATGGGAGTGAAGAGAGACAGTTCATTTATTTTTTTTCTCATTAATTGAATTTAATAAATGAGTTTTGTTGGTTCCATAATACCCATTAGTTTCAGAAGGTGTGTAGGTAATGGTCTATAAAAGCCTTTAAAAGTGTGTTTTATGGCTATGGTATATTGATTATCTTGCATACATTATTGAAGTTGAGATATACCCTTTCACATTTCGTATGCTGACTCATCTCCCAAATTTGAAAATCTCAGTTGAGCTCTTTCTAGAACATCAGTGCACTTTAATGCAGTTTTTTTAGATTTTTGTCCTGAGATGCAGATTAACACTTGTGCCATCTAATTAACCTGGTAAGAAAGAAAAGTTTCTCATCTATTCATTACTGTTCTTCTTTGTCTTTTGTGTTATTTAATATCTTATTCTTGAATATGTGTGACTTGAGATTTGATGTGCCAATTGGAAGATCTCTGAGGTTCAGATATTCACAGTCATGTGAACTATAAAACCATATTCATTTAGCGGATACTGATGGACACATAAAATAGAACCTCCATCATCTATCTTTAGAAGATTAAACAGGTATAATTAATTTGCCAACTCTGCTTCCCTGATTGAGACATATATCACAGTGGATCTTTAATCATGATTTTCTTTAGCTGTAAAATGAAATCTATTATGACCCCTAATCTGTTTGCAACAGTTAGGATTAGGTTAAATTACATGTGACCAAAAAAATTAAAAAAGAAAAAAAAAAAAAAAGCTAAAGCAGGTGTTCATTTTTCCCTCACTTAAGCGAAGATTCCAGGGTAGTTATCTTTTTGTCCTGCCATCTTTCATATATTGCTCCATGTACAAGATGGCTGCTTAGGCACCGGCCTGTACATTAGCCTTCTAGAAAGCAGGAAGGAAGAAGGGCCTCGTCTTCTTTTTAAAGATACTTGCACATTTTTGTTTACTTCAGGCCCTCCAGAATTGAGTCACCTAGCACACCTATGAGGTGTGAAAATCCTTTCAGCTGGGCACACGGCTGTCCAGCTGAACATCAAGGTTTCTGCTTCTCAGGAAAAGGAGAATGGAGAATGAGGTAAGCGGTAATTCTGCACTGCCATACATTTTGGGCCCAGAAAGCCTTAATTTCATATTGGTGGAAAAATTTCACCTGTGCAGTCCAATCTGAATGGACCTTGAGTGAGTATAAATCAGGCAACTCAAACTAGGGGCTTCCTTAGCTTTTTCCTTGATTGAACCTGTAATTATATTTTCAGGTTTAGATCAGAAATCTCAGGCTTTCGTTTGTGCCTGTTTTGGTCAGAAACAGAATCTTTGCTTGCAGGTGTAACTCAGTAATTTATAACTGCCTCTGCCCCCTGCCCCCAGCCCCCCAGCATTAGCATACACAGTGACATCCTTCCCATGACCAACAGTGACCTGGCAGTCTGTTTTCCATAAGAGTTGTAGGCACCTGTTAGGTTTATTCGAGGTCACAAAGCTGCTAATAATTGCTTCACTTTGTACTCTGCCCCAAGGCCATGTTTGTTAAGGCAGGTCGGGAATGGAAAGGAAAGTTCTCCCAGTTACTTGAGGAAGAAAAGTTACAAATCTCTGATTTGGGCTCTGTACATTAGTTTAAAAAAAAAAAATTTTTATTTTTTAAGTCTCCCCCCCCCCTTTAGCAGCTAATTAATTGAGACTTTTCTATTACAAATCAGAATCTCCATGGGACATTTGTGAATATGTTATGTGTGGGTTCATTGGAGTTTTGGGTCTGTTTATTCAGTCATATATTTTTAAGTCTCTTTTCGAGATCCTTAATCAATGGAGAAAATCCAAGAGTCTCTTTGGTTATATTCATTTCTATTCCTGATTGTAACAAAGGGTTCAGCTTATGGGGTGCAGAGCTGACTTCAGCTAGTTGGCAGGTTCCAAATTAATGTGGTACTGCTGTGTGATATAAAGCTGTTTCCTAGGAAACCACCAGTATTCAGCCAAGGTCGGGAAGGACAGGCGGTCGAGGAGGTGGTGGTGGGATTGTTGTTGGTTCTAACAGGCATCATCAGAATTGTGGTAGAGGCCCCTTTCCGTATGTCAGCAAGGCTTCATAGGTAATAATGCCAGGGAGATATCTGAGATTTATTTTTCGATCTTTCTAAGAGTCCAAGACTTAGCCACCAAAAATAAACCTGATATCTGATGCTGAGAAGAGATTGATGAGTTGAAGTGCAGATGAAAGAAATTAATATGCTGAAAAGAATGTTTTTTCACATTTGTATTTGTGGGGATTTAAGGAAGAGAGTCTCTGAATTGACCTACCGGAGGCAAGTCTATTAGTGGATATGAGAAGCCCATAGATCGATGCAAAGGAGCAACAGGAGTGCATACAGCGAGGCAAGGAAGGAAAAGGTCATTGTTAAAATGAGGTCCTTACAGGTTGCTTGGCCCAGGAAGGATTCCCAATGTTTTACCCAAAAAAGTGTTCTGGAACAGTTTTTGAGTCTGAATGGCCTCTTTGACTGTAGCCTATGCTGTGCATTGACTAGAATTGAAAAATAGATGAAAGAGTGAAACTATTATTCATGGGATTCTCTATTTGGTAAAATTGTGCTTTTCTTTCACTAATGGATCTGGCTAAGGCCTGGGATTGTGAAGCTCCTAAAAGTCATGTAGATGTCTCTGTAGTATAAAGCAGAAAGCAAGAAGAAGCACTGTGAAAACCACCAGTGCAATTTTCCATACTTCTTGCTATACTATTGTTACAACTTGGTTCTGATGTAGAAGACACACCTCAGGGTTCCCACTCCACCTTGTGTATGCTTCTAGCTTAGCCCCTTTGTGCTGGGAACACAGAATGAAGCATGTTCTCGTAGCAGTTGCCTTTCTGCTATTTCCTTTGTGCACTAGAAGCAACTAGAAGAGACAGACACCAGTTCATCTTCTACTTCATATCCTACCCAAGGGTTGTGCCTGGTGCATTAAAGGTTTGTTGAATAATCTGAACAAAATGGGTCATTTATTTGTTGAATAAAATGGAGTTGATGTAGAAGATGACATCAGTGGATAGTGTGGTGTAGATGCTTATGTCTCAGCTTTCCATTGGACTAAAAACCTGGAAGGTCAGAGAGATAAGTACCTTTGAGCAATATGGGGGAAGAAAAACCAGGCCTTATCCTTACAGCCTGAAAATATCCAGAAGATGGACACGAAACCATTTAAATGGTGATGCCCCACACGTAGTCAAATGTAGGCAATTCACCTCCAGGAGCGATTCTTTTTGGGAATGAAGTAGGTGCTCTGGATACTTCTGACTTGGTTTTATCAGCTGCCCAAGTACTGGTGCTCAGTTCAATTAAAATATGGAGAGGGACACAGTGGCAGAGTTCTCGCCTGCCATGCTGGAGACCCGGGTTTGATTTCCAGTGCCTGCCCATGCAAAAAAAAAAGGGGGGGGGAGGGGGGGGGCTGTTCTCATTCATTGTTTAGGATCCCTGCATAATTTGACTAATAAGTCAGCTTGGTGAACAGGACATTTTTAAGTTCTGAGCTTGGAAAATAAAAGCCGGCAGCTGCTGCCAAAATGCATTGCCTCATAATCAAAATGATTTCTTGAACCCTTCTAATACGTGTGCCCTGACAGATTCTGACCAAGTCAGCAGTTTCAGGCCAAGGCTGTATTTCAGAATCACTTAAGGAAGCTATTTCACCCAAAGTCTTGGCCCCAGTATTTATCAGGTAACACCGGTTCTGGCAGTTATCGCAACAGGCCCTATTAGATCACGTCACCCTTTACCTAGGGTAGAGCAAAACAAAATGAAATGTTTGTGAACTCACAAATCATTCCAAGGAACAAAGTCAGAATGGAGAGCAGCCTGGTTGAGATGAGAAAAACTGGTGAAATTCAAGACTATGCTGAAAATCAACTAGTTTTAAACGGTGCTGGGGAAATATGCCCTGACTCATAAATCTTAGCAGGAACTCATTCTATGCACGGAGGGAAAGGTTGCCTTCTTCTGTGGTTAGACGGAGCTGAAGAAACCAATTCAACACCAAAAAGCAGCAGCTTTTACTTACTTCAATGCCATGGCTTAGATCCCCTCACACTTTGTTCTTTGTGGAACCTGGAACCGATCTGTAGTTTTCTTTGGTGGGGCACGAGGGACCAGAAAAACCCAGTCAGCAAATATATGTAAGCACGTGGCAATTATTAGGAGACGTGACACTTAGCACATCTTGGGATGAGTTTGTGTAACGCATGCTAAGTGAGCATGATAAGGGTTAGGAAGAATGGAGTACAGTGTTCATCCTCAGAGAACTTTGAGTCTAGAGGTCAATGAATTTTGTTTTCCATGTATCTCCACTTAAACAGTGAACAGCCTGTCTACTGAGGCTTTATGGTTTCCGGAAAATCGCTGTTTGGGGTGAAACAGGGAGGTGAGAAAGAGCAGAAAAGCAGGTGGAAATGGGGATGAATGCAGGAACTACAGGTGTTCCTCAACATTCAAAGTCGAAGGGATCCCCAAAAACGATAGGGTCAAATATAAAGCTCTTTTTCTATATTAAACACATTATAAAATCATATGTATTGCTACAGGAAAAATCAAGGCTAACTGGATGGCAGGGCAGTGTGGATATTGAGCTAAAGATTAGGAGGGAGCAGTGATTGGCAAAGGTCACTGGTTTAGCATGAGGACAGGCTAACTCCAGACCACTCTGTGGCTGCTCTCTTCCTGCATAGAGCAACTTGGCAGCTGGCAACTGCTTCCTTCCTTTTGAGAATGCAAAAGATGGATTCAACTACAGTGCCCATCTCCATAAAAACACATCTCTATTAAATTTCGTCATTCTGAAGAAAAAAATGTATAGATTATGTCATGCTGTGTTATGATATGTTGTATTTAGAGATAAATTTGTTGCCACAAATTGATCATAGCATGTTGTGTTAACTAGAGTTCTCTAGAGAAACAGAATCAGCAGGAGACATCTGTAAATATAAAATTTATAAATGTGTCTTATGTAACTGTGGGGATGTAGAGTCCAAGGTCTGTAGGGCAGGCTGTGAGCTGGCAGCTCCAATGAGGGTCCTCACTTGAACTCTCAGGAGAGGCTGGCTGGCTGAAGCAGGAAGAGTGACTGTCTCTTCTAAATCCTCCTTAAAAATCCTTCCAGTGATTAGATTAAGCATCACTCATTTCAGAAGACATTCCCCTTGCAAATGCAGTCAGCTGTGGATGCAGCCAACGTGGTCATGATTTAAGTCCCTGAAATGTCCCCATAGCAACAGAGAGACCAACACTTGCCTGACGAGACAATCGGGCACCACCACTTGGCCAAGTTCATACATGAACCTGACCGTGACATATGTTGTTTGTTTTTTCCTATGAATGGTTTAAGAGCTAGGTTGCCATATAACTAAAGTTATAACTAGAACATTAAAACGTAGGGTAAGGGGCTGGAGGTGAGGAAGAGTTAGGTACAAGGCTAAAGGTTAGGGTAGCATGAGGATTCCTGTGTGACACTGCAGTGGTTTTGTAGGTCGGTGGTGGCAAAGGGCACACACTCTCCTATCTATATACAGGATACAATTGCACAGAACTCCACACTTATCTACACTCACACGCTCACAGGTGCACGTGAAAACTGAGGTCTCCACTCTAGTTAATAATGTCATACAAATCAAAATCAGCTTCCTGGTTTTGATGATGTACTCTAGTTACAGATGTCATTACCCGTGGGGGAAGCTGGTCGTAGGGTACATGGGGCTCTGTACTGTTTTTACCACTTTCTGTGAGTCTAGAACTGTTTCAAGATGAGTTTGTGTTTTTAAGGATGAAAATAGAAATGATTCTCATTTGTTAACAAACTTGTAAGGAAGTACTAGTTTACGTGACTGCAGTTCATAGTGGCAGTAGAAGTTCTTACTCATTAACACAATACATTTATTTTTAAAGAAGTGGTTTTGGGGCATTGTGGAAAATTAGAAAATATAAGCATGTAAAATTGAAACAAATTTTGTACCACCCAGGGATCACCACTGTGTATGTGTGCATTTATTTGTTTGTGTATAATATATATATTTAAATATATATACACATACCTGTGTGTGTGTGTGTGTGTGTGTGTGTGTATAGAAAGAGAGAAAGAAGAAAGAGAAAGGTAGGTATTTTGCTTCTACCAAAATGAGATATTATACATATTGTTTTATAAACTGTTAATCCATAATCTTTACTCCTTAAAATTTTCAGTATAATACCCAAACCTTATTCAGATTTGTCCAGTTGACCCTGAAAAGTCTTTTACAACTGTTTTCTTCAAAGCAGTATCTAATCTAGGATCATATGTTCTGACCTTTTATCTCTTCTAATACAGTCCTTCCTGTGTGCCACTAACTCCTTCAAGAGGTCAGGCCGCCTGTCCCCTAAGATAGCCCACCTTCTGGGTTCTTCTGGTTGCTTCTTCCTGGGATTATTTAGGTCTAGTAGTCCCTGGGGTTTTGTAACCTGGAAGTTTTATCTACAGACTTAAAAATGAATCCAAGTTAAACATTCATGGTTAGCGTACACCCTGGGAAATGTTATGTTTTGTGTTGCCTCTATTAACAAGATAATATTTATCCCCAGTATTTGCCATTATGACCTATAGTTTCTGTGCTCTTCCTTTATAATTATTTTTGTGTGTACCCAGTATTTCTGGTTGTTTTAGTCTTATTGTGCTTCCTTTTCCCAACTTCCGGTTCTTTTCTTTTCCAGTGTTCTCTGTCATACATTTCAATCTGGTGGTCTTTATGTTCTATCCTGTATCTCTTTAGCATTTCCTCTGGTTTCTCAGAGCTCTTGAACGTGACTCAGTCATTTTTACATTTCTTAATATCAACCTCTAATTATTTTTTAAGTGTCAAAATGGAATGATTACAGATTCAGAAAATAAGCAATTAGAAACTCATAGTTAATATAAATACTGAAATGCTTTCATGCCCTGTATTATATTCAAAATAGTGTATAATTTTAACTTTACATGTTGACATGCTGTTTTCAAAAGAGTAAGTAAATACATACTCAGACACATGTAATTCTTATAAAAGTCACTACTTATGTCTCATCAGTCGCTGTCAACTTCTGTAAATTAATAGACTTGGTTGTCCAAAACACTGGATGTCCCAGCATTCATTTCGTGGGTCCATCCTGGGCAAGCTGAGCAGACCAGCAGAGAAGTACACACGAGGTTTGTTCATTTACTTTGTAGCTCTACATCTGCATCTGTGGATCATCTCATTTGATCAGATATAAACAATGCCAGCTAGAAGAGTACCTAATTAAATGAGATGTGCATGGAAAGCACTAGCTTTACAGATATTAGCTGTAATCATTTCTACTACTATAATTATAAACTACTACTATTAATACACGGTAGGCACTAGTAAAGGTTTCTGAAATGAGTGGATGAGGATTACATTAAGTATGATATTAAACCTATATATAAACTGAGTATAATACCTATATGACTAGAGAGCCTTCTATAGTATGAGAGAGAGCAAGATTTTCACGTTTTATTCTGACAGAAATGATCTGAACACTTACCTCGGCTTCAAAACTGTTTCTCTGCCCAATATCAGCTTCCATTGACAAAGAAATTACAGGAGCATCTCCTGGTGCTGTTGACAGGAAGAGCCAATGGAGGTGATAATAGGAAAGGGACCATCTGGGACGAAAGTGATAGTGGTGGTAATGGAGTTAGAGGCGGTGAGAGGAAAGGGTAGGGACCAGGAACAGGAGGGTGAGTGTGAGTGATGGTGAGTGTGCGGAGGCAGTGCCAACAAGTCAGTTCCCATGTCAGCTTTGAAATCTCTGATGCCAGCCCTGTTCTGAAATATAATGGTCCTCGTTTTGCTGGAGTTCCAAGGCTAGACCTGCTTTTTTTTAAAACTGAGAAATCTTCACACACATGCAGTCCATGCATGGTGTACCATCACTGGCTCGCAATGTCATCACATTGTTGTGTATTCATCACCTTGATCATTTTTAGAATATTTTTGTAGCACTCCAGAAAAAGAAATAAAAAGAAAAAACTCACGCATCCCATATCTCTTGCTCCTCCCTCTCATTGACCACTAATATTTCCATCCACCCAATTTATTTACCCCTTCTCCCTCCCCCATTATTTATTTATTTATTACCCATATTGTTTTTTTTTTAACATGGGTAGGCACCGGGAATCGAACCCGGGTCCTCGGGCATGGCAGGCAAGCATTCTTACCTGCTGAGCCACCGTGGCCCACCCCATATTGTTTTTACTCATCTGTCCATTCCCTGGATAAAAGGAGCATCAGACACAAGGTTTTCACAATCACACATAGACCTGGCTTCTTGTTAGAGGGTCCTCATGCTCCAGGTCTGTGTGGGGGCCTCGGTTGAGCCTCCGATGCCATCTGTTTAGAACTATCTGCCTTGCTGGTCCATGATCACAAGCTGATGCACGTGAGGGGTTGGCGAGAACCTTGGTCATCTTGGGTTCCTACACTGGTGTTCCAGTTTCCTACGCCGCTCAAGCAAACATCATGCAAAGGGATGGCTTACCCAAAGGGAGTTTAGTGGTTCATGGTTTTGAGTCTGGGAAAAAGTCCAAATCAAGGCATTATCGACGTGATGTTTTCTCCCTGAAGACGGTAGCATTCTGGGGCTGGGCTGCAGGTGATCCTTGACCCTTAGCCCGTCGCGTGGCAGTGCCCTTGACGGCATCTCCTGGTCTCTCCCTCTTCTTCCAGGTTCTGTTGATGTTCAGCTTCTGGCTGCTCCTTCTGTGGCTTTCCCTGGGTGTCTGAATCTCATTCTCTTATAGAGGACTCCGCTAATAGGATTAAGACCCATCCTGAGCCCACTATAACTGAAGTAGTTTCATCCAAAGACTCTACCTATGATGGGTTCATGCCCTTAGGAATAGATTACATTTAAGAATGTGTTTTTCTGGGGTACGTCCACCTCAAAGCTGCATAACCGGTCAGAAGCAAGCCTCATCGATCCCAGGGAGCTGCCTTCTGACGGTTGGCAGCCGCACTAGACACAGTGGTGCAGGTTCAGCCCACTTAGCAGAGGAGCTGAGGCCATCATGTCAGCCCAGTCAGTCCAGGTAAAGCGGTCCATGGATTCTTCTGGGTTGTTTCATGGGAATTCACCCACATTCACCAGATGATTGTGCAGTGTTAATGTTTCCTTTTGACTGGGTGCAAAAAGTAAAAGTGCTTTAAGCAATATGATTTCTAAAAGTGAGTTCAGAAATACTGACCATTCAGGATCAAAAGACCCTCACTCAGGGTTGCGCTCATAGCAAACAGTCTAATATAAAGGCTTGTATAATGGGTTCCATCCAGACACTGAATTATGTGTCTGATATTAAGACAATTAGGGGGAGCGTCAATGCAGAAGTTTGGGAAGAGAAAGGACAGTATAATCCTCTGGGAGTAAAATTTATTGCTGAATGTTAAAGAAAAAAAAGTCTGCGAGTTAACATTGAGAGTCATTTTGTTTATATCTTATGTGCTGTGATGTACTTTTGCTTGATTTGTTTATACAAGTTTTAGGGGTGAGCTACATTTTTAGCATATTATCTACATTTACTCCCAGAAGGCCACTCCCAAGAAAATCCATCAGATATTTTCCTTAAGACTCTAAAAGAAGGGATAAACGGCATATTTTTAAAGGTGGGTGTGTATGTACAAAACATGTTTGCTTTAAAGAGATCTTAAATGATGTAGAAATAATTCACCATGTGCGCAAACCAAAATAATTAATACCAAATGGTACAGTATCCTTTCTGAATCCTGTTTCAAAACAGAACTTGAATGAAACATTAAGTTCTGTCTTCTATTTTTTCCTTGTTTCGCATGATTTTATAATAATCAGTATTACGCTATTGGCTATAAATTTAAATGTCTCTCTATAGAGCTATCTCCTAACACAGTCTTCTTGTTTTTCTGGTATTACACAACTTGCTTTCCATTTGGGCCCATAATTATTGACTCTTAAACATTTTCATTAGCCAAAATAAGTCAAATACATATTGTAAATGTGCAATAGTGTTGAAAAAGCTGCTAGCTACAGGCTACCTAGTTTCTCAGAGTTATTTTTCTGGAGTAAGGTAAGAACCTTACTGAACTCCAGTAACATGCTGAACTCAAGTTTTTCACCTTTATGATTTCTTCACGAACAGACAGGGCTACTCTAGAATCCAATTCTTGGATTTAGGGAAAGATCCCAGATGCTATGTGGAGATAATGGAGTCAGGTCTGTGTTCCAGAGTTGGGGGTTGGGGTGAGGGGCCACCTCGCCTAGATGTTTTCAAATGGAAAATTGCTCCATCTTGTTACATCACCTTATAGTCCCTCTCTTACCCTATATGACCCCATAGGGGCTGAGATTGGCTAGATGCTGGCAGTGAATCAGGCTTAAGCTAAAAATCAGTTGAAGTGGGAGCCAACCAGAGGAGCAATGTTTTTTCCAAAAGGTTTACTTCCCTTAAGTTGAAGCATAGTCATGTTGCCTGGCTTTCAGGGCACTTGCACAAAGCCCATCTGTTTTTCAAAGCATTGGCTTGATGATTTGGGAGGCTCAGCAAGCAGTCCCAGGCATGAGATTTTTAAATGCTGAGTAATTTATTCAGGCTCGTTATTTCCATTGATACATATAGATTAAAAGAAAATAGTCAATAATGCAAATTTACGAGCTAGAAAAATCTCAAGCTGGAAAAACAACACTAAGATGTCACCTCCTACATCCATCCCCCCTATTTTAAAATAGGGTTGTGCAAGTGTTCTCTTTAAAGTCATAGGGTTTAATCCAGTGGTTGTCTACCCAGTAGACTCTGGGTTAGCCTCTCTTAAAAGCTCCCCAGGGCTTCCAGTGTTCAGCAGGGATTGAGAAGAGACTTTTGTAATTGTCTCTTGGATCTTATCTTTCATAGTTTCTCTGCTCATTTAAATTGGTTGATGTCTTGGTTTTCTTCTCGCTGTTTGGCTATGTTTTCTCTCTCTAACCAAGGTTAAGTTCAGTGTTTGCTTCTCTTCCTTTTTACCATCTCCCCACCACCATCCATCTCACCCAGATATCTTGTCCACTCTCACGGTTTCAACTTTTCCTTCTGAAATGATGGTTTGACTTCTTTAGTCCTGGCTCCCTGTTCGCTATCTTCCCAGAGAAGGGTGTTTGCCATAGAACCATGAAAACCGAACATGTCTTAGACTTTGTTATCTCCCCTCCCCCAGAACAGCATTCTTTCCATTTTATTTGTTTTATAGCAACTTCACCTGTCTTATTCACACCTGCGTGCTCTGATTCTTTTTGCTTATTAATTCAACTTAATTTAGCAAGCCTTGCTAATTCTTTTGACCTCTTACCCATGCTAATGGTTGCCACCTTCATCTAAAGCCTCAGTAACTAGAGTTCCTGTGATTGCAGGCTTCTGCAGAAGGAGGCAGGGCATAGAGTGAGAAGTAGAATGCATTAGGGGTGGAAAAACTCAATCCTAGTCTCGCTTCTGCATTTAATTAAAACCCTAAAAAGGTGTATGGCCTCAGTAATAGACTTCATCTCTCTGGGCCTTGATTTCAGCACCTATAATAGAGGAAGTTATATTTTATGGAAGTAATAACTTTAGTTAGATATAAATGTATATGGAATTTGTATATATACCATATAGATTTAGATTTCTTGGCCTTAGGCTGAAACCAGCATTGGAAAGTACTGATACAAAAATAGGAAGAGAGAATATTATCTTCCATATTATTGTTTCCACAGTGCTCCATACTGGTTGGTTCCATGATTCCTGCTTTCTCAGTCTAGACCTGTAGGGTATGAGCATCAATTACATGAGTTTCTAGGTTTTAGTGGCTTTGGAATATGATTAAATCTTTGCTTGCAGTACAGAAGATTTATATTCCTAAAAATGTTTGGTTATTTGTAAATTAGCCTCTTCTCTTTGAGCTACTGTTAAGACAGAAACCTTGTCCAAAAAAAAAAAAAGAAGTTTGTAAGTAGGTGGTATGCTGGGATTTTAAATGTAGACCCTCCAGGGTAGACTGTCTAAATTATACACTTTCCCCAAAGAATTTCCAACAACTCTGCTGGCGTTCTTGGCCCCTTACAAAAAGGGAAACTGAGGTATGATCATTTTAATCTACCTCTCTACTAAGGAAAATTGAAAAGGGGAAATCTTAACAGTTATTTGCGCCCTGACTATACATTCTGAAAAAGTTATACATTAAAGAGCAGAATGCATCTGTTATTCCCAGAACATTGCCAAAAGCAAAGAGATTATACTCAGGTGTTTTTTTTTCCACCTTTGCTTTGAAACTTGATGTGGAAAACAACAACGACAAAAAAAAAACAGTGGCACTTTTTTCCACTAAAGACCAAATTAGATCAGAAAAACTTTTATTTTGAACCTTCTAAGTCAGGGAGTGAGCAGGGAAAATGCACAAAACCCAAGACCAGTGCAATTGGCTAATTGCTGAATTTCCTGTCTGGAGAAGGCTGGCTGTATTAGTTGGTGCCCTGGGCAGGAAACATAGGAGGAAGAGAGGAAGTTGCTTATTGCATATTTCCCCACATGTATAAAGGCAGCAAATTCAGGCAGAGTTGATTAGCCAAATTGCATAAATGAGATGAACCTAAGGTGCAACATACCCACATTACTTTCATGCATAGTTCTTAGGAAGGGAAATGGAGAGTGGCCACAACTAAGGAATGGGTGGAATCAGTGGCATGCCTAGAGCCAGCCCTTCATCTGCTATTTTTAAGAAGTGGTGGTTGGAGGTGGGGGTGTTTGTGGTTACAGGAGAAAGCAAGAGGGGAAAGCTCAAGTTGTCAGCAATAGGCAAGTATTAATGCAAGTCAAGAGCACAAGAGTACAGCAGCAAGGAAAAATATTGTGCCTTCCCCTTGGTAGCAGCCACTCTTCCCCATCCAAGCTCATGCATATGATTGAATTACCATTCCTTAGCACCCCTGATTTGAGCTGCTGAAAAGACAAGGTCAAGTACTATAGCATCATCTGTGAGCAACAACTTTGAGTTCTGCCCTTGGCACACTGGAGCAAGCCTTGGGCAGTCCACGGGAGATGGCCATGGGCCTTTTGTGGATCCAGAGGGCAGGAGTCCCGCTGTACCTAATAGAAGTCTTGATGATTAAAATAAATTCCTTTCCACCAAGAAAGGAGAAAATGAAAAGCAATGTCCACCGCAGGATGCGGAAGCTGACCAGCACAAGCTGAGCCTGTTATAGGACATACTGGCTAGGCCTGGTGGCAGATTGTCCAGCAATGTTTGGGCTCAGTCATCGGCACCCCAGATGCAACTGTAAGTTGAATACCTCAGTTGCTGCTTCATCCTGCCAGATTTTCCTGCTTAACAGAGAACTGGGTGCCTGACATTTATAAAGAGCATTTCCTCTTGATCTGGGTGCCAACCTCTGAGCAACTTGGGGCTCTTTTCAGAGTATTGCCAAAGAAAATCATAGGAAACTTAACTACCCTCCATACATGTCCAGGGGGGAAAAAAGAGAATAGATTCAGTTTTCTGGGGAAAGCAGGGCTTAATAAAAGCAAATTTCATGTGGGCCGACAAGTAAGATGGGAGGTTCAGTACTTTCATACCTTTATTTGGAACTCGGCATTTTTTGTGTGTTCTTCTATAATTAGACCATTTCTGTGCTTTAGAAACAAGGTCTCCTGGCCTTTTGGCAGAGTACGTGCTCTGTGTCTAGCACTGTCCAGGCACACGGGATACAAAAATGAGCAGGTCCCTGCTTCCAGGGAAGGTAGGCTCTAGTGCAGCAGTGCCCTACCTTGTCCATGGGTTGAAATTACCGAAGCCAGGTCTGTTTTAGAAATTATGATTTAGTTGTCCTGGGGTGTGGCAGGACCAGCAGGACTTTTAAAGGCTTCCCAGGTGACTGTGAAGTGTGCAATTAATCCTCATTGTTTAGGGGTTCTGTATTTGTGAGTTCACCAGTTTGTTAAAATTTATTTGTGACCTCAAGATCAGTACTCCTGGCATTTCCATGTTCATTCCCAGATATGCCCAGAATGGGCAAAAATTTGATTCGCTTGATGTCTGTGTTCCCAGCTGAGGTCAAACAAGGCGACTCCCTTTCTTATTTCAGTTCTCATACTGGAAGCAGGTGTGCTTTTCAAAGTATGTGTAGTGCCACTTTTTCACTTTTTGTGCTCTTTGTGATTTCACTGTCTAAACTGGCCTCCAAGCGTAGTGCTGAAGTGCTGTCTAGTATTCCCAATTGTGAGAAGGCTGTCCACTATTTTCCATATATTTTGGCAAATATATGATTTACCAAAACTTGCTCCCATTTTGGCAGGTTCTATTCTTCACCTTGCATTTATTTTTAAAGAGAATTTCACATCTTTCTAAAACCACCAGCCAACCAGCAGCGCTCCCCATCCCCTCTGAGCTCTTTTCCTTCCTGCATTCCTGCCACATTACTGTCATAAAACCTGTAGCCAATCCTGTTAAGAGCATCCATTTGGTATGGAGTAGTTTTGTAGAACCTCACATCTAGAAACACCCACCAGCCTCTTCTGTGACTGATGTCTTGCTGTAACTTTGCCATCGTGCTTTTATTGAATGTACGGTGGGCTTTTGGGACCTGCCCGACCCATTTCCTTTAAAGGTCTCAAGCCATTCTGAGATTGTGTTGGGGTCCAAGTGTGAGGCTGCAGTGTGGTCTGGTTGTCCATACTTGTAAATCTGTGCATTTAATTAAGACTTTATGTTCTACACTGTCCTTGGGGAAAGGTTCACATCAGCTGTGAGAGGGAAAGCACAAGTCTGCTGTCTAAGCATCATCCATACCTGGCTGGTCCCCCAGGATCTCTAGGCTGGGAATTTTCTACAGAGGAGCACTCATCTCTGCTTGTGTGGCCATGTGGTTCTCAGTAACCAACACTTTATTAGTATCTAAATGTGCTGATGATGTGTTTACTCTGATGTTTATGTCGGAAATGTTTGTGAGCGATTCCTGACCCATTATCACTGCTTTTCACCATCCCGTCGACTAACCCATGGCATGATCAGAGCAAAATAGGAGCAAAGTATAGATTTTTCAAACTATAGAAGGGAGAGAGGTCTCAATTTTTGAGATATGTCCCCACGAAAAACTAGGAGTATCAGACATGGAGAATTTCTCCATGATGAATGGCAGCGTTTTTCTACTCAATGTCAAGCCATTTTTTCTGATGGAAGCATCTCTTGTTTACATTTTTTTTTATTTTAGGAAAAGTCAAACTAACCTGTTTTAAGAAATTGCCTCCTACTGAAATAGTCTTTTTCCCCTTTCCCAAACCAAAATATCCTTTGCAAAAGACCAGGTATGTAGGGCTCTTGAGTCCGTTTGTAGCCTATGCCGTGAAATTGGGGGGGGGGGGGGGGGTGGTGCTGGTGGATGGGAGCTGGCACACTGACATACAGGCCTACTTTCCCTTCAGTGTATTGAAATTATAGTTTAAGGAAAAATTGCTGACCCTGCATACCTAAGAATGGTGCATAATTTTTAAAACTCAATTTGGCAAAATAATGTCTTCCTTAGAGAAAGAAGAGTAGCGAAACTCGAAACAAAGATGGAGATGATTTGCAGCAAATCATGAAAATCAGCCAATGTTGTCTGAATTCTCTGAATACTCTGACCGTTTCGTTCACCTTCTCATAATTATGAAGGGAAAAAATGGGCATTTATATAGTTCCTACTGAACATGAGAAACTGAGAAACCTTTTTAGCTAAGATTTATTGAGTGCACACTCCAAGTCTAGGCATGAGCCCAACTTGCTCGAGGTCACACAGGAATGAAGTGGGGAGCTAAGGATTTGGATCTGCGTTACTCTCACTGGCTCTGGAATGCACGATGCTCACACTGATCTGCCATAGGTCATCTTGGCAACACCTATGGGATTTAAGTCCAGTAAGTCCAGTCCCCCTACGTGGGTGAAGAGGTTAAGGGTCTCTGTACTCATGTGTAGCTGGGTTGTTAGAGCTATGTCAGCTTTCATGCTTTGGGTCTTTCTGCTGTCTGTTGTTGCCTCTCCAAATAGTAGGCAGCGTAATAATTATTATTGATCCTGTATTCTCTACAAGGCAATGTACTAACTGCTGGATCAACTCATTTATTTCTTGTCACAACTCTCTGAGAGTAGGGGCTGTTGTTAACCCCATTTTACAGATATGGAAACTGAGGCACAGATAGGTTAACTTGCCCATTCAGCAAGTAAGTGGAAGCATTGGGATTCAAACCCAAGCAAACTACTTGGGCCAAACTGGCCCCAGAGCCCATCACCTCATACTCTGCCTCAGTTTAGCTAAGGATTTCACTAGCCTTGAGCTGTCTTGATATTCCTGCTTTTACATCCCAAGTAGCTTTTAAAAAGTGTCCTGCAGAACTTAATGTCTAGCTGTTTATTGCGTCTATAACACCATCTGAAGATGGAAGGAGAAAGCAGCATACAAAACTGAAATCGTTTCCTAACATTCAGACGTTTAAGGTGAATAGGACCTCAGGCATCACCTAGTTCATTAGTTCTCAAACTTAAGTGGTATCAGAATCACCAGGAGGACTTGTTAAACCACAGATTGCTAGACCCCATCCTGGGGTCTCTAACTCAGTAGGGCTGGGGTGTGGGGTGAGAATTTGCAGTTCTAGCAGGTTCTCAGGAGATGCTGATGCTGCTGGTCCAGGACCACACTTTGAAAATCACTGAGTCTAGTCTAACACACGTTGTGGATGAGAAAATTGGGGCCCAGAAACGTACTGTACCTTAAGCCATGGAGACAAGAACCCAGGTCTCTGGATTGCTAGTTCATTGTTCTTCCCATGCCCGTGCCTGGACACGGGGGCCAGTTCCAGGAGCTGCAGGTCATGGTGTTACCCAGGAAGTATTTACTGTGTGACTCCAGTCAGCTAATTCTGTTCCCAGGCGTTGCGTGTTTACTTGGTTCATGGCTAATGGCTTCTTTAGGAAGCGTTAACGTCAGAGTGGTGTATGGGAGACCCACACGATTTGGACGATCATCGATTTTTAGTTTGATCGCTTCATATTCAGGTAGAAAAACAAAACGCATAAGGTTTCTCAATTCATGGAATGTTTTCTGTTGGTCTCAGTTCACTGGCTTTGTTTATTTTTATTATGTGGAGGACACTTACATTTGCATCAATTTGAGTCTGTTTGCAATTTATACACTGATGGTAGTATTTAATCTGATGCCAAGAAACAGGGATGGTTGAATGGAAAATTGAGATTGTTTTCAAAATCTGTTTAATTGTGGAACTCTGGTTATGTACCTTGTATCACCTTAAAGCACATAGGTTTACTCTAGAAAAGAAGTCTGTACCTGTATAAGATTACTGGTTTAATTGAATAGGCCCTCAGATGCTTTAGATGTACTGGGGGAAGAGTTTGTTGAGACTCTGATATTTAGACGCACTTGTGCTCGGAACGCTGGTAAATTCAATCAATCTAACATTTTCAATGTTTGAGAAATTTATATTCAAGTTAAGAATAGATACACTTAAAGGTAATAATGATTCGCTGTATTGATTCAGCAGATTTTTCCATGTGTATCTTAGAATCTTAGGGCTGTAGAATACAGATTAGTTGAGATGGACATGACAAGCAAAAGCTTTATGAGGAGAGGGGCAAGTGCTTCATGTAGATAAGTGGCCCAAGCATAGTCAAGGAGGTCAGAGCACAAAACCATTAGCCTGGAATGGAGCAGTCTGGCCAAGGAGGCTTGTATATGTGAGGGGCGCGGGAACATCTATGCTGCAAAAGGAGGCTGGGCCAGATGGTGGAGGCGCTAAAGCCCTAGAGTAACAAGCATGGATGCTATTTTGTTTATTCATGTGTTTGTTTATCTTCCCAGGAGAAAAGAAACCTTTTATGGTCCTCACTTTAGAAAAGGGTTTGATGAAAATAATATTGTAAAGATTTAATTGACAGCAGATAGAGAAAGAAGAGTCAATTTGTGTCAGTGGCTTTAACAGGAATATGATTATGTGTGTGGAAAGAAAGGGCAGACATGAGGCTTCTTTTTCCATGATGGCTGAGATGATTTTGAAGAAAAATTGATGGAATTAGGAGAATAACTAGGTTAGGAATTAGGTGAAAGGAAAGCATCAAAAATGATGCCCTGAGACAGAACTCCCGGAATTCGCAGGAACCCAGTGTCATGGGATTGAGAAAGTCTTCTTGACCAAAAGGAGGAAGAGAAAAATGAAACAAAGTTTCAAGGACTGAGACATTTCAGACCAAGGGGAAGTTATCCTGGAGGTTATTCTTAGGCATTATATCCCTTTTTTGTTTCCGGTGTATTGGAGTGGCTGGAGGGAAGTACCTGAAACTGTTGAGATGTATTCCAGTAGCTTTAATTCTCGAAGACAATTGTATAACAATATAGCTTTTGCAGTGTGACCATATAATTCTGAAAACCTTGTGTCTGATGCTCCTTTTATGCAGGAAATAGATGAGTAAAAAAAAATCATGAATAAAAAAATAAACAGTGGGGGTAAGGTGTAAAAGTGGGTAGATTGAAATACTAGTGATCAGTGAAAGGGAGGGGTAAGGAGTATGGTATGTATGAGCTTTTTCTTTTATCTCTTTTTCTGGAGTGATGCGAATGTTCAAAAAAATAGTCATGGTGATGAAAACACAACTATGTGAGGCACTGATTGTGCTCCATGTATGGAATGTATGTGTGTGAAGATTTGTCAATAAAAATATATTTAAAAGAAATTATGCCCTGGCCTTCCAGTTGACCAAGATGATGGAGTAAGATTCTCCAGGGTACCATTCCCCCACAGGACCTTTGAACAACTAGCAAAACCTGGCAAATTCATCTTTCCCAAAACTCTGGAAAATAGTTAAAGGGTTACAGTAACTGGGCAAGTGCCAAATCAAGAAAGTACATCTTTAGAAATGGTACCAGAAGCTCCTGGTGCCCTGGCTAGCCACCCCCACCCCCTGCCTGGTGTGACGTGGAACCAGTCTATGCTCCTGTTTTGGGCCTCTGTCCTGTCCCAGAGTGACCCCTCTGTGCATTCCTGGGTGCGTCTGTGTCAGTGACCAGCTGTCAGGTGGCAGCCTGAAAGACCTGACCAGGAAGCTCCTCTCTGGGTTGTCCTCTGACTTGGCCTATAGGTAAAGTAGCCTGCAGATTGCTAAAGCCGTGTAAGAAACAATTAAATCAGGCGGGCCACGGTGGCTCAGCAGGCAAGAATGCTTGCCTGCCATGCCAGAGGACCCGGGTTCGATTCCTGGTGCCTGCCCATGTGAAAAAAAAAAAAGAAAAAGAAACAATTAAATCAAAGAGATTTGAGACAAGGGATTACCTGCTTTAAGTCATACAATAGAACATCCAGGAGGGAGAGAAACGATACGTCATAGGAAATAAAAGGGACATTCAAATTCCTGTACACAAGGGTCCTGAGACCACAAGCAAGCACCAGCCCAATCCAAGATGAAGTCTCAGAGAAGATGAACATGACCCTGAAGTTCCCACCTACCCCAGGCTGATCTTCTTGGTAGGAGGGCTGAACTCTGCCAGAGGACACCCACTAAAGCAGAGCCAACTTGCAAAGACTCCAAAAGGTATTCTTTGCATGGGTTTTTTTGTTTTTGTTAGCTCCTGGCACTCAAGGAAATCCCTGTCCTATCCCTAGCTGGATATGAACTTATGAAACAAGTAACTCCAGGACCAAATCCCAGAGTTAGCATGTGAAATGTTAATGAATAGTGGGCAAGAAAAGATTACAAGATACAGAAACAGGAAATGATGGCCCATCGACATGAACAAGATCAAAATCCAGAGACCATCATTGAAGAAGACCAGATTTTGGACAGACTGAACAAAAACAAACAAAAATGAGCAGTATACTCAAGGAGGTTAAAAAAAAAAAAACAAACAGAAAAAAACCTAAAAGATAGTAGAAAAACAATGAATGAACAACATGAGAATCTCAATGATTGAAAAATTTTAAGAAGGAACCAAACACAAATACCACCATAACTGCAATGAAAATTTCCCTGAAGGGTTTCAATAGGAGGTTGGTGCTGGCAGAATGAAAGAATCAGTGAACTCAAAGAAAACACAATTTGGAATGATTCAGGCTGAAGAGAACAAAGGAAAAAGAATGGAAAAAGGTAAGCAGAGCCTAAGAGACCTGTGGGACAGCACAAAGCACACCAGTATATGCATTAGGGGAGTCCCAAAAGGGGAAGAAAGAGAGAGAGGAGTGGAAGGAACTTTGAAAGAAATAATGGCACAAAACTTTCTATTTTTTCCACTGTTGTAATTGAAAAAGTTAGGTGGTTCCTCAGGAAGTTAAATATAGAATTACCATATGAACCAACAATCCCACTTGTAGGTATATAACCGAAAGAACTGGGAGCAAGGACTTGAATATGTATTTGGACACTGATGTTCATTGTGGCATTATTCACAATTGGCAAAAGATGGAAGTAGCCCAAATGTCCATCAACTGATGAATGGGTGACAAAGTGGTATTTGTGTGTATGTGTGTGTCTGATGGAATATTATTCAGCCTTAAAAAGGAATGAAGTTCTGATATATGCAACAACATGGATAAACCTCGAAGACATCATGTTGAGTAAAATGAGCCAGATACAAAAGGAAGATGCAATCTGTCTGACATGAAATAATTAGAATATACAAGTTCAGAGTCAGAAACGGAAATACTGGTTACCAGGGGCTGGAATGCCGGTAGGGAATGGAGAGTTAATGCTGAGTGGGTACAGTGTTTCTATTTGGGTCATAGAAATGTTTTGGTAACGGATGGTGGTGATGACAGCAAAACATTGTAAATATAGTTAACTCCACTTAATTAAATATTTGAATGTGGTTGGGGGGGTTTAGGTTATAGGTATGTTAGTAGAATAAAAGTTTAAAATATCACAGGACTGTACAGCAAAAACACTGAGCCTTACTATAAACTATGGACTGAACTAGTTAATAGTATAATTATAGTATTGCTTCATCAATTGTAACAAAAATACCACACTAATGCAAAGTGTTAATAAGAGAGAAAACTGCATTGGGGATATATGGGCACTTTTGTATTTTTTGCATAGTATTTCTGTAAACCTACAGCTTCTCTAATTATGTATATATATAATTGATGCTTTGGCTTTATGCCTGGGGACAGTATAAAATCATCAGCCTCAACATGGAACCTGAGTGGGTGCTGGCTTGAGAAGGGAATGTGGGAATATCTGATTGGAAATGTCTGACAGACAGTTGGAGCTATGCAACTAAAGTTCAGAAAGAGAACATATTCAAACAGTATTTTGATAGCCATTGAACTTTCTTCCATATTTTTGTCTTGTTTAACCATGAAGCTATCTTTTTGGAAATGTGTTGTTATAATTCACATTCTATAATCCGTGAGGAAACTGAGGCTTGGGGGTTAGCTGCATCTTCCAAGACTGGAACTCAGAAAATGAGCTTTGAGATAAGCAGAGTGAAATCAGAGCATATCCTGGTGAAACCATTACCCAAATTGTCCACATTTGCTAAGAGGACTCCTTTTGGCAATTGAGCAAACTAGAGATTCTAGTTAGGGCATGAGTATTGTCATTGAAACGGGATTGAATTGACTTGCAATTAATAATTTTGTCTAAAGGGTATACTATATTCTGTGTTCACAAGCCAGAAAACTTCTATTTAAACTGCAGGAATAAACAGCAAATAATGCAAACACAAACTTAGAACATGAGTCTATTTGAATTTTATTTTTAAATGTGTATGTAAGTGACTACTTGCTCTGGAGTTCAGGCTTTAGCCCAGTTTAGGAAAAAAAGTATATCAAGGCACTAGCACAGATTTTCTAGAAGACGTCAATTTCAGAGACTTCATCAACTTTCTGAACTTTTAAGTAGCACTTGAAATACTTCATTAAGGGAGGTGAGGCAGGGAACCTTTAATTAGAGATTTTTTCCATCCAACATCTTGGCTGGAGCTGACTCGTTTGTGTGATGCATGAAGTAATCTGGGAAAGAAATCAAGGGAGGTGTGTGTGTGTGTGGTGTTTAAACAGACAAAAATATGACTCACAGGAGAAGGTAGGAAGGAAGGTCCTTCTCCAAAAATCATTATAACAGCAGTCAGCCTCTCCAGGTCCTGCAGTGCGAGGTCTTAGTCTAAGTGCTTCAGGGGTGTGAACTCATAGCAAGTCTAACAGGTAGATGCTGATATTGATCCCATTTTAGAGATGAGCAAACTGAGGCACAGAGAAGTTGAGTAAACTTGTATCAGGTCAACCATGGGTGGGTGAAGGCTCCAGGATTCCAATGGAAGCAGTCTGGATCAGGAGCCTGTGCTCTCAACTAGAACAGTGGGACATGCAGACAATTCTCATTATTTCATAGTGGTTGGGTTCTCTGATGTCTCCGTGAACACTCGAGAGCACTGAATTGGTGGATGCTGAACCAGTACTCCTAGGGGGAAATACAGGGTTAGGTTCCTGTGAGCCTCTGGGCATGGCATTTTCATCAACCAATCAGTGTCACCTTGTTTTATGTGTGCTTCTATTCAAAGACACCTTAGTGACTAGATATTGTTGATTCATTAGCATTCATAGCCAGCAGCACTACAACTGGTGCTTTTGTGAAGCTTATTCTAATACACATTATTTTCTCCAGAAGGCGCATCACAGCCTTGCTGCGCCTGGAAACACTAGACAGCACTTCAGCACTCTCCTTGGGGCCATATAAAAGAGCCATTGTGGGGAAAAAAACACAAAAATGCAAAAAATATGGCATTAAATATACAGTGAAAAGAGCACCTGCTTACAGTACGAGAGCTTGAAACAAGACAAGGCATCGCCTTGTTTGACTTCAGCTTGGAGCACGCAGTGTAGGGACTCTGATATCTCACTGCTGTTTGTAGGTACGCAAACATCCACAAAAGTACCACAAGTATTGACATCGGGGTTACAGATTTTAGCGCGTCAGCCAACACAAAATCTGTGAATAATGAGATTGGCTGCAGTTTGCTGCAAAGCAGACACTAGAGCTACCCGTTTTTCAAGGTGTTATAACCTATATGCAGGGCACTGCATTTCCTATGCAATCCCTTTAACACACAAGATAGGGCTTCTTATAATCTCTGTTTTATCAGTGTGGAAATTGAAGCTTAGAAAAATTGAATGACTTTTCTTTTTCCTGAAGTCACCAAATCCCAGGAGCCAGAGCTCTAATCCGGGTTTTTGTGAACCAAACTTCAGGCCCAACCGTGTACTTCTCCCCCAGCGTGACTGTAGTATAAAAAATTCAAGATTAGACAAAACATCTTTTTTTTTTCCTTTCGACTTGAACCAGCTTTTCGTTATCACTATACTTTCACTGCTCTGCCCTTCATTTCCAAGAGAAAGTTAGAAACCCCTTGCCAACTGAGTGCGTGTCCACCGAGTAACTGCCTACAGGAGGGACTCCCTCCTTCCCAGACTGTGAACTTAAAAAAAATAAATGAAAAAAGAATAAAGAGCTGCCCCTGACATCTGCAGCAGCAGTTGATTTGACGTTGCGCCGTGTTCAGAAGTGTTGGCATACTTCCAGGGAGAGTGTAAACTTTTTTTTTTTAATTGAATGAAAACCTGATTAAGGTAATGACGCGGGGCCAGGGAGAGAAGGAGCAGGTTGGCAGCTGAATGCTGGAGGCTTCGGGCAGCTCCTTCCCAGTGGTTAGTGCCCCACTGGCTTGGGGCTGGGCTGCGGCAGCCATGGGGAAGGGGGAGGGTGGAAGTAATCACAAGGCTTCTTGATTGAAACCAGCTGCAGGTAGCGAATCATCCCATTGTCCCTTTCACTGGTGATTGGAAGTGACATGCTGGGACATGTGGGGCTCCACTGTGAAGCCTCTCTCGGAAAGAAACAGAGGTAGAAAGCAGGTTTCCCACTCGTTCATCTTTTCGAAATGATCCATTCATCTTCAGAGGGTCAGATCTCAGCCGCCCTTTCACTGAGCATGAGTCAGCTGCCTAATTTTAAAACAAACATTTACTTCAGAGAGATTTCTCATCTTGGCTGATTTTTATAGCTTGTCTCCCTGTACTTTCTACTCTTGATTTAGGCTCCTTTCATTTAAGTTGTTGCCTTTGTAAATACAGATTTCTTCCGGTACATCCAGAAACTACCAGGAATGTTTCTGTGAGCATGATTGTAGGACAGTGTGGCCACCATCTCAGATATCAGGATGGGAATTTTCAGAGTTCTTCCCATTTCACATACATCTTGAGCAACACTTCACACAGTGTCTCTCCTGATACAGGAAGTATTAACCCCACTTGAGTCTTTGTGTTGGGAATGGATTCTCAAAGTGCAAGTTCTTTGCAAATACATGGTATTTTGTGTCCCTCTGTCATGAGTTTCGTTTTTAATCCAACAGCGTATAGTCACGTCCCAAATCTAAAAGATCCAGAAACACTGTGTCTTTCGGTGGCTAACGTCTAAGGAAGACAAAATTGAAATAGATACAGGATAAAGAGACAGTAATCTAATAACAAAAGAACAATAGTCCTAGGCTCCCAAGGGGATATGAAATTCAGCCTATTCCAAATTTCTAGGAGCTAAAAATTGAATGTGGAAGATACATGAAAACAAAGTTAAAAAAAAAAAAATACAAAGAACGCAATGAGGTACTAAACTGTGGGAGTTACATAAGGGCTTGTGGTGTGTAAAGAAGGAATAGATGAGTGTGGATTGCAGTGGTCTTACTTGGGTTGTAGCAGTGAATGATTACACAAGGAAGTAACCATCAGGGGATCTGTTATGGGCAAACGTGGTGGCCAGTGGTGGCCTGGTGTGGGGGGACACATGGAGAAGCATCAAGTAAACAGTTATAACATGGTGTGGAACTGATGACATAGAGCTGCACCCCAGGGGAGCACAAGAAAGGGGTGTGTGCATTGTGGGGTTGGGATTGGGGTGGGGAGAAGCACCTGAGAGATTGGTTCTAACAGAGGTTTTCAAAGTATGGTCCCAGGACCAGCAGCCTCACCACTGCCTGGGGGCTCATGTGGTGCTGATGTGCTCTCAAGGTTAAGAACTGCTAGATTAGAGAGCAGGTAACACAGAGCACCAGGGGAGGCGATGGGTGGAGGGGAAGTGCTCTAAGCTGAGAGGATCTGCATCTCCAAAGCCTTGAGCCAAGCATATTTGAGGGATGAACCAGGGCCCAGCTGCTTCTGTTTGTTTCTGAACTATCTCCGGCTACAGTGGCAGAGTTGAGTGGTTGTGGCAGAGGCTGCATGGCCTGCAAAGCGGAAAGTACTTTGTAGCTCTTTACAGAAGTTTGCGAAGTCTTGATTGAGACTTGGAACTGCCATGACTTGGTGACAGATTACAGGAAGAAGAGGGGCACAGGAATATCCCGCCACTTTCTGTGTTGAGCCAGCAGCGACATGATAGTTTTGGGAGGAAACGTTCAATTAATGCTTTTTAACCTTCTTGTGGCTCATAGTCCCCTTTGAGAATGTGAGAAAGCACATCCAATGTTCAGGGTTTAAAGATGCCCAGCCATGGATATGGAGGCACGTTAACTGTGGGAAATATTTGGGGGCCCCTGTAGCAGCAAGCAGAATTGGGGGAGAGTACTGCGTCATTTCAGAATAAAATTGCCATTTGTCTCCTTTATTTTTTCCATCGTGACATTTGATTTATTTTTAAAGCGCGTCAAAGGAGGTGAGAACATTATGTTTGCAAGGATGGAGGGAAGGTTTGGGAGGGATATTTAATAGAGAAGTTAAAGGGCATTTCTGCCCATAATTCTCTCTGGCTATATGTTAAATCATCTGGTGATGGACCCCCACCTTCCGTAATTCCGAATATGTTGGTCAGGCGTAAATCTGGACTTTGGTACTGTTTTCGAAATCTCCCCAGGTGAGTCTGATATGCAGCAAGGATTGACTTCGTATTCTGCAGGTGAGGAGAGTAAGACCCTGAGACTAAGGTCTCTTGTCACTCAGGCCAGAGCTGGTTCCATCAGGCTGTTCAGCGTGGCTGTGAACCCTGTGAAATCAGTTCTGTCCTAGACTGGACGCTGCTCTCTCCGTGTTCTGGAGGAGGTATTTCACAAATCTGAGGAGCCAGGTGATGGAGCCAAGACTTCCTGCTAGATTGATGTGTTGGGGCATTGAGTATCGAGTGACCCTGGTAGATTTAAGTCAGTTCAGCTGGGTGGATTGAGAAGATTAAGACACCAGCAAGTTAGCAGATATGTTGCCCTTATTGAACCAAACTCTGGACCAAGAAAATTTATTTTCTTATTGTGTGCCACAATTGCCATAGGGAAGCTTTCTTTATGTACCCTGGCCCAGATCAGTTACACCGGGTAGAATATGCTACAGTCCCTCTCTCATCCCCTTGTCTGACTGTCCACTGGCCACTATTTTGGGGTCCACAAATTTGGATTCCTCTCATCCTTGGTTCACGATGCCTTCTTATCTGTGAAACCAGCATGGACCTCATCTATTATGTTGGTTTGATGAACTGAAACATCTGTTTATTTTTAAGTGTGTAGTGATCAGCATCAAACCCATTGTATAATCCAAAAACTAGAACCCAGGTTTTTATATCAGTAAATCTGGATTTCTTCTTATTTCTGCCATTTATTAGCCACATGGTCCTAGGGAAGTTACCCTCTGAGCCTTAGTATCCTTGTCTTCAACATGCAATGGTGATACACTGCATCAGTGTAGCCCGAGCAAAGTAAGCCTTCAGTGACCTCTGTCTGTCTCACCTGGGTAAGGTGAGCCACCGGAGACCTTGGGCCTTTGTAGTCAAGGGGATGGCAAAGCTGCACAGCGTCCCATGACTGTGAAACAGCCTTTGGCGGAAGCTGTGTTAGACTACCCTGGGGAATGGGTGGCCTTGGTGGTTTATGGATTATCCAGAGGCTTCAGCTTTCATTGAATCCAGCCACATCAAGGGCAATAACTACTTTAAGACCCTCCCGGGGGCGGGGGGGGGGGGAGGGGAAGAAATGGAAAAAAAATTTCAGTGTCTAAGAGATTTCAAATAAAATCAATAGGTCAATTCTGAAGGTTATGCTTATGCAAGCTTTAGCCAGATATTTCAAAATATCACAGTATACCAAGCCCCAACCAACAATATTCCTGACAACCCTAGGGAGTACTCTATCTAAGTCTATAAAAGTTTTTCGTAATAAATTTATTTTCTCAGAAACTTAAGGCATCCAGATTGGTCCTAGGCCAGTTAAGTCCTGAAACCCAGAGGTACCGGTTTCTCTGAGAACATCAACAGGTCCATTCCTCTACCCATAAGGTCAACACCCCTTTCCAGCATGAAGAAGTTAAAATGGTCATTTCCCAGATACCCCCGAAGATTGAGAGATTGATTAAATGAGAGGGAGGAGGTGTAGCTGAGAAATTAGAACTTAACAAATGACTGTGACTACTCATTGTATAGATATTTCTTTTTAGTGTCTGGTGTTTTAGAATAGCCAGAAGGAAATACCTAAAGTTGTTAAACTGTAACCCAGTAGCCCTGATCTTTGAAAATAATTGTATTACTATATTGAAAAAAAAAAAGTTGCCTGCATTCACACTGATCTATGTCTGGATGTTTTGTTTTATTCCACTGATACATATTTATGTCTGTCTGCCTGTCTATCTAGGTATCTATTTCCATCTCTTTCAATACCACATTGTTTTAGTTAACCTACCTCTATTATAAGTGTTTATATTGGGTAGAGTGTGATTCTAGTGGTCAGTAAGAGGGAAGGAAGGGTAATCAGTATGAGATGTTTGGGGTTTTCTTTTTATCTCTTTTACTGGAGTGCTGCAAATGTTGTGAAAATGATCATGGTGTTGAATACACAACCATGTGATGAAACTGTGAACCACTGATAGTGTATTTTTGATGGATTGTATTGTATAGGAAGATATCTCAATAAAATTACGTTTAAAAAAAAGACCCTCCTGGGTACCTCAGGTCCAGAAAGGCATTTCCTTAACTAGGCATAGATTTTCATGTTCTCTGTCCGTAAACTTGGGCCATGCAGGCTCCCAGAAATCCAGGCTTCTGGGGGCTGTAGCCTCAGACCAAGGCACCTCTAGATGTCTCCAGCACTTTGTCTTGTGGTGTGTAGCAGGGCTGGTGAGTAGACAGCTGGGTCCCTTCCCACTGGGGAGTGGAAAGAAGACTCTGCATTTCCCCACCACACTTTCTGGGAATTACTCACCCCTAAAGTATTGTGCAAAAGCAGGCAGAGTGGAGCAGGGAATCATTGCACTGAAGCTGTACCAAGAAACGTCATACATGAGCCTGACCTTTCTCTGCACTCTGTTTGTATGCATTGGATTGCTTTGCATTGATGCTTTTTGGTTGGAACAGAGACTTGTGTGCTGGAAACTATTAATAAATATAGTCCCTCTGTCAGCCAAAGAAAGAAAACGAATTCCCAAACATTCATGGTTTTCTCTTTTATGTAAATCACAGGTGTGACAGCAACCCAGATATTTGAAAGGGTTGATGATTTGGAGGTGTTGCATAGATTACATCATGGAACCAGGAGAGATTAGTGGTAGATTGGTGTTGGTGAGAGCTGGGTATTCACAAGATGGCATTGCTGAGCTATAATCATAATAACTACCGTTTATATATTTTATCAAACATATCTTGTTTTTTTTCCCATTTTGTAGACAAGGAATTAAGGCACAAAGATATAATTACAAGATTATGCATTGATGATATATTTGTCTCCTTACACTAGATGCATGTATAATTTTAATTAAAATTAAAATTACATTAAAAGGGGGGAAAATATGATTGAGCCAGTTGGGGTAAAGCCAGGTTTTGAACCTGTTCTCTGAATTAACTCCATAGTCCATTCTTCCTACTATTCTATGTTTCCGTCGTCTTCTTAGCAATAATATTAGTAAATTTATCTAATAATTATTAGTAATAGCAAAATTCACATCTATCTTGATATCCCAAATTAGCCAATGGATGTAAATCTTATTGAATTCTGTAGTGAATTATATCACTGTGATGGTAAGAATGTTAAATTGAGAGTCAGAAGGTATAGGTATCTTTATATATTCTGGGTGATAAACCTTTATTGGATATGTGGTTTCCAAATATTTTCTTCCATTGTATAGGTTCTCCCATTTTACTTTTACTGAAGAAGTTCTTTGAGGCTCAAAAGTTTTTAATTTTCATGCCATCCGTTTATCTGTGTCTTTCTTTTATTGCGTGTGATTTGGGTGTAAAGTCTTAAAAAAATATATTAGCCTAATGCAAAGTCTTGAAAGTGCTTCCCTATGTTTTTTTCTAGGCTTTTGATAGTTCTGGCTCTCGTATTTAGGTCTTTGATCCATTTTGGGTTGAATTTTATTAAAGGGATGAGGTGGGTAGGGTTCTCCCTTATTCTTTTGCAAATGGATATCCATTTTTCCCAGGACCATTTGTTGAAGAGACTGTTCTTTCCCTCATCCAGTGGAATTTGCGTACAAATTATCTGGCTGTAAATGTGAGGGTTGATTTCTGAGCTCTCACTTGATTCCAGTGGTCTGTATATCTGACCTTGTACCAGTACCATGCCGTTTTGATTAATGCTGCTTTGTAATAAGTTTTAAGATCTGAAAGTGGGTCCCCCATCTTCATTCTTTTTCAACAAGATGGCTTTGGCTATTTGGGACCCTTATCCTTCCATATAAATTTCATGATTGGCTTTTCCATTTCTGCAAAGAAGGTTGTTGGGATTTTAATTGAGACTGCACTGAATCTGTAAAGCATTCTGTATAGGATTGACATTTCTTAACTCTATTTAGTCTTTCAGTCCATGAACACAGTATGTCCTTCCATTTATTTAGGTCCTCTTTGATTTCTTGTAGCAATGTTTTGTAGTTTTCTGTGTACAAGTCCTAGTCATCCTTGGTTAGATTTATTCCTAGGTATCTGATTCTTTTACTTGCTACTGTAAATGGATTCTGTTTATTGATTTCTTTGATTGTTCATTGCTTGTTTATATAGAAACACTATTGATTTGGGAATGTTGACCTTCTACCTCACCACTTGGCTGAATTTATTTGTTGACTTTAGGATCTTTGTTGTAGATTTTTCAGGATTTCCTGTATATAGATTTATATCAACTGCAAATAGGGAAAATGTTACAAGGCATCCAAATTGGAAAAGAAGTATTTCTTGTTTTTGCCTCATTGCTCTGGCAAGAACTTCTAGTGCAACGTTGAATGACAGTCTTGACAGTGGGCATCCTTGCCTTGTTCCAGATCTTTGACAAAAGCATTCAGTCCTTCACCGTTAAGTAGGATGTTAGCTATGGGTTTTTCATAGATGCCCCTTATCATATTGAGGAGTTTTTCTTCTATTCATAGTTTTCTAAGTGTTCTTATCAAGAAGGGTTCTGGATTTAAATGCTTCAACTTAACAAAAGGAATAAAAAAGCACAGCTTAAAAAATGGGCATAGGATTTGACTCGCTGTCTCTCCAAAGAAAATAAACAAATGGCCAAAAAGCACATGAACAGTTATTCAGTACCATTAACCTTCAGGGAAGTGCAAATCAAAACCACATTGTGGTACCATTTCATAGCCACTAGAATGACTATTATAAAATACATATGCAGAGAAAATTACAGTTGTTGGAGAGGATGTGGAGAAATAGGAACACTCATTTACTGCTGGTGCCAACGTAAACTGGTGCAGCCAATGTGAACAACAGTTTGGTGGTTTCTCAGAAAGCTTATGTACACAATTATCATATGACCTAGCAATCCCACTACTAGGTATGTTCCCAAACGAATTGAAAGCAGTACTCAGATAATCTGCACCCCATTGCTCATGGGGCACTATTCACAAATGCCAAAAGATGGAAGCAACACAAGCATCCATCAGCTGATGACTGGATAAACAAAATGCGATGTATGCATGCAGTGGAATGTTACTCAGCCATCAAAAGGGATGAAGTTCTGATACCCATGACAATATGGATGAACTTTAAAGACATCATGTTGACTGAAATAAGCCAGACATAAAAGGACAAATATTGCATGACCTCCCTGATATGAAATAATTAGAATAAGCAAATCCATAAAGTCAGAATCTAGAATATAGGCTTCCAGGGGACAGGGTGGGATAGGAATTAGGGAGTTAATGTTTAAGATGCTATTCCTATTTGGAACCGGTTTCCAAACCATGGAGATATTTTGGTAATGGATGGTGGTGAAGGTAGCACAACATTGGAATGTAATTAATGGCACTGACATATATATCTGATTGTGGTTAAAAGGCAAAATGTTATGTTGTATACATGTTACTTGAATAAAAATTTTTGAGGAAATCCATGGAACCACACAGCACAGTGTACCCTAAGTTAAACCATGGACTATAGTTAGTAGTACAATTATAAACGTGTGCTTTCATCAGTTGTAGCAAATGCTCCACATCAATGCAAGATGTTAATAGCAGGGTACTATAGGGAATGCTGTATTTTATGCATGCTTGTTTTTTGTTTTTTTGGTTTTTTTATGTGCTATATGGCAGAGTCACATTTCATTCTTTTTCCATGTGAGTATCCCGTTATTGCAGCACCATTTGTTGAATTTTTGTTTGTTTTGCTTGCTTGTTTGTTTTTCAGACGTGCATGGGCTGGGAATCGAACCGGGTCTTCCTGCCTGTCAGGCAAGAATTCTACCTTTGCACCCCCACATGACTGTTTTTTAAACACAAAACTTCTCAAAAAATAAAAAAAGTTCCATGGTCTTGTTCTCTTGACCCTGATTGTAACTGTGTCATCTTGGCCAATTCTTTCTACCTTTTTGCACCCATCCCATGGACTCAAAAACAAGGAGAACAGAACTACAGCTTTTCTTTGAAAAAGTTTACTCTAGGCCAGGGACAAGAGCCATTAACTATGGGAATTGTGGAAAGTGCCTCTGTGACTGTTCCCAGTCTGCAGCCAGAGTGGTGGATAAACAGAGATTTGGGTGTCCCAGGATAGCTAATCTGGCATGCCGTTAGACTTTAAAGCAGAAAGTTATTTGCTTATGTATTGAACTAGGGAAGGTCTTGAAAGAAATGCATTTCCAGCTTTTCTTAACAACTCAAGCTCAACCCCTGCTGAACAATTCATTTGGGACCACTTTGGATCCAGATGGTTATCCCTTTCCAAGTGATCATTTTTCCATCTTGAGCCTTTTCAGGAACTCTAGCTGGGCAGGCTGCCAGAGGACACTGGCTACCCACACACAGCAGCAGCGTTGCCTGTGAGCTGCTTCTAGGGAGGGCTCAGGGCCCAGCCAGCTGCAGGCCTCCTCTCCCCCCGTCCGCTTTCGTGCTCGTGAAGACATGTGCAGGCCCACCGTCCAGGCACACGGCACGGCCATGGCCACGTGCGTTAGACCCCTTCCTGCACCTCTTACTGTCCTGGGGTGGCTGTAACAAAGTGCTACAAACTATGTGCCTTAAAAGAACCAAGATGAAGTCCAAAGTCAAAGTGTCCACAGGGCTGAGCTCCCTCTGAAGCCTCCAAGGGAGAATCCTTCTTTGCCTCTTCCAGTTCCTGGTGGTCCCAGGTGCTTCTTGGCTTGTGGCCCCATCATTCCAATCTCTCCTCCCATCTTCACGTGGCTTCTCCTCTGTGTCTTTCTGTCTCTCTGTGCCCAAATTTCCCTCTTACAAAGACAGTAGTCAGGCTGGATTAGGGTCTCCCCTACTTCAGTAATGACATCATCTTAACTCCTTCCATCTGCAGTGACCCTGTTTCCAAATAAGGGCATACTCCTACGCACTGGGGGTAGGGCTTCAACATATCCAATTTTTTTGTGTGGGGGGGGGCACAGTTCAACTCATAACATGTCCAGATCTCCTTGTATTTCCACGGGTGGTGGAACCCACTCAAAATGCCTTCTTTGCTATCATTTCGTTCACTAGGAGCTGTGACAGCAGAATGTAGAAATCTAAGAAAAGCTTTGCCCAGGGTTTGATGAAAGTGTGCTCGGTCATGCTGACAGGTGATAGCAAAAAAAAAAAAAAAAAAGAAAGGGAGCCAGCAGTTGAGCCCTGTGCCAGTGGAGGAGACACTGCAGCAGGAAGAGCTGTGCATCCTGAAAAATCCTGTCTGGCCACTCTTTAGGGCCCTGAACCCAGAGGGTGACTCCAGGCCAGTTCATAGCTACTGGACACAGCAGGCACCCGAGGGGCTGTTATTTTGGGTGGATTCAAATTTGTTAATCATTTAATCATTGCAACGATGGCCAGAAAATCTATAGATGAACAGAGTCCTGAAAACTATTGTCATGCTCATAATATAACTAGCAGAGTCTGTTTTCTCCTCCCTTTTTAAAAAATATGATCTATATATTACTCAGTTTAATGTTGATACCAAAATTCCACATACCAGTGCATCACTGGAAAAATGTATATCTTTGCACATATTTACATCTTAAAAATACTGTCTACTTTTATTATTTTTTATTATTTTTATTGAGAAAAATCTTCACAACACATATAGTCTGTCTGTAGTATACGATCATTGGCTCACAATATCATCCCATAGTTGTGTATTCATCACCATGATCATTTTTAGAACATGTTGTTCTAGTTTGCTAGCTGCTGGAATGTAACACACCAGAGATGGGTTGGATTGGCTTTTAATAAAAGGGGATTTATTTTGTTAGTTCTGCAGAGGAAAGGCAGCTAACTTTCAACTGATGTTCTTTCTTACATGGGAAGGCACAGGATGGTCTCTGCTGGCCTTCTCTCCAGGCCTCTGGGGTCTAACAACTTTCCCCGGGGTGATTCCTTCCTGCATCTCCAAAGGCCTGGGCTGAGCTGCGAGTGCTGAGATGAGGAATGCCGAGCTACTTGGGCTGTGCTACTTTGCGCTGTCTCATTTAAGCACCAGCCAATTAAGTCAAACATCATTCATTGCAGCAGGCACGCCTCCTAGCCGACTGCAGATGTAATCAACAACAGATGAGGTTCACATGCTATTGGCTCATGTCCACAGCAATAGAACTAAGCACGTTCACCTGGCCAAGTTGACACCTGAATCTAACTACCACACATGTGCATCACTCCAGAAAAAGAAAGAGAAAAAGAAAGACTCCTACATCCTATATCCCTTACCCCTCCCTCTCATTGACCACTGGTATTTCAATCTACCCAATTTTGTACCCTTTATCCCCTGCCCTATTATTTATTTATTTTTTATCTTTATTTTTATACTCATCTGTTGATACCCTGGGTAAAAGGAACTTCAGACAAGGTTTCACAGTCACACAGTCACATTGTAAAAGTTATTTCTTCATACAATCATCTTCAAGAATCAAGGCTACTGGAACACAGCTCAACAGTTTTAGGTACTTTCCTCCAGCCACTCCAATACACCATAAACTAAAAAGGGATATCTGTACAATGCATAAGAATAACCTCCAGGATAACCCTTTGACTCTGTTTGGAAATCTCTCAGTCAGTGACACTTTATTTTGTCTCATTTCTCTCTTCCCCCTTTTGGTCAAGAAGACTTTCTCAATCCCTTGATGCTAGGTCCTGGCTCATCCGGAAGTCCTGTCCCACATTGCCAGGGAGATTTACACCCCTGGGAGTCATGTCCCATGGATGGGGAGGGCAGTGAGTTCACCTGCCAAGTTGAGTCCTGTCTTTCTTTGACAGTCCTGGCTGTTGGCGTTAGTGACAGACCCCCAACGCCCAGCAAGGCCTTGCTGCAAACAGAAGCCCCCATGGAGTGTACACTGCAGCCACCAGCTGGGGAGACCTGTCCCCCTGGGTTCAGACTCCTGCGCGCTCTTTGTGTCTCCAGAGGGTGACACAGCTTGTTTCAAAAGTGAATGCGTGTTCCCAGTGTGAATGTTCTACTCGCAACCAGCGCAGGATGCTCCCTGGCATCTCGGCTCTCCCATGGCCTGGGTCCCAATCCAGCAGGTGGCAGGGAGCTTGGTGCTGGGGGGCTCCAGCTTGCCTGAGAAATAAAACGATCCTGGCCTCTCATCACAGTCAACGGGGGATCCCAGCCTGTGACACTGGATGCCAGGCCAGATGCAGGACGTGATTCATGCTAAATTCAATGCAGAGCTTTCCCAGATGCCTCTTACCCATCTTATCCCTATGCAGTCTGTCCCTTTCCCACGTGAAAAAAAAAATAGGGTATTTGCTCTTAGGCTTCCATCGGCACAGTGCCTCATAGTCCAAGGTGTCTCCCCTGTGATGTCAAGGTCAAGTGCAAGAGAAGGGAGGACTGTGGCTTCCGTTGCCGGTTCTCCCTGTGACTCTGACTGCAGGCAAGCCCCAGAGTCCTCATCTGAAAGATGCAGGGGGTAAAACACGCTTGTCCGTTTGTTGTGAGCAGACAAGGTATTTAAGTAGAGTCACTGGAATAAAGTAGGTAATCAATATATTGGTAGCTATTCTAAGATTAGTTTCCCAGGGCTGACATCAATTCCCATAAACTTGGTGGCTTAAAACAACAGGAGCTTGTTGGCTCTCAGCTCTAGAGTCCAGGAATCCAAAATCAAGGGATTGGCAGGGCCATGCCCCCACTGACGACTCTAGAGAACCTTCCTTGCCTCTTCCAGCCTCTCAAGGCACCAGGCATTTCTGGACTGGTGTCTATATCAGTCCATTCTCTGCCTCCATTTTCACATGGCCTCTCCCCTCCCCTCTTCTTTTCTCCTCTTGGGTCTCACTTGCCTTTGGATTTAGGGACCACCTGGATAATCCAGGATGGCTTCATCTCAAGATCCTTAACTTAATTACGTCCATTAAGACCATTTTTCTAAGTAAGGTCACGGGGTCCAGGTAAACATACCTTTCAGAGGGTCACCAACCCACTGCACCATCTTATTAATGATACAAATCAAGGTATACATTGATCTGTTTTCTAAACATCTGTGTGGTCCTCCTCAGACTTTTTTCTAGCATTGATTACAAGCTATTGGCCCTTGGTTTTTCTTTTCTCACTCACCTCACCCCTATGATGAGCAAGATTCCAGGCCCCAGGGGAGTGTTAGGGTGCGGCTCTAGGGCAGCCTTTCCTGCACGATGGTGCCTCTTAGTGGTTCTTGCCTGGACAGGGCCATCCATCCCCTTCAGAAGCCAAGAAGCCTGCCCAGTGAAGCTTTTGCTAGGTCCAGAAGAGTCTGTTTCGGTTGAAGACACAGCAAGGAGGGAAATAGGCTAGGCTTGCAAGCAAGCCAACTTGGCATAGGATAGAATCACAGTCTCAAAATACCCATGAATGGGGAAAAAGAAGCAGTAAGAGAAAGTAGTGCCAACACCCAGCCAGGATGGGGCTCCCACCAAGTTTTCTATGACTTTCAGGTCATTTGAGAACCCTCCCTTGATGCTGGGGTGATAAAGGGACCCTGATCTCATGAGGCAGCCTAGCCCATCTCTAGACAGTTTTGATACTTCACATTTTCTACTATAAATATAAATTCAGTGTAACTTGGAGCAGAGTTCATTTTTCTACCTCCCAGGCACAGTTCTTTATGGATCTGAGAGTTGCTCTTAAGTTCCGGCTTTTTCTGTACCTCCGCAGGCCATTCTCACCTGCCTTGGGTCCAGACCTTGAGTCCTGCTAATCTGGTGACTCCTGTTGAACATTCTATGCTTTGCCGTTGTCCCCTTGCTATCCAGAGTTTACGCGGAATTTGACCAAAACCATCTACTGTTGCATTATTTCTTCCCTAATTCTGAACGTTGCACTGTCTTTAATGAAGTTTACAATTCCAACAGCTTTTTAGGAGCCATACCAAGCATTTGTTTGACATATAGTCGAACAATATTCTTGGGCTCTTTCACTTGAAGCATTCTCAGGCCAGATGTCCAACCCTGACAGTGGGCTAATTGAGCCATTGAAATCAAGGACAGGCATTTACATTTATTCTCATTAAACTTAATTTTCTTGGCTTTGGGCCATCATTTTCAGCTTCTGTGGATATATTTGAATATTAATTGCAATATATTAAGCATCCCTCTCAGCTTTCTCTGACTTCTAAATATGATAACCCAAACACTAATAAAAATGTTGAAGAAAACAGAATTGAGAATAGACTTCTATGGCAGACTATTTGCTCCATGCCGGTGTTGAACAATTAAGAACTTATACATACCACAAACTAAGTAAGTGTTTGATGAGTGAATGCATGATCCATTCACTTCCTTTGGGGCATACTCATTTAGCCAACCATGACTTTTGAGCCTTTTTTTTTTTTTCTTTTTGCGTGGGCAGGCCCCAGGAAACGAACCTGGGTCTTGGTATGGCAGGTGAGAAGTCTGCCTGCTGAGCCACCATGGCCCGCCTGAGCCTATTTTTAATACCTAATCAAAAATGAAGCACCTTCTTCTAATATACTCTACAGATCTTCCTGTTCAGTCATATAATAAAACAGAGTACATTGGAGTGTCAGGACTTAGAAAATCCTTGCCATGTTCTAGTGATCTCTGCCATCATTTCCAGGTGTTCTGTCTCCCAAACTAGTCGTGTAATTTTTCCAGCACTGACAGAAGCTCATCATCAGTCAGCCTTTCCTTTTCTTGGAAAGCTGAAACCAGGCTCCTATTTGGGCATACACCTAAATACCAGATAACATGGTTTTCACTCAAAACAGGACACTTTGGGATTAGGTGTGCATGGCAGAGCAGCCCTTGTCACAGCCCCAACCTCAGAATGGGCACTTTGACTATGAAGTTCTAGGCGCAGCCATAGCAGTTGGTTGCTGTTTAAAGGCCTTGAAGTTTGTGGGGATTCATTTCCATGTCTCCCAGCGCAGAGCCTTCTCTGTTTCCCGTCACCTCTCTGACAGTTAATCCATGGTATGGCAAAACATTTTGAAACCAGATTATAGCAGAGGCCTAAGTGCGATGTTTCCTTTGTTAAATTTTATTTTTCTTCATGGAGATAATCGAGTTATGTGTAAATTTTGTGATTTAAAAAGTCCTTTTAAAGTGTGCTTCTCTGTAGTTTTTAAAGACAGGCCCAGAAGCAAAGGGGTGTTGGTTACTTACAACTGTAATGGATCTAGCTGACCCCAAAGTACACAGCTGAGCTTTACCTAAATGTTAACTGCTTCACGCCAAGGCTTCCTCGACGTATTGTTTATACCCAGAAACTTATTCTGGTTTCTCACTGCCTGCTCCATTAGGAAGAGGCTAACAGTGTTTAATCTGTACCTA